>NC_080677.1:9696969-10000000 GCF_030445035.2 Dasypus novemcinctus
CAGTGGTCACGGCACATGACATAGAGTGCAGATGCACGGGCTACACAATACAAAGCTGGACTTACAGAGCAAAGCATGGCATTTCCCAGCCATACTTCTGGGGTGCTAAGTGGTCCACAGGACACACTCAGGAGGTAGCACTCACACCACCACCCCTTTTGGAATATTTGGATGTACTCCAGCATATTGAATGTTCTGTGTAGTCTACTGGAAGGAAGCTGGTTATTAATCAAGCATGATGAAATACCGCCTTTACATCTCCTGGCACTAGAGTTCCAAAGAGCTGATGATTCTATGAGGGAGAAGAAAAATGGCAAGCAGTGACTCCATATGTGTGTGCAGTTTATTCTTGAGTAACTCCATGTGAGTGTTTTTTGTTTGTGGAAGTGGAAGATTGTCTAATTACTTTGACGTAAATCAAGCTTGGTGGAAGAGTTAGAGGTAGGAGTTGCATCTTAACTGGCTAAACATCACATCCATGCATGCCCCTGGAAGGAAAATGTCTGTGGTAAGTGATAATGAGCAAAACTACAAAAATATTTATTACACTCCTTGATGTTCCAGTTTTCCATATACATTCTGATTTCTCATAAAGCCTGCTCTTCAATCTCTAATATAAAATCCCAGTGTGCATATTACTTTTAGAGTTTAAATATGTAGATCTCATCTTTCTCCTAAATGCAGGTCACACTTTCCAAGTTATCCTTCTTAACAGATTCATAAACATGAGCTATTTTTGCTTTTATAGCTTTGTTTGTGTCATAGGTATTTGATTGATCTAAGAAAAGAAATACATACTGGGTTTTTTTTTTTTTTTTCAAATCTATGAATTTTCCTATAAATGTTGTCTTGAGCATCAAGACTATTTCATGTTCTTAAAAAATAGCCAAAGGCTAAGTTCCTTTTATGAGCCTCGAGATGTAACATTTTTAAAAGGCATGACTCTTTTGAGAAAACAGACTGGAGAACAGAGAATGTAAGTAGAATAACTGTGCTAGATGAATTTCTGAGAAATGCATTCCTGGGAATTTCTGTGAAGCAATAAAGTAGAGCCAATATTTATTAACATCAAAAAGAACAACTATAAGGAGAAAATCAAATTTACTTTAAATTCAGCAGTGAGAATTAAAAATCATTTTAATTAATATATTTTACACTTTTACATTTTTATTATGACCTTTCAGCTGATTTTTCCTCTGTTAGGGTGGTTATGAACTGTGAACAGGACAAGTGAACATTCAATCTGCAAGTCTGCTACTTAGTAGCTGTGAGCGTCAAGTGTCATTCTAATTAACCTCAGCAAACAAAGCAAAGACTCCTTTTTTTGGTAATATTTTCTTTTAATTTTTTTGTCTTTATTTTTTTAATGTTACATTAAAAATATATGAGGTCCCCATAAACCCCTCACCCCCCTCACCCCACTCCTCCCCCCATAACAACCTCCTCCATCATCATGAGACATTCATTGCACTTGGTGAATACATCTCTGAGCACTGCTGCACCTCATGGTCAATGGTCCACACCATAGCCCACACTCTCCCACAGTCCACCCAGTGGGCCATGGGATGACATACAATGCCCGGTAACTGTCCCTGCAGCACCACCCAGGACAACTCCAAGTCCCGAAAACGCCCCCACATCTCATCTCTTCCTCCTTTTATCATAAGTAATATTGCCTAGTAACGCCATTGGCACACCTTAATGATCAGGTTACCAGAAGAACGGGGATAAAAAGTTAACGAAATGTCAGAATCTCATGGAGAGGGGAAAAAATTTTGTTAACCTTTTACCAATTAGTTCTAACCTGGTTTTTGTTACTAACTAGCTATGTATTTTGAGCAAGTCGCTTTCTGGGTCCCTACCCCCAGCAGCCACCATGGCCAGACCTGGGACGTTTCCACTCTAAAGGTGTCAGAGGCTCCTCAGTGTATTTGCAGGAGTCTGTGGCTTGGTCAGAAGATCTGAATTTGCGTCGAGCTTCTGCAGTCAGTTACAGGGGGCCTGGTGTCATCTGAGCCTCCCTTTCTGGGCCTCACTTTCTAGTTTTCACATCTGCAAAATGAGAATACCTGTCTATGTCTCACAGGATTGGTGGGAAAGAAGGGAGGAAAAGGATATGAAAGTATTTGGTAAACCACAAGGCTTTCACACATGCAAGTGATCCTGGAAATCATCCTCATGTCAGAGGAATGTCCTCTTCATATAGCCCTCTCTAATGGTGTGAGGTGCAGTTTGAGAAAAAGGGTAAACTTCATGCTTAGCAGTGCCAAGCATGAGGACTGCTTCCAGCCCTGTCCACTGAGGGGTTGGGGTGACCCAAGGTGCAGGAAGAGCACCTGGGGGGAGGGTCACTGTTCACTCTTTGGGGCTCAGAGCACAGCAGCCCAGCAGCCCGGGAAGGGAGACAGCTGTGCCTTTGATACCTCTAGGCAGGTCAGAGAAAGGCTCAGCATCCGAGGTCCAGCAAAGAGGTGACTGACCTCACAAAAGCAGGAGGATGGGGCTGGGCATTGGACAGTGGCCCCTGGGGTTGGGATGACCCCACAGAGGAGGGTTAACTGAGCAGCCTGTACAGTTCACACTCAGATCCACTCCTCCTGGGTCCCTTCCCTGGCACTGAGAGACCCAAGCTACATGTTCATTAACTTATTTGCTTCTTAATGTTTTCATTTCCTGGCTGGTAAAACCAAATGGGTTGGTATAAACAACAGGAATTTATGGGCTCGTGGTTTTGAGGCTAGAAGTCCAAAACCAAGGCACCATCAAACTGTTGCTTTCTCCCAAAAGACTGGGGTATTCTGGGGCTGGCTGCTGGTGGTCCTTGGACCTTGGCTTTTCTGCCACATGGGAAGACACAGGTGGCCTCTTATTTCTCCTCCGGGTTCTGTTGATTCCCAGCTTCTGGCTGCTCCCCATGACTCATCTCTCTCTTGCCTTCTCTAGGGGTCCTCCAGTGATGGGATAAAGACCATCCTGATTCAGTTGGGTCAACCTTACCTGAAGCAGACTCATCAAAAGGTCTTGTTTACAAGAGTCCACACCCACAGGAGAGAATTAAGTTGAAGAACATGTTTTCCTGGAGTACATAATTTCAAGCCATCACAGTGGGTTTTGTAAAATTCTGCAAATGCAAGTTATTTTAATTGCATTTGGTTAGGGAGACTGTCTCTTTCCACCCTAAAATCCCTCTTGAATACTCTGTATGGTCAGTAGCATTAGAGTTGCTCTGGGGACTTTGGGGTTCAAGTATAGGAGAGTGGGAGACACATAAAAACTGGAAACTAGATCTAGTGGGATATGTTTGCTTGGTTCACAGTCATTTCCATAAATTCCATATACTGCTGGCTGTTCCAAAACAGCAATGGCTTTTGGGAATAAACTTACTGTCCACGGAGCCATTCACCAGGCATGTGGCCCCAAGGTTCAAGGCCAGAGGTCACATGGTGATAGGGTGGTATCCTAAGATGTCTATCACCAGACGTCTGTGGGATGTGGAGGAGAAACAAGATTTGAAATGTCCAGAGGCAAAAATCAGCATGTAAACATTTAGAAGGATGTTCCATATACAAGCATTTGTTTCTGGACATCAAACAGAAGACTTGGGTTCATTTGCACAGTCATCCTCTCCTCTCAGTAACAGACTCCATTATGCAATGGATGCAATTATAAACACATGCACACACACACTTCATATTTTTTGTGAATGAAAGTCCTGTGTTCCTTTATAGCACACAAACCTGCAGCATTACCACAAACACCAAGTATGTCTGTGTGTGGTCAACAATTTATACATCATAACACATCAAAATGTGCCTGGAGTATCAGCACATCTTGTTCTGAATGAAGTCTGGTGGGTCCAGTTGGAACCAGAGTCAAAGCTGCCTCCAACACTCCAATGCAGCCAGATAAAACCAGAAGTCTGGCAACAAACCCCCACCCAATCATATTAAGTCAGGATATCAAATAGAGCAGTAATTTGATTATACAATTACGCAACTCAAAACAATCCAGCAGCAAGTTGATATTTTAATTGCTGATATATAGGCCTTAATTTGAGATCATTTTTGTATTTTTAAAATTATTTATCATACAAAAATTTAAATATAATGGGAAGTAAATAACCTTATGTCTTAGTTTTCTATGGGAGCTGGAATGAAGTACCAGAGATTATATGGCTTAAAACAACAGATATTTTTATGTCTCACAGTTCTGGAGCTAATTAGTCTGAAATCTGTAGGAGAGAAATCCTTGGGCTTCAGACTCTGTTTCAGTCATTGCATGGCACTCTCCCCTCTGTTGGTGCTAAGTTCTTCCCTTCTTACAAGGACACCCTAATCCACTTTGGCCTCATTTTAGCTAATCACATCATATAAGACCCTATTTCCAAATAATGTCCTATTCACAGGATGGGGGCTTAGGATTTAAACATGCCTTTTGGAGGGATATAATTCAACCCATAATACCTTACTAAAATAAAAGCATTTAAAAGGAGTGTGTATGGTATTTGTAAGGTTTTTACAATTTGTTGTGTTGTCTTTCCTCATTATAAATAGCATTCTGGTTTGCATATAATTTTGAATTTGTAATTTTGCAGTAGTAATTGTGTGTCTCTTTTTACAAATAGGTATATGCTTCAGGTCTTCCTGAAGCCTGGTCTTCCACATAATCTACACAGGTCTAGATCAAGTAAAAATGGGGTCACAGTAGAAGGCAAAAAATTCAGTTGGAGTCAGAGCCCCATCCTCAGAGCAGGCACTGCAGTGGACAAAACCTAGGGAGAGACCCAGCAGAACACAGGTTGACTGAGTACATGCTAGTCTAGTTTTGAATGCTCTCCAGACTAAAAAATACTCTGGATGGGAGAAACAGCAGACTAGACACCACAGAAGAAAAGGTTAGTGAAACTGAAGACATAGCTATGGAAAATATATAGCAGTTTAAGAGGGCACCTTTAACGTAATATTCTTAGTTGATGTCCGCATAGCATCAACATCAGATGGTGAGAAGTACATGCACTAGGAGTTAAATATTCTTGAAGTCAAATTGTAGGTCTGCCACTTATTATCTATGTATTAGGTTGATGCAAAAGGAATTGTGAATTTGGACCGTGAATTTTAAATCATTATAACAAGGCTCAAACATATCTTTCTTAATCAAAATAGGAACTCTTACAATCAATGCATTGTTACCAATAAGAAGTAAATTTGCTTATTCCTGTGCTTTGGGATTCAACAGACGCTTGGAAAGCATTTTTTGCATCCTGCTGGTTGTGAAAGTATTTCCCTGCAAAGTTGTTGAGATGCTTGAAGAAGTGGTAGTCAGTTTGCGAGAGGTCAGGTGAACATGGAAAATGAGGCAAAACTTCGCAACTCAATTCATTAGACTTTTGAAGGGTTGGTTGTGCGATGTGCAGTTGGGGGTTGTCATGGAGAAAAATTGGGCCCTTTCTGTTGACCAATGCCAGCTGCAGGCATTGCAGTTTTTAGTGCAGCTCATCAATTTGCTGAGCATACTTCTCAGGTGTAATGGTTTCACTGGAATTCAGAAAACTGTAGTGTAGCGGACCACCAAACAGTGACCATGACCTTTTTAGGTGCAGGTTTGGCTTTGGGAAGTGCTTTGGAGCTTCTTCTTGGTTCAGTCACTGAGCTGGCCCTCACCAGTTGTCCTATAAAATCCACTTTCTGTCACATGTCACAATCCGATTGAGAAATGGTTTGTTGTTGCTGTGTAGAATAAGAGAAGATGACACTTCAAAACAACAATTTTTTATTTTCGATTAGCTCATCAGGCATCCACTTAGCAAGCCTTTTCACCTTTCCAATTTGCTTCAAATGCTAAACAACCATAGAATGGTCAATGCTGAGTTCTTTGGCACCTTCTCATGTAGTTTAAGAGAATTAGCTTTGGTGATTGCTCTCAATTTGTTGTTGTCAACTTCTGATGGCTGGCCATTATGCTCCTTATCTTCAAGGCTCTCCTCTCCTTTGCAAAACTTCTTGAACCACTACTGCACTGTACGTGTGCTAGCAGTTCCTGGCTAAATGCATTGCTGATGTTCCAAGTTGTCTCTGCTGCTTTATGACCCATTTTTAACTCAAATAAGAAAATCACGCAAATTTGCTTTTTGTCTAACATCATTTCCACAGTCTCAAATAAATATAAAATAGATAGCAAGTAATAAGTCATTAGCTTATTAATGAGAAGCACACATTAAAATGATGTATAACATAACCATATTTAAGAATGTAAGCCAATACGAAATGGCAAATTTCAACAATGTAAAACCGCAATTACTTTTGCACCACCCTAAAAAAGTGACTCCTCTGGCAGCTTAACTTCCATGTCTTTAGAATAGGGTTGATAATCTCTGTATCATAGGGATCTTGAGAAGATTTGAGCTGTGGATTATCTTGCTAAGTTGGAAATGCATGCAACTATGAGCTGTTAGTATAACGAAATGGAAAGTATTATATAAGGATGCGGAACACTGCATAAAGTCTTGCGCCAGCCAATGACAAGCTCTGTGGTGAATGCAAGAGATTTCACTTTTTGAGCCTCAGTTTTCTTAACTGTATACTTTAAAATGCTCATTTAAAAAATGATCTAAACATATGCTTTTTAGGCTATTTATTTGCAGATGTTGTACCCTCCCAGGAGAGGTTGAGATGTGACAGGGAGGAGAAGGGAGGGAAGCGAAGCATTATAGCATCAGGAGCAAACTAGACTAAACTAAAACAGGCTTGCCCTGCAGTTCTCTAATCCCTGCCCCTCACACAAAAGTAAGTATAATAAATTAACTCACGGAAAATGTCAGAAGTGTAATCAAGGGAGTTTCAAGTCATTAGGCGTTAACAGAGTCGATTTCAAATGCAAATCCTGTGGCTCAAAATAAACCACATTCAAAAAATTATTTAGACAAAAAGCAAGACTTTTTATTTCCAGACTTTCTAATTTTTATCATGGGATTGACTTAAAATAGGTCAGTTCACTGACCTTTATTAAAAATTATAGGTTTCAACAACCTTAGTGGCAGCTCAACACAAAAACCCAATTTTTAAATATGTTTTCCTACACCATATTAAATACTCCACGGAGTGCTTCAGTCCTCGCTTAATTAAAGTTCTGATATTTGAAATATACAGAATTGATCAGCATTTAGATCCCAGATTTAAAGTTTCACATGGATGTTTTCTGTGAAAGAGAGATAACTCACATGTCGTTTTATTTGAAAGTAAAGAACCTGACACTGTCGTGATGAAGAACACGGACCCTGAGTCATACCTTTTAGCTTTTCACCTTGGCTTACCACTCACTACTGTGATAGTGACCAAGTTGCTATGGTAGGTTTGTCACCTGTAAAATGCAAGAAATAATAGAATTTATTTCATACAATTGTCGTGTTGTTTAAATGTCTTAATATTTTTAAATTGCTTAGGACAGTACCTAGGAGGTAGTAAGTCCTATATAAATGTTTGCTAAAAATAAAATAAATTAGAATAATTAAAATACTTTGAAGAATGCCATAGTTGCACATTGGCTGCAAGACAGCTTTCTCAAATTAAATTATGCAGGAAGTTAATATAAAAGCATTCATACCTTTATTCTAAATAATGCAAGTGATTTATTCGTGGTAAAGGCAATGTCATTCAAAATCATCACAAAATGGTAACAAAGTACCTGGGAATTTAAAATGAAATGTGCAAAATTCTATCTGAGGAAGCCTTTAACATATTCTTAAAAGATACAAAAGTAGACTTGATCCAATGGAAAGATGGATGATATTCTCAAAGAGGAAGGCTTTGCATTCATTCTAAAGACATCAATTCTTCCTAAGTTAATCATATCTTGCACACTGTCAATTTAAAAAGAACACCTAAATAACAAGAGACTCATTTTAAAGTTCATTATGAAAAATTAAGTTAGAACATGTAAAATTTTGAAGAAGAAAGCAGAAGCAATAGTGCATTATTAGCCTTACCAGATTGCCTAAACGTATTGACACTCACAAATGAATAGAACTACAACCTAGTGGATGAAAGTCTAAAAATAGAACTTACTTAACCAGGTCTCTGATGAAGAACAGCAAGAACCCTTGAGAAAGGTGTGTCTCCCAAGCTTCCAGAGATGCTTTATGTGGCAGGTATTGGAAACTGCATTCGACATTTTATGGGATCACACTATACTTGACCTTTTAGCTATACAAAGGCAAAATGCAGATATTTTTGGAAAGTGGAGGGCTTAAGTTCGCATGGTTCCAAAGATAGAAACTATTCTGCAGAATAATGGATCACTAGTTTTCATTAAAACCAGGGTTGTAGGACTGCAGTTTGTTTTCTTTCAGGAATTGTTGCCTTTCAAAATATGTTTTTAGATGGAAAAATCCCTGAAAACGTTTGCTCTGGAGATGTATGTCAGTAGGCAGATTTCTGAATGCCTGCTTGGGCGTCTTCGTATATGGGAAATGTGAAGCAGGAGCCAGAAGATGACAATAGGGAGAGGAAAACACGTCTTCACTGTGAAAGATACCAGAAAGAACTATATTAGGATCTCCAGACACACCTCCCCCCTTGGATTATACCATCATTGCCACCTGGCATGTCATGCTTCCAACTGTGAACAGCCCAAACTATGGGATCTGAACCTATGTATTATCAAGGTACTTTGTTCTGTTGTCTTCTGAAAACTAGAACTCGGGGACACTTGCCTGGGGGTGGAGTGGGGTATCCTTTGAAGGGGTGGGAGGTAGAATTCCAGGGCAGGAAATGGGCCTTGGGAGTAGGTCTGCTGGGAGGCAAACCTACACTGAGGGGCAACGAGCTGCTGCCTTTCTCTGGACTTCAAGTGTTCAGAGTTCTGTATTTTGAGCCAGGCTCTTTCCTTCTCCAGGGCATGGCTTCAGAGGAAGCTAAGATGGTTATTATTCCTGAAAGCAGGCCAGACAAATATTCTGCCGAGCACTGTGCAAGGCTTGGGGATAAAGCCACAGACAGAGATGACATCCGATCTTGACTTCTCTGTTTAAATGTCCTTCCCAAGTTCTTGCTGCTGCGTGGGGTCAACTGTTAGGAACTGCTTGCCCTCAGGGATAATGGCTAGCAGGATCTCTGCAAAGAGCACAGAAAGGAAGAGGAACCTTGCTCTGAGAGAGACAGAAGCCCTTTGCAAGGAGACTGACACCAGAGCGATCCCAAAGACGCTGCAGCCAAACGTCTGAAAGCTCAATGCCAAATCCACACATCTTCAACTCTAGATTTTGTCTAAGGGGTAAGGAAAAGTCCACCTTTCTCCTTTACCACTTCACTTTTCTTTCCAGGAGGACTCTAAATGTCCAGAGGGTTGGAGACACCTTTGTAAACAGAGTTTCTCCTCAGCACTCAGGGAAGAAATGGATTTGAGATTTTTCTAATTATTTAATTGTCAGAGTCTTTTCGTGTTTAGACCTCCTTAAGGCTATGCATGATATAATTCAATAATGAATTCTTTGGATGTTTAGACCATCTTGAATGTTGGGGAAAAGATTTTGTGTTTCATAATTTAAGGAATGAAGAACTATTGAAATTACTGTGCAAAATGGTAGCTTAGGAAAAGTGAAAGAGCAGGATAAATTAAAGGAAGAAAGGCCTAAGAAATCTACAGTGACACAGATTTAGCCTGAGCTGTGTTCACGGAGAAAGAAAGACAATGTTGAATTGGCATATCTGAATAAAGAAATGACAGCCTTATTCAGCCTTAACAAAATGAATGCGTTTTAAAATGTCAAGTGAAAGAGGGGATGGAGTGGAATTAGGAATTTATTATAGGCCTTGATATATTGTAGGTGACAAATGCATGTGTATCAAATGAAAAAAGGAAAGAAAATAAATGCCTTTCTGTACATAACTCCTCAGAAAAGGAGAGACCAAGAATGAACCAAAGACAGATATCTGTATTTTTATAAACATGAATACTGAAACATCAACAATTAACATTATTTAATTGTGTGACTTGAGTTTGAATTCTGCTGGGTCTCTTATGAGCCGTGAAATTTTAGTCAAATTATTTCATCTCTTTAAGCATCTGCCCAGCATCTATAAACCTATCATGGGGGCTGCCCCAATAGGTTATGAGGATTCAGTGATCCAGCACCTGGGAGGGTGGCATATGGTTCAAAAATATTCCTATCATTATCATCATCAGTCGTTTCACCATCATCAACTTTACTTTTAATATATACTGCTTGACTATTCAGGTCTCATGCCATTTGTAGTTTAACACAGGTGAAATATTTGCCAACACAGAAATAGCTATTCAATCTGACTCTTAGTTTGAAACATTAAATTAGCGTGCAGGTGAAATAATGTTTAACACTATCTTAAGAAGGATGAATAATAACACCTAAGAAACATATTTCTAAATGAGACTTTCATTCATCTAAAAATCAACCCAGCAAGCAAATTCTTCCACTTTGCTTTTGTTCTTAGCATTCCCAAATCATCCTAACTAAAACTCTGGATGCCAGAGCCCACATCAAAGCAGACAGAGGAAAGCGGAGGCTTGAGGGAAATATGAGACAGCTTTGGGTCAACTATTTCCAGTGCTGTCACCCTTTCCTGTTAACATTCACAACATATTTCTCAGGCAGACATTCATTAGAAATGTAGTCCAGACAATGGAAAATGTCATAAATGTGCACTCTGTGCCACTGCTTAAGGGTTGCAAGAAAGTCTGTAGCTTTCTCAGATATGACATGCAATCATAATAATAGAGGACGTTTCTCTCCAGGAGCTTCATGAACAAAGGCATATTCGATGTGCAAAAAAAAAAAAAAAGACATTCAGACTTGAAATAAACTTATGATTGTATCTATAGTAATATTCACTCTAAATACAGTGCAAGTTCCTAAACAGAATTATTTTTGTTAAAATGATCCTGTATAATGATCTCAGTTGGTATTGAAACACACAAAAAAGAAATAATTTATAATTTAAATCCTATGGTTTTGCAAATTGCAGACACCTTGCTACCAATTTACTCTCTGAGTATGTTTGCTGAATGGACTCAGTCCACAGACCTGACTTGAAATGCACAGATTAAGGTGATCTGGAAGTGGAAGATACTACACTTCATTTCCTACTTTGAGTTATTTAGGATGTCCCACAAAGGAGACTCAAGGTTAATGGACTCTTAAATGAGCTGTACAGGAAACCTGAGCCTTAAGAAATGTCATCTCTTTTATGCACAATGATAGAAGAAGGGCAACAATTAACAAAAATAAAATCAACACAAAATAAAGACCCTCTGGACTTGGGCCACCATTCATAAATTTCCTACCTCATTACCTCACTTACTCATTCATCAAAACTCATTCTCATGCAGAACGGGTGTAACTCCGCAGCTGAGCACCTGCTTCACATGTGCGATGTCCATCAATTCTCAGTACCTCCTAAAACAAACAAACCGAAAAACCCTCATTCTCAGCTGATTACATGAGCCTCTGCTAGATCTAAAGACACAGGTAAACCATTTGCACTGCATCAGGGGCAGGATGGTGAACAGATTGATGAATGTATTGATATAGGCTGTGTAAAATATAGGCTGTATAAATGCACAGAGGGAACATGGCTATTTCTCCTTCATTTGTTACATTTGCTACCTTTAGAAAGTGGAAACGGCCACATCCACAAGGAGCTCACACATCCTTGCATCTTAGCATCTCTAGATTCTGAGTCGCAGGCTGTGGTTGGTGGATACGATTGGCAGAGCTTAGATTGTGCCCTGATACTCTTGCTGTACCAGAAGACGGGAAGGCAAGCATCTTAACCCACCACTCTCTCCCGGGGAGGCTGGCTCCAGGTGATTGCAGGGGACTTTTCTACCTTTCTTTGTCAAAAGTGTTACGAATGTACTTCTGAACCATGGATATGTTTTAACTGTTACTGTGCAGTTAAATATTTTCATATTTACTGAAATGAGCATTTCTCTACTACTGAGCTTAATTTTTAATACTGATTGCATGTTGAAAAGGTAATATGTTGGATCTATTGGGTTACATAAAATATGCTGTCAAAATTCAGGTTACATCTTTCTTTTCATTTTTTTTTTCAAATGTGGCTACTGGAAACTTTTTAAATTATTTTACATTTCTGTTTACAACACTGATCTAGAGACTCAGCTATGTCACCACAAACTTAACGTCTCTGTCTCTCAAGTCCATCATACAAAGCATTGGTTCTATTCTAAGATAAGCTTTTTCAAAAATATACACTTATTTATTTATTTTTAAAAGAAACTTAGATTACACAAATGTTACACAAAAATATAGGGGATTCCCATATGCCCCGCTTTCCCACATTTTCCCGCATTAACAACATCCTTCATTAGGGTGGTACATTTGCCACAATTGATGAACACAACTTGGAGTATTGCCACGAAGCAATGATTATAGTTTACATTATAGCTTACAATCTCTCCCGCAAATTTTTGCAAGTTATTACAAGATATACAGTGGCTGTATCTCATTGCAATGTCATTCAGGATAATTCCCAAGTCTTAAAAATGCCCCCAAATCACATCTATTTTTCCCTCTCCCTCCCCTCAGAACCTCCAGTGGCCTCTGCCTTCACATCCATGATAAAAGTTCTTCTATTGCTAGGATCACAAGTCTACAGTAGAACAACTGAAAGTCTACTCAAGTAAATCATCCATTTCCCAATCCTGAGGGTTCTATCTTGATGATGCCCACTCCACCTCTAATTGAGAGCGGGCTTAGACCCCATGAGGCAGATGGATGGGACTTTCTTGCTTGCAGTTGCAGACCCTATTCCTTGAGATGGTCATTGTCAGTCATTATCTCCTTATTAGTTGTCCTGGGTGCGCCTAATGATCTGGAAAGTATGTGCTGCAAGGCTTTTGAGATTCAGGTCCCATCTGGCACATGGACAGCCCAAAGGTTTAAGTCTCTTGGGCTTACAACTGTCAACTCTAGTGCTAACTGTAGTTTCAAATAGAGGGGCAGCAGAGCCATGTGTAGGGAAAACACAACTGAGTTCAACTCTATCACACTAGGGAGAGTAAATTCCAAAGTAGGACTCACTGGCAGGGCATAAGGTGAGCTTTTTTGATGGTCACCTGAACTGACTGATGGATGACTGAACTGACAGTGGCTGTCAAGGCTTCATGCCTCTGTACATGTCTACTGAGAAAGAGGTCATTGCTTCCTTTGGGTTTTTTGGTTTGTTTGTTTTGTTTTCTTGTCATTTTTTAAGAAAAGGGAAATATTTCTTTTTTTTTTAAGATTTATTTATTTATTTCTCCCCCCCCCCCCCCCCCGCCCAGTTGTCTGTTCTCTGTGTCTATTCGCTGTGTGTTCTTCTTTGTCCGTTTCTGTTGTCAGCGGCATGGGAATCTGTGTTTCTTTTTGATGCATCTTTTTGTTGTGTCAGCTCTCTGTGTGTGCGGTGCCATTCCTGGGCAGGCTGCACTTTCTTTCATGCTGGGCGGCTCTCCTTATGGGGTAGACTCCTTGCGCGTGGGGCTCCTCTACATGGGGACACCCCTGCGTGGCAGGGCACTCCTTGCGCACATCAGCGCTGCGTGTGAGCCAGCTCCACACGGGTCAAGGAGGCCCGGGGTTTGAACCATGGACCTCCCATGTGGTAGATGGATGCCCTAATCACTGGGCCAAGTCTGCTTCCTGGAAATGTTTCTTGAACAACTCAGCTGTCTTCCTCATTTTTATTTGTTTGTCCTCCATTGGGTCACTTGTTCTTTTCATTCAAAGTGATAATAAACTTAGACAAATATCAAGCAAAGAGGCTGGAACACCGCGACAGTCACAGACAAATTGGGGCTTAGGGCAAATTCTCCTGGGCTACACAGTGGTTGAGAGATGGAATAGATGCTGAAAGTTATCCACGGTCTCTATCTCATGCTCTAACATTACTCGTGCTTTTGCTTTTTATTTAATAAAGTCTGTCAATCATGTTTACCCTTATGGATAATCAATTCTCCAAGTGCCTTTTCTCGAATAGTCCCTCAGTTGCTTATCATCAATCTTCCACACACTTGGTTAAACTTGTGGGTTCTCAGCATGGTCTGTGTGTCTGTCTTGCTGGCAGTGCCCTACTGCTTACACTTCTTTAGACAATAAATCTCACTTAATCACTGATAAGGTAAGTCTTCCTGCACCACAGGTTTTTTTTGTTTTTTTTTCGTTTGTTTTTCTTCCCCTCCCCCTCCCCACCCAGCTGCTGTCTTTGCTGTCTATGTCCATTCACTGCATGATCTTCTGTATCTGTGTCTTTTTGTCTTATCTTCTTGCCTTTCTTCTCTAGGATTCACTGGGATTCCATCTTGGGGGCCTCTGATGTAGAGAGAAGTTCCTTGTCAATTGTGTCACCTCAATTCCTGGTCTCTGCAGCACTTCACCTTTACTCTCCCTTTTGTCTCTCTTTTGTTGTGTGCTTGCTACGTTACTCACTTGCACAGGCACTGGCTCACTGCGTGACGCTCTGCTTGCTACATGGGCATTCGGCTCACCAGGCAGATGGGCACCGGCTCGCCACACAGGCACTGGCTCACCATGTGGGCACTCATTTGGACCCTCGGTTCGCCACGCAGACACTTGCACAGCACTCAGCTCACCACACAGGCATTAGGTTTGCCACATGGGCACTCGGCTCACCGTGCAGGCACTTGGCTCACCAAATGGGCACTGGCTCATCATGCAGGCACACTGTCTCTTCTTTTTCACCAGGAGGCCTCAGGGATCAAATCGGGGTCCTCCCATGTGGTAGGAGACCTTATCACTTGAGCCATAGCCACTCTCCCCAACTGTTTTTATTATTCTGAAATGTTTTGACTATTCCTATTTTCATCCCTTTGCTATTCCATACATTAGAATTTGTGTTCAGCAGATTCTCTCCCTTTTCTCAGCTACCTTCATGCCCTTTGGGAAACACCTCCCAGAGCATAAGCTGAGCAAGGGCCCAGCCACTTCCTGTGACACTGGGCCTTCTTTTTTGTTTGAGCTCTGAAGCTGTCCAACCTACTGGGAATCCCCCATCGGCATTCCTTCTGGTCATTCCTGGGCCTCCTGGAATCAGGTTGTCCCCTTTAATTTTTGGTCCATCCAGTTTTCAGTTCATATAGTGGATTCTACTCCAACCTGAGGTCTCCACACAGAACCTTTCAGCTCCCCAAGACTATACTTTCTAGTGGGGGGACCTCAAGGCCTTAAGGAGTATATGACTGGACTTAAGCTGGAAAACCCTCCCTCCAGCCTCATGGCCACCAACACCAAGTAGAAGTCACCGTGCACACTCTATATTTAAATTGCCCTCTTTGACTCCTCTTTTCATTGCATCCTCAGAATGGGCAGAGCACCTGGTGTTTAGCGGGAGCTCTACAAATACTCATGGAATGAGTGTGGTATTCATTTTATTGGAGATTAATCAAGATCACCCACAGATATGAACTCTGTCCTCATGTAGCTTGCAGTCTATGCAAGACAGACATAAATCAAATTACCAGACCAGTAAATATAAAATTATAGCAGTGAACGTTCCACAAGGGAAAGGTGCAGATTTGCTATGAGAACATTCAATAGAGGGGCCTGACCTAGTTTGGGAGTTAGGGAGGCTTCCTTTTAAGTCAGAATCCAAGGAAAGAGGAGGCATTAAGTGAAAGATGAGGCTCAGAGAAAGAGTGGCAACTCCTATGGCAAGAGGTTTGTGGAAAACAAGGTGATGTTGACATCATGTGCCCAAGCAAATAAAAGAATGCCAACTCACTTTGGTGGACTCCATCTAAAATGTGAAATCGACTTCCTTAAGATATAGAGAGATCCGTTCTCATGCATGGAAATGTAAAATTAGAATACTGTGTGGTTGCGTTGCACAGGGAGAGCCAGAATGGAGATACCTAATGCTGTGTGTAATATTTTAGGTGAATAATTTATATTCCACACTTAAGCTAAATGTGTCAAGAGCTTTGATTACTTTAAATGTTTTAAAAGTTTAACTTAACAATGAGAGAAATGGGTGCTTAAGTTTAATTCTTAAAATGCTATTTTATGTTAGAGAAGAATTAATGTGTTGGTTTTTTATACCTTTGCCTCAATATTTAGGTGGCATTAAAGTGAGCAAAGTGCCATGGATTTTAGAGACAATGTAGAAAAAAAAGATTTCCAGAATAGATTTCGTTTTTGAATAAACTTATTTTTTCTTAAGAAAGCAGCATCACATGTAAATGAATTTGTTCAGATTTTCTTATACTTTAGTGCAAACTGGCTGAAGATAATTATGACAGAGATACTTCCATTTTATCTTTAATGAATCAAAAACATTTCCTTTATCTAAAATGATTATAAAAGGTAGGTCAATATGCATATTTAGGGTACAGATGTGGCTCAAGCAATTGGATGCCCACCTCCCACATGGGAGGTCCTGGGTTTGGTTCCTGGTGCCTCCTAAAGAAGACGAGCAGTCATTGTAACCAGCAGACATCACAACCAGCAGAGGCTACAGCTGCCCCAAAGAGCAGACACAGCAACCAGCAGATGATACAACCATCCACAACCAGCAGATGCTGCAACCAGCAAATGATGCAACCAACAAGGAGCAGAAGAGGCTCGAGCAGTTGGGCACTTGCCTCCCACATGGGAGGTCCCAGGTTCAATTTCCATCTACTAAAGAAGATGAGCAGACAGCAAGCAGACAAACAAGGGAGCCATCTCTGGGGAAGGGAGGCAGAATAAATTAAACAAAAATAGGAATATTTAAATTTATGTTTTAGAAAGACTTAAAGAATGGATCCAAAGTTTACAAAGAGAATCACCGGGTAGTTAATAAGCAGCACTATGTAATGGGCATAGGAGAGAGAAAAATACTAATGTGAGTATGTGTACCTGTATGGAGGGAATAAAACTGCTATTTTATTGATATGATAAATGTGAGTTTCTAATGATAAATCCATTTGACATTTGAAAATGCAGAATGGAAACTTCAAATGGACATCCGCTAGAGCTGTGCACTTGGAAGTCATATGCACAGAGGTATCTCGGGACCCTGCAACTGTGTGAACTGACCCCAAGAGAGTAAGAATAAGAAAGGAAAAGACACAAAAAGTGCCTTGGGAATTACAAAAAATTAACTTACCCCAAGTAGTCATCTAAGCAACATAACACGGTCTAAAGAGCTCTTATATGCAGATATTATTTTAAATTGATAAGCTTTCTAAGGAAGGTCTAAATATTTAAAAGAATTTTTTAACTACATGGGGAACTCTGACAGCCTGTACTTCAGCCAGGTGATCAAGGCCAGTGTTCACAGTGATACATCACGCTGACAGCATCTACCCTGGATGCGATGTGATGAGTGGCCTTGGCCTCAGTGGTCTTTCTCCCCAAAACTCAAAACTGCCTTCTAATCTTGAGAAAACACCAGGCAAATCCCAGCTGTGGGCTATTCTTTAAAACACCTGACCAGTGCTCCTCAAAACTCTCAAGGTCATCAAAAAGATGGAAAGCCTGAGAAACTGTCACAGCCAAGAGGCGCCTAAGGAATGTGATGACTTAATGTAATGTGGGACATTGGATGGAGCTTTGGGACAGAAAAAGACTGTAGGCAAAAACTAGGGTAATCGGTGTAAAATGTGAATTCACTTAATAACAATGTACCAATATTGGCCGAGCAAATGTACCATCATTACGAAGGACATTACGCTTTTGTTAAGTTTGAAAATAATACACTAAATTTTTGCAAAGATCACTGTCCTTTAACATTCACCAACGTGGGAAAGTTTAGAATTTCTTTCTCATTTCATTACCTTGTCACAGCCCTGAAAATTAGGAACACTTATTACAAGGGTAAGTTTTTTTTTTTATAAAATCAGTTCCTATATTCATGATTGAGTCAGCAGATATGTAAGGAGTTCATGTTATATGGTTAGGCACTCTGCTAGGTACTGGGGATACTTGTCAAAAAAGATGGGGCTTTATATGAATAATTTTCATACAAATTAGAAACATCTTGTCCAAGAGAAAAATGAGGCCATAAGAGAGGCACAGATTAATGTAGGAATTTCAGTGGAAAATTCTCACGGCACAAATAATATCTAAGTGGAATGATGACAATTGACATTTGCAAAGAAGAAGTTCAGAGCACATTAGAGAGGAGGACCCGGGAAACCAACCGCAGATAAAGGCAAGGAGACAGAGTGGCTAGAGAGAAAGGTGGGGGAGAGAGACCAGGATGTCCTCAGGGGCAAGATCAGCATACCAGGTATTCTCAAGTTGCTGTTGATTGAAGCAAATACTAAGAGCAGAGGTTCCATATCCAATAGACAAAATTCCAATTTCAGGGCCACACCTTTCACCATATTAACTAGGTAAATGCCTTCAAAAAGGAAGAATAGAAAACAACACATGATCATTTCCATTCCCCTGGAGAATGAAGTCCCTTCAGCTTGAAATAAATATGAGAATTAGGAGAGGGCTGTCTACAGAGATGACCTGCACAGAGGCAGGACGGTGGCTTTCAGGAAAGGACTACCAGGCAGCAGAAAGTGGGAAAAGCAGATTGTGGGCAAGGAGAAGTGGGGGGCAAGGAGAGATCCCCTTTACACAGAACACTAAGAGTTCAAACAAGCCAGGCTGGTGGGATGTACTGCCCAGAGTGGGAAACCGTGGTGCAAGGCACTGCCCAGGCCAGCATTTCCCCCCCCCAGTCTGATTACTCCTTATTGGAGGGAGAAAGTAAGGGATAATGCAGAACTTAGCTGGGTGAATTATATTTTTTATATTTTTTATTAGAGATGTTGTAGGGTTATAGAAACATCATGCAGAAAATAGAGTTCCCACATTCTGTGATTAACACTTTGAATTAGTGTGGTACCTTAATTATAATTGATGGAAAATATTATTGTAATTGGGTTATTTACTATAGTCCATACTTTATATTAAGGTTCACTGTGTTGAACAGTCCTAAAATATCACCTTTAAAATACATGTAAATATATAATTCAGTGCTGTCTATTCAAATTATTTCATATAATTTTATGTAATTTTTGTATAATAGGTGTCCTTTTGTGTCTGGTATTGAAAGAGCTTGAAAAGAATAGCTGTATAAAATATAAAAAAGAAACTAAAATTTCCAAAAGTTATTACAAAGTATGTTTTTATATATGTAAATGTAATTATGTGCATGCATTAAACACTATGAGATGAAATGTGATGGATTTTATCTTCATCCCTGGACATTATTCAAATTTACAAATGTTACAATTAAATTTCCTCCTGAAAAAATGGCTGTTGGTGCCCTGAGTACCTCAGGTTTTGAGACAGAGCCAGTAGGCTTGGTGGTATGGGGTACTGTGGGGAGGGAAATAGAGGAATCCGGAGTTGCCCCAGGGCTCTGGACTCTGAACTTGCCTAGGTGCTGTTGATGAAAGGAAAGCACCAGTTTTGAAGGGGAAACCATGAATTTGCAAATGTGTTTGTTTGAGGTAGCCATGTATACCTGGGAGCAATGGTCAGCTGAATTTACAGCTTTCATGCTCTATTGAGTGTTCTGGACTAGAGACTGACATTTTTTGGGAAAAGGTGAGGTGCCAGGAAGTGCAGTGGTGTTGGAGGCCCTGGGGGTACTGGGAGCAGAGGGAGCCAGGTCAGAAGAGAGAGGAGAGGCAAGCCTATGTCCAGGCTCCCAGCACATCCCATCAAGAGGGGCCATTTTAGAGGAAACCATTACGTAATACTGATGTGTTCATTCTGCAGGTCAGAGTTTCTGCTTCCTATTTTATTGTGACACCCTTTAAAAAGTTATTGAGGGAAACGGATGTGGCTCAATTGATAGAGCATCCACCTACCATTTGGAGGTCCAGGGCTCAAACCCAGGGCCTCCTGACCTGTGTGGTGAGCTGGCCCATGTGCAGTGCTGCCGCACGCAAGGAATGCCATGCCATGCAGGGGTGTCCCCCACATAGGGGATCCCCGTGTGCACGGAGTGTGCCCCACAAGGAGAGCCACTCAGCAGGAAAAAAGTGCAGCCTGCCCAGGAGAGCTGACGCAGCAAGATGACACAACAAAAAGAAAAAGAGACACAGATTCCCAGTGCCACTGAGAATGCAAGCGGACACAGAAGAACACACAGCGAATGGACACAAAAGAGCAGGCAAGGCGAAGGGGAGAGAAAGAAATAAAATAAATCTTAAAAAAAAAAAAAGTTATTGCAACCCTGCCACCATCTCTGGGAATCTGCTCCTGACTCCTCCCAGAGCTTTGATCATTTACCACCCTAAGTGCACCCCTTCTCTAGAGAACATCATGGGGACACGATGCTTCTCCTCCTTAGAGTGTATCACTCAGTGTTGCTCTATAGGTTCCCCCAGAGATGCACATTCCTAGAATTTAGCAGGATGCACAGCACAAGACAGGAGCTCACTGTGCACTTATTGAATGGGCTTGCACTAGGAAATGGGTAAACAAGAAGGGAAGAAGTTTGCTGCTGCAGAAAAATAAGAGATCGGGAAGATGGGGCATTAAGAAGCAGCAAGGAATGGCTGCGAGAATGTTCCCCCGCCCCTGGGTCATGGAGGCGAGGGCCAGGGGTTGCAGAAGTCCAGCCAGCTCCAGGCTCCTCAGCCCACCCAGGGCGGGACTCACGAGGGGGCCCAGTTCCATCCAGGTCCTGTTGGCTTCTTGTATAACTCTTCGCCATCTCCAGGTCCTCAGTCATTCCTGGCAACTGCTTGCAAAGAGCTTCCCACCTGAGAACTGTCAAAGAAAACCATGGGACAGTAGTTACAGTGGCAGGGCAGACTTAATTCAAGCATCTTTAGTTGGGGAGAAGAGGAGCCAAACACAACTGGTCTCACCTCCCACGAGCTCAGAGATTTTTTTTTTTTAAGCATTCAAGAGGGAAGGGAAATGGGGAACTGGAAAATTACTGAGAGGGTGCTGGGGAAATCTGAGAGGACCTGGCAATGGGCATGCAGAAGAGGGGCAGGTAGCTGCAAAGAGAACATTATGTGGTTTAGCAGAGATGCCCTAGCTTAGGTCAGAGCACAGAACGGGATCAGGGATCCCTCCAGAGAGATGTCCCAGCATTAAGGAAGTCCACACTACACTTTGGGCAAGTACAGGAGCCAAGCAGACTCTCTTGCAAGGATTCACAGCAGTCAGGGTTTCTGGGAGAGGAGAAGCATGCGTCCAACTGCTAACAGAGGCAGACAATGAGAGTTCACGTTTCCAGTCTCATTTCTTTCCTGTCATTTCCAGAGAGGATTTTGTGGTTAAAACAAAAACAAAGGCCTGGCCTGGTTTAGAGAAAAAGGAAGCCTGGATTATAAAAGGCTCAGTTTCTATTAGCTTTCTTTTCATGTGGCTACATTTTAGAAGCTGCTATGGCAGCTTGAAATAAGAGGAACGATAATGATCTCCAACTCTCATTCTGAGTCTCTCAGCGCTTCGGCCGACGTTTGTGCCTTTGCGGTGAGCCCAGCACTGCCTCAGCAGCTGAGGCCACAAAGGGGGCCCATGCGTACGGAGGCACGGTGTCGAGGGGGAAGCCGTCTCGCCATCCAAGGCCTCATTGTAGGAAGTATTTGTGTTACTGACAAACAAAAGGAGTCACCTGGTTTAGTAACCCCGTCCCCATCCCGGCGGGAGCCTGCAGGACAGGGGACAAAGAGGGGTGTTTCAGATCTTCTCACATTAAGCTCACACCTGCTGCTGCTGATGTCCAGGAGAGCCGACATTGAACGCGGTGAATATTAGATAGTTGATGTTTCTCATGGTTTAAGTTAGATCAAAATCATCGCTGGAGTTTGATATTGGGGTCCAAGAAGAGGGTGGTAGCATTTCATAAACGGGAAGACCTCTTGTTTAACACGGTGGGAATGCATCATTGTTTCTACCATGTAAAATAATGAAGTATGCTTCTTGTATCTGGTGATAGCCAAGATTTGGCTAATGAAGGAAGGCTATTCAGGATGATAAATACTGCCGTGGGAGTAAGTGCTAGGTGCTAAGTGGAAGGGCATCAAAATCGGGTTAGATAACCAAGAAGTCTTTTCAGAAACAGCCATAGTTGCACTATACAACCCCTTGTAGCAGGCACTTGTGCCCCCCTCTGTCCCCACTCTCATTCCCCATTACACCCACACCCCAACTTACCTGCTTTCTGTCCCTCTAAATTAGTTTGCATTTTCTAGAATTTTATATAAATGAAATCAAACACTGTCTTCTTTCACTAAGCCTAATTAACTTGAGATTCATTGAGGTTGTTGCAAGTGTCAATATTTTATGCCTTTTAATTGCAGAGTGATATTCCCTTATAAGGGTGTATCACCATTTGTTTGCCCATTCACCTGTTGACGGAAATTGGGGTTGTATCCAGTTTGGGACTATTAAAAACAAGACTACTAAGAATATTTGTGGGCAAGTCCTTATATGGGCATATGATTACATTTTTCTTGGGTAAAACCTAGAAGTGGAATGACTGGATCACACGATAGAGACATACACTATGTTTAACATTTTAAGAAATTGCCAATGTGTTCTCACAAGTGGCTGGACCATTTTGCATTCCAGTGTATGAGAGTTTCAGTTGCTCTACCGCCTTGTCAAAACTAAGCATGGATAGTGTTTTAACATTAGGCATTCTCACAGGTATGTACTGGCAACTCACGTATGATTTTGACTTGTCTTGCCCTGAAGAATATGATATTATCACATGCTTATTTACCATCCACATTTCTTCTTTTTTGAAGTTAAAGTTTTTGCCAATGTTTTCTTATTAGTGAGTGATTTGTAAATACTTTTTCCTGGTCTCTGGTTTCTTTGTGCATTCTCAAAAAGGTACCTTTAAAAGAGCAGAAGTTTTTAATTTTGAGGAAGTCATTTTTTTTTTCTTTTAAAGCTTATGTCTTGGTATTTCTACAAAATCTTAACCTCACCCAAAGTCACAAATATTTTCTCCTCTGTTTTCTTCTTGAAATTTTATAGATGTACATTTTCTTTTGAAGTCTATACTCAATTTCAAATTCATTCTTGCATATTGTATGAAGAAGGTCATTGTTGTTGCTTTTAGTTTCTTTATTTGTTTGTTGCATATGGCTATCCATTTGTTCCAGTACAATTCCTAAAAACTAAATAGTTCTCTCTCCACTGAATTTCTCATTCACTCTTGTCAAAAACAAATTGACTATATTTATATTTGGAAACCTGGACTCTTCATTCTGATCTATTGTTTCTATCTTGATGACATACTATCTCAATTACTGTAGATTTAAAATAAGATATGAAGTCAGACAGTGTAAAACCTCTACCTTTAATCTTCTTTTCCAAAAGTGTTTTTTAGGTCCTTGGCACTTTCAAATTGAACTTTAGAATCAGCTTCTCAAGTTCTAGATAAAAGCCTCTTGTGCTCTTCATTGGAATTTCAGTGAAATTATAAATTGATTTGAAGAAAATTGACAATTTAGAAATACTGAATAAGTTAACATGGTATATATCTCTCTGTTTATTTAGGTCCTTTTAATTTTTCAAACAATGTTTTGTGGTTTTCAGCTACAGTCCTTAGTTTGCTGACCCCTTGATGAGAATATAATCTATCCTGGTAAGTGGTCCATGTGCACATAAAAAGAATGTGTGTTGTACTACTTTTAGGTGAAGTGTTGCATAAACGCCAATTAGATCACTTTGATGATCTACAGTTCTTATATATCCTTACTGACTTTCTGTCTTCTTCTTTCAATTATTGAGAGGATGCTGTTTAATTCTCCAAATATACTTGTGGCTTTGTCTAGTTTTCCTTATAGTTCTACCAGCTTTTGCATGGAGTTTTATGAAGCTCTGTTATTTGACGCATAACAATTTTAGGGTTTCTATGTTTTCTTGATCAAAGCAAGAAACAATCCTCTTTATTCCTGAAAACATTCTGTGCTATGAAATCTACTTTGATATGCAAGTAGTCACTCCAGCTTCTTACATCTTAAACAGAATTAGCTAAAATCTGTCCACAATTTATGAATTTCTGTCCTTACATTTAGAGTGGATTTCCTATAGGCAGCACATGTTCTCGGTTTTTTATCCAATCTGACAATCACTGACTTCTTAAAATTAAACATGTTTAAGTTTTGGAAATAATTGCAGATTCACATGCAGTTGTAAAAAGTAATTCAGAGAGATCCCATTTACCCTTCACTTAGTTGCCCCAATGCTAACAGCTTGCACAACAATAGCACAATATGACAGCAGTCATACCGCTGTTGACAGTGTCAAGAACCAATGATTTTCATCACCAAAAGGCTCCTTCATGTTTCCCTGCTATTTCATGCCCATTTCCCTCTCACCTTAGACAACTGCTAATCTGTCCTGAATTTCTAAAATTTTGTCATTTTAAGAATGTTATGTAGGTAAGAGAATACCATATGTAACCTTTTTGGATTGGCTTTTTTTCACTCAGTGTAATTATCTGGAGACTTATCCACCTTATGTGTTTCAACGGTTCATCTCTTTATGTGTGTCATAATTTGTCTAACCATTTACCCAATGAAGGATATATGTATTGTTTCTAATTTTGGACTATTTTGAATCAAGTTGTTATAAACATTTTGTACATGTTTTTAACATTTTTGGGTATACAAAAGTTTTCATTAATCTGGGATTCCAACAGTGAGGAACCTGCCTCTTAGCATTTGACATCTGTTTACTCAGTTGTTCCATTCTAGTATATAGTATATATGTACAGCAGTATCAGAATTGTTAACCTTTACCCCACGGGGAACAACTTAATCAACCTGAGTACAGTGCTTAGGCACAGTTCCTTTGGCCTTTGGTTTTACAGACTCCTCTTGTTTCCAAAGGTACTTATGTCTTCCTCTTCCCCATCCTTCCATCCCCTTCAGTGAAGTTGTTTCACACATATATAATAGAGTTAGATTCTCTCGTCTCTAAATGCTTCCTTGCTAGGATTCTCCAACCTCCTAAATGATTTTCAAAAATTTGTAGATATTATTTTGTTCACTTTTTTGCTCTGAAGTTCCATGGGTTTTGACCAATTCATAATGTCTTGAACCTACCATTAGATGATCATTCAAAATAATTTTACTGCTCTCAAAATCCCCTGTGCTCCACCTACTCATCCCTCATCTGTCCCCTGGAATCCTCCTCAACCTTTGATCATTTTACTGTCTCTATAATTTTGTCTTTTCTACAATGTCATCTAATTGGGAATGTACAATATGCAGCCTTTGCATACTGATGGCCATTTAGAAATACGTATTTAAATTTCCTCCATGTCTTTTCATAATTTGATAGCTCATTTCTTTTAACCGCTGAATAACATACTATTGTATTGCTGTACACAGCTCATCCATTCACCTATTGAAGGATATCTTGGTTACTTCCAGTTTAGGGAAATTATGAATAAAGCTGATATAATTATTCGTGTTCAGGTCTTCCAACAAGTGGCTGTATCAATTTGCATTCCCTTTCAGCAAAGATGGGAGTCCTTGTTATCTTGCTTTGTCACCAAAATTTGGCAAAGTCATTGGTTTAGATTTTAACCATTCTAATATGTTTGTAATGGTATCTCACTGCTATTTAACTTTGCAATTTTATGATGATAAATGATGGTATTTATTTTATATGTACATATGTCATCTATATATCTTCCTTGAGGACATGTCTGTTACTTATTTTTTATTTTTTCAAAGAGAGCCCAAGTTGTTTTATTTCAATTTGTATAATTTATCACTTTTTCTTTCATGAATTGTGCTTAGTGTTGTATATAAAAATTTATTACCAAACCCAAGTTCATGCAGATTTTCTTCTGTGTTTTCTTCTAGACATGTTATGGTATTGCACTTTGTATTGAAAACTATGACCCATTTTCATTTAATTTTTGAAAGGTGTAAGGACTGGTCTATATTTATTATTTGCATATATCATCCAATTGTTGCAGTACCATTTGTTAAAAATCTATCCTTTCTCCATTAAATGATGTGGTGCAGCAGTGCTCTGAAATGTATTCACCAAATGCAATAAATGTCCCGCATTGATGAAAGAGGTTGTTGGTGTGGGAAGAGTGGGGTGAGGGAGGTGGAGGGTATATGGGAACCATTGATTTATGTGCCCATTCTTTCACTAACTTTCTGCTTTTGTGGTTACTGTAGCTCTGTAGTAAATCCTGAAGTTCTGTAGTCAGTCTTCCAACTTAGTTATTCTTCAGTATTGAGTTGACAATTCAGTATTGACTTGACTATTTCTACATAACCTTTAAAATCAGGTTTTTTCAATATTGATAAATTAGCTAGCTGAGATTTTGATTGAGATTGTGCTGACTCTATTAATGAAACTGGGAAGAATTGACATATTAATGGTATAAATTCTTTCAGCCCACAAACATGGAATATTGCTCCATTTTTTTAGATCTCCTTTGATTTCTTTTATCAGAGTATGATAGTTTAATGAATATAGCTTCTGTACATATTTTGTTAGATTTATACCTAAGTATTTAATTTGTTTCATGCTATTGTAAATGGTGCTGTGGTTTTAATTACAAATTCCAATTCCTTGTTGCTGGTATATAGTAAAGCAATAGACATTTGTATATTATCCTTGTGTGCTGCAACCTTGCTATAATACTTATTAGTTCCAGGAGTCTTTTGTTGTCATTGTTGCTAACGCTTTGGGGTTTTCCACATAGATAATCATGCCATCTGTGAACAAATACAGTTTATTTCTTCCTTCCCTATCTGTATATTTTCATTTCCTTACCTTGTCTTATTGCACTAGCTAGAACTTCAACTACAATGTTGAATAGGAGTGGTGAGAGGTGACATCCTTACTGCCTTCTGATCTTAGGAGAAATCATGCAGTTTCTCCTCATTAAGTATAACATTAACTGTGATTTTTTGTAGGTATTTGTCATCAAGGTTAGGACGTTTTCCTCTGTACCTAGTGTGCTGACAGTTTTTATCATGATTTCGTGTTGGACAGTGTCAAATACTTCTTCTGCATCAATTGATATAATCTTACGAGGTTTTTTTCTTTTAGCCTGATGTGGGGTAAAACTGTAATAAACTTTGGCTCATTGTGTGTAAATCTTTGTGTGCAGTTTTGGCTTCGTATGCTAATTTTTTGAGGATTCATGGATCTATGCTTATAAGAGGTATTGATCTGTAGTTATCCTTTACTGTAAAATCTTTATCTGGTTTTGGTATTAGGGTAATGTTGGCTTTATATTTAGAATGAGTTGGGAAGTGTTCCATGATTTTTATTTTTTTGGAAGAGATCGTGGGATTTGCTATTATTTCTTCCTTCAATGTTTGGTAGACTTTACCAGTGAAACTATCTTGCCCTGGTGTTCTCTTTTTAGAAGGTTTTTAATTGTCAATTCAATTTCTTTAATAGATATAGACCTATTAAGATGATCTCTCTTTTGTTGTGTTGGTTTTGGTGTATCCATCAAGGAATTGATCCACTTCATCTAAGTTATCAAGGATAGAGTTGTTCATATTATTCCTTTGTTGTATTTTTAGGGTCAGTAGTGATTATCCCTCATTCATTTCTAATACTGGCAGTTTGTGTTTTCTCTCTTTTTTTCCTGTTATCCATGTGTACGCTTTACCACTTTATATTTTCAAAGAAGATTTTTTTTTTAAAGATTTATTTATTTATTTAATTCCCCCCCTCCCCTGGTTGTCTGTTCTTGGTGTCTATTCGCTGCGTCTTGTTTCTTTGTCTGCTTTTTTGTTTCTTTGTCCGCTTCTGTTGTCGTCAGCGGCACGGGAAGTGTGGGCGGCGCCATTCCTGGGCAGGCTGCTCTTTCTTTTCACGCTGGGCGGCTTTCCTCACGGGCGCACTCCTTGCGCGTGGGGCTCCCCCACGCGGGGGACACCCTTGCGTGGCACGGCACTCCTTGCGCGCATCAGCACTGCGCATGGCCAGCTCCACACGGGTCAAGGAGGCCCGGGGTTTGAACCGCGGACCTCCCATATGGTAGACGGACGCCCTAACCACTGGGCCAAAGTCCGTTTCCCAAGAAGATTTTAAGTTTATTGAATTTCTCTATCATTTTCCTGTTTTCATTTTTTTCCACTTCTGATCTTTTCATGACTGGAAAAATGAAAGATTTTTTTAACTTCATTTATTTTTTCATTGATACTTTTCCTTTTACATGTAAGTCTAGTTTTCTGACCTATGTCACTTTTGTTTTTCCTGAAAAACACACATTTCTTTTTTCTTAAAGATTTATTTATTTATTTATTTCTCTCCCTCCCCCCCCCTCCCCCCCCGTTGTCTGTTCTCTGTGTCTATTTGCTGCATCTTTGTCCGCTTCTGTTGTCGTCAGCGGCACGGGAATCTGTGTTTCTTTTCGTTGTGTCATCTTGTTGTGTCAGTTCTCCGTATGTGCGGCACCATTCCTGGGCAGGCTGCACTTTCTTTCGCGATGGGCAGCTCTCTTTACAAGGTGCTCTCCTTGCACGTGGGGCTCCCCTATGCGGGGGACACCCCTGTGTGGCAGGGCACTTCCTGTGCTCATCAGCACTGCACATGGGCCAGCTCCACATGGGTCAGGGAGGCCCGGGGTTTGAACCGCGGACCTCCCATGTGGTAGACGGACACCCTAACCGCTGGGCCAAGTCCGCCACCAACATACATTTCTTGATGAGTACATCTACTGGTGATGAACTCCCATAGTTTTTGTTTGCCTGAGAAAGTATTTAATTCTTTTTCACATTTGAAGTATTATAAATGAAATATAGAATTAATTCTACATTGGTAGTTTTTGTTTTTCTTTCAACACTTTAAATCTTTCACTCCACATTCTTCTTGCTTGCATAGTTTCTGGCCAGAAATCCACTTATATATATAAGGTAGGCTTTTTGACTGCTTGTTTGTTTTTTCTGATTGCTGTCTAGATTTTCCCTTTGCCTTTGGTTTTCTTAAGTTTAAATATGATATGACCAGGTATACATTTTTTGGTATCTGTCCTATTTCCTGTTCTTTGAACTTCCTGGATCTGTTGCTTGAGGCCTGTTATTAATTTTGAAAAATGCTCTGCCAGTACTACTTCAAATATTTCTTCAACTCTGTTATCTCTTTCTTCTCCCTCTGGTATTCCAATAACATATATTTTATGTGCAAATTGTTATATGTTTATTTGTAAATTATCTACTGTTCTTGCATACTATCCTTCCTTCCTTCCTTCCTTCCTTCCTTCCTTCCTTCCTTCCTTCCTTCCTTCCTTCCTTCCTTCCTTCCTTCCTTCCTTCCTTCTTTCCTTCCTTCCTTCCTTTCTTCCCTCCCTCCCTCCCTCCCTCCCTCCTTCCTTCCTTCCTTCCTTCCTCTCACTCTCTATCTCTCTTTCTTATTTTCCTTTTTTCTTTGTATTTCAGTTTGGGAAGTTTCTATTTACATATCTTCTAGCACACTGATTCTTTCCTGGGTTGTGTCCAGATTGCTAATGAACCCATCAAAGACATTCTTCATTTCTGTTCCAATGTTTTTTATTTCTTGCATTTCCTTTTGATTTTTCTCTTATAGTTTCCCTCTCTCTGCTTACATTACTCATCTGTTCTTGCATGCTGTCTACTTCTTCCATTAGAGTCCTTAACATTTTAATCACAGTGATTTTAAATTTCCTGTAATTATTCCTAAATCCCTGCCATATATGACTCTGTTTCTATGCTTGTTTTGTTTTTTTAGACATTGTTTTTCTTGTGTTTTAGCATGCCTATAATTTTTTTTTTGAAATCCAGACATGATGTATTGGGTAATAGGAACTGAGATAAATAGAACTTTAGTGTGAAGGTTAAGTTAATCTGGTTAGAAAATGAGCTTATTTAATGTTTGTTATACTTACAGGTGGTAGAAGCTTCAGTTCTTTCCAGTGTCTTTGCTTTTGTCTCTCCTGTTATGTTTGGATTTCCCTACAATCTTCTCCTTAAATAGTGTCTGAGACTTGCATCTCTGTTATCTACAATTTACCACTGTTATGTGGAGTCCTGTAAAATTGGTGGCAAGTTGTCAGGGGAAGGGGTGCATTACATAATTCCATGGTTAAATCTCTTTTAGTGGGTGTGTGTCTTTTGGCTGTGAGTTTAACTAGTTGTTCTCACTGTATTTTTCTCCTTAGAAGAGAGAAGAAGGCTCCAGTTAATTTTCCTTCCCCTTATCTGATAAGGAGATATTATATTATACTACTGCCTGTATAGTATAAGACAATTACAATGGTATATATTATCCTGAATTTTGTATTATTACTGATGTGTATTTTACTTCTACATATAGCAAAGACTGTATTACACATTCTTATTGTTTGTGCTTTAAACAGTTAATTATCTTTTAAAGAGGATAAAATAAGAAGGAAAAAGCTCTTTACTCATATGTTACCATTTCCCCTCCTCTTTGTTACCTTTGTAGATTCAGGTTTCCATCTGGTTTTTGTTCTTTTTGCTTAAAGGACTTTTTCTTGTAGTGCAGATCTGCTTATTACATATTGTTTCTGGTGGAATATATTTAAAATAGCTTTATTTCTTGTTTCTGAATGATAATTTCACTGGATAAATAACTATGTTAACAGCTTTTTTCTGGTTCAATATTTTAAACATATTTTTCACTAACTTATAGCATGCATTGCTTCTGATGAAAAATTCCCTGTCGTGTTTAGCTCTGTTCCTGCTTAAATTATCTTTATTTTTTCTATCTCCACTTAAGATGCTACCTTTACCACTTGTTTTTTGTTGTTGTTTTTTTTTCAGCAATTTGAATATGATGGCTTGGTGTTGTTTCCCTCTTTTTTCTTGTGCTTGTTATCTTTAGCTTCTTTGATCTATGTATTAATAGTTTTCTTTGAATTAAAAAAAAAAAAAAAAAACCTGGCCATTATTTTCCCGAATGTTTTGCCCCTGTTCCCCTCAGGTACTCCAGTTGTGTGTATATCTGGCTACAAGTATTTTTCTCATAGTTTACCAATGAGCTGTTCATTTATCTTTTCAGTATTTCTCTTTTTTAATTTTAAATAGTTTCTATTGTCATATATTCAAGTTCACTAATCTTTACTTTTGTAAAGATTAGTGTACATTTTTAACTATTGTCATGTATTCAACTTCACTAATCTATACTTTTGTAGTCATAATCTGCCATACATTCCATCCATAGTATTTTCCTCTCAGATACTATACTTTTCATACCTAGAAGTTTGACTTTTGAAAACAATGCCATCTTTCAATGTTTTACTTTTATGCCTTAACTGGAACCAGAGCAGCATTTAGCCTTTAGTTAATTTCCCCTTCTACTGAAGCAAAATCCTGCTTAGCACGTCAACCAATGCCCTATTAACTATGAGGTTTTCCACTCTGGCTACTGAGAACAAGCACTAGTCTCAGTCCTCTGTGATCTCCAGAGAGTGTTCCTTTTCGCCTTTCAGACTATTCTATTCTTAACCTTGGTAGTTTCCTTACATACACGTGCTAACAGTGCCCAAATCAATTCTGGAGAAGAACCTCTTTAGAGCTCTGGAGTTCTTTCTTTGTGCAGCTATCTGCTGAGAATGTTAGCTTCTCCAGACCCCAAGATCCAAATCTTCACCTCAGGGTGATTCCCAGGCACTCCCTAGATTCCTGTTCACTATGCCCTGTACTAATAAGTTTCTCCAGGTAGGAATAAGGACTCTACTTGATTCTACTTGATTCCTGCTTCTTAGTTATCACTGTTATTTGTGGCCTTATATCCAATGTTTTGAGTGCCATTGCTTAACGTATTTCATCCAGTGTTTTGGACTTTCAAGGTGTGAAGGTTAATGCAGTCCCTGCTACTTCATCTTAGCCAGAAGCCCACCAAAGTTTGTTAAACAGGAGATGGGATATACAATTATATTTATACTTTGGAAAAATCACCATTAGTGGAAATATGGATGTTGAATTGGATGGTGAGTTCCTACAAGCTCAGAGAACAATTGGGTAATTATTGCACAATCTGGAAAATATGGAATAAATGATTGACCAGAATATGAGCTTGGACAAAGTGAGAGGAATTGAGAAAAAGGAATAGATTGTAAAGACAATTAAGGGGCATAATAAGGAAGACAAGGATGGAAGGGTAGGAGGAAAAACAATATCTAAGATAATTTCCATGCTGATAGCATAATTAACCTGATAATATGCTTACTGTTACTGTTGCTTAGCTGTTACTCCTAAGGGGGAAATCCACTAAACCTACTAAGAAAAATAGGTGGGAGGGAAATAAATTATAATGGCTTTATATATATTGATCCAAGGTCCATGAGACATCCAAGTAGAGAGGCAAAGTTCAGGGATGGATATATATATTTGTAGTTCAGAAGTAAGACCTAGATTGAAAGTTATAGATAAATAATAATTAAGAATGTGAAAATGAGAATTATTCTAAGTATAGATAGTGAGAAAACAGGGTTCACAGATTGAGCTAACATTTATGGGGCAAGCAGAGAACCAGATTAAATCCTGCTAACTCCCATTATTTGTTAGGGTAAACATATGCAGTTAATGCACACCAAAATGAAAAGAAAAGAAATATTCTAAAGAATTCTCCAAATAAAACCATTATTAAATCATGATTGAAGTCTATGAGCTAAGGACATTTTTAAAGAGAGTACATGCAAATGAGAATGAGAAAGATGGCTGTTATCCATAGTATAGAGGAATTAAGTCTGAAACTGCTCATGCATTTTGCAGTGAATAATGTATGAGTAGGCTGTATTCTAGTGGCAATGTAAAGGGAATAAGTAAAAAGTTGCACTTAATTGCTCAGACTTTAGCTATGATTCATTGAGTGACCCCATGGAGCAGAAAACTCCACAATTTCATGAGGTAATTATTTTCACTACTTTCTTAGAAACAGACCAGGTTTATACCCTGAGTAATTGCTGGAATCAAATCCAATGAACTCCAAAGCCCATGTTTCCTATACTGTACTGCGCTACCCCTCCACTCTGCTATCCTGCAATCCCCTATTTTTTTTTATGGGTATGGCCACAACAGTTCTATGGAAGTTAGATCAGATCTTAAAAATGCAACCAATGGAAGTACCTGGAATTTTTCTTTCTTTTTGGAAGACAATAATGTATTTTAGATTGGTTCATGCACTCTTCCTCACAGGAAGGTACTTCCAAAACTTCTGATGGTGATCGCTATCACATTTCATTAACTGTCCCAGACAGCAGATGGTCGTTTCTTTTCTATTATATTCTTTGACAAATAGCTCCAAGAAAAATAATATTTCTATCGAAAAAATCAGTACATGCGATTATTTCAATTCCTCCCAAAGGAAAACAGGAGTTAAGTTAAATTAATAAAAAGGTGTTTCCTTGAACACTAATTGGCAAACAGCTTGGAGAAGAACTTTCATAAGGGTTTGAATAATTGAGCGCACCCTGCTTGAAAAAAGATATTTGGGATGATAAACCAGATTGTGTAACACTAATTTGCTCAGTCCCAAATAATATATTATATGTTCTCTCCTCACTTCTCCTTAGGAAAAAAAAAAAAGAGAAGAGGGAGAGAGAACAAAAACAGGAGCTTGGCAAGAGAAAAACATCACAAAATATTTATTGAATATGATTTAAATGGGTTCAAATGGATTTTGTCCAATAGTAGAATGTTGTAAAATTTTACACAAGCATTGACCTTGAAACATTATTTTGAAATTCAACCAAAAGAGCATTTTCATCTGGCTCATAAAGCTTATCAATGACTTTCTTAACTTTTAGTTTTTCCTAAAATCTCAGGTAGGGATGGGGAGTGAGAGAGTCTTCTAAAAGCCATTTGATCATGTCTTTACCCAAGACTGGGAAGGGTTGTGTTAGTTGTTAGAACAATATTGTCCAATGTATAATGGGTCTAAGTGAGGAAAGAATTACTTTTGGGGCTTACATTATATAACACTATGACTTATAAGCAAGGCAGTGAGGTGAGATATCTCAATATATCTACCATAGCTCTGTAGTCAGCAATAAGCAGAAGCAGTAATAAAAGTGGCACTGTGAGTAGATGCTACATTTTAGCCAGCATAACAAGAAAATGCACTAAAAGTCTATCAAGGACACTACCTTTCTATAAATGCCAAATTCTAAAGATAAGTGCAAACATTCTTTTTTTTTTTTATTCATTTTCTAAAAAATATTACATTCAAAAAATATGAGGTCTCCATTCACCCCCACTGCCCCCACCCCACCACTCCCCCCACAGTAACACTCTCCCCCATCATCATGACACATCCATTGCATCTGGTGAGTACATCTCTGGGCATCGCTGCACCCCATGGCCTGTGGTCCACACCATAGCCCACACTCTCCCACATTCCATCCAGTGGGCCATGGGAGGACATACAATGTCCAGCAATTGTCCCTGCAGCACCACCCAGGACAACTCCAAGTCCCAAAAATGCCTCCACATCTCATCTCTTCCTCCCATTCCCCACACCCAGCAGCCACCATGGCCACTTTTTCCACACCAATGCCGCATTTTCTCGATTATTAACCACAATAGTTCATAAATAGAATATCATTAAGTCCCCTCTAATCCTTACTGTATTCCTCCTTCCTGTGGACCTTGGCTTGATTGTGTCCATTCCACATCTATGTCAAGAGGGGACTTAGATTCCACATGGATACTGGATGCAATCCTCCTGCTTTCAGTTGTAGGCACTCTAGGCTCCATGGTGTGGTGGTTGACATTTTTCAACTCCATGTTAGCTGAGTGGGGTAAGTCCAATAAATCAGAGTGTAGAAGCTGAAGTTTGTTGAGGCTCAGGGCCTGGTTATCATATTGTCAGTACAGAGATTCAAATCCCCTAGATATATCTTAAACCCCAGCACCAACTACAATTCCAGTAAAGTAGCATGAAAGGCTTGTGAAAAGAGATCCCATCTGAGTCCAGCTCCATCACGCAGAAACACCAGCTCCAAAGAAGGGCCAACTGACATGGCAGTGAACTCCATCTGCCATGACCATAGAACCTGTGGGTCTCTTTAGCCCTTAAAAGAACCAATACCTGGGGTTGTATCTACTTTATCTGTCTCTGAGACTCTGCTCAGGTGTGCTTAAGGGCAATAAACATTCTTAAAAATGAGTTATTTTCCGAAAACAGGCTATTGGGTGGACTCTAAAATTTATACTGATGATCAAAAGAAGAGTGGAGACGGAGAGAAAGATTTTATGCAGAGGATTTCCTTGAAGAAAAGCTGCTGAGAGTCTCATCCCGTTCTGACAAAGAGAGAGGAATCGTAAGGTATCTATCTGCTCTCATCAAATGTGGAGAGAAGAGTTGCAAAGATGATGACAAGGAGAACTTTGATATGGTGACCTGTTGTCCCCATTTGGCAAGGACAAAAGGGCTTCCAAGATTTGGGAATTTCAGTTTTAAAATCAGGGAAGTCAAGAACCAACTGGGAATAGGTGGGTGCTCTGTAATATGATCATGGAGTTGAGGGACACACTGTACCAGGGTCTGAACCATGTCCTAATATTGTCAGTTGTCCTTCTAGGATTCCCTACTTTCCTTATTCCCCAAATCTCCTGGTCTGTCGTTTGATCCTTCCTCTCTTCAAACTTCCCATACCTCTACATCCTCAGCTGAAGACTTGCTTCCTGTTTCAGTGAGAGAATTAAATAATCAGAAGAGAACTTCCAGGGGAACTTCCATACATCTCTAACACCACATCTGAGGTCACAACTTCTGCCTTCCCTTTTTGTCCTAAGGATGAGTCATGACATCCCTCCATTTAGGCACCATATCTTATCTCCACCTTCCAGTTTTAAGAGGTAAGCCAGCAATTGTCTCATGTCTCCTAGAGTCTCAGTTTTTAGCACTCTCTTCTAGATAATTCTCATAATCATAAAAATATGCTATCTCTTGTACCTTTTAAACACATACTTGCACAGGCACACATGACTTCATTTTTCTCTCCATTCTTTTTCTCCCTATTTCTTTTTCCCTTTAAGAAACCTCTTAATGCTATTCTCAGTCTCCTCAATACCATTCCTCCCATTCTTTACTAACATTGTAGCCAGGCTTTTTCTCTAATGTGCCACCAAAATTGCTCTTGTCAGGTCACTAGTGGCCCTTACATTGCCAAATCTAATGGTCAGTGCTCAGTCACTTATGTGCCGTATTTGACACATTTCATCATTCTTCCCTCCTGAAAATACTTTAATTGCCTTTCAAGAAAGTATGCCAACCTTACTAAAATTATATGCCAAATAAGCACCTATTTGTATATAACCTGTATTCAATATTCCAAATGACATTTTAAGAATATAAAATATATTTTTTGCTGTCAGTCCTATGGATTATATAGTGCTTTGGAATTGTATGGACCCAAGAAAATCATGTTCTTAGACCAATCCATTTCTATGAGTGTGGGACCATTGTAAATAGAATCTTTTGATGAGGCTACTTCAGTTAAGGTATGACCCACTTTATCATTGGATTTATCTGATCTTTTATATTAATTAAACTGGAGGTATCAATTTTTGAGAAGCATACCACAGAAATAAATTGTCCTACTTATCACATCATATCAGGGGGTACAAGATATCTACATGACTTATTGTTGGAGATGTATTTAACCTTGATCACTTGGTTAATGTTTCTGCATGTCAAAGATATTACTGTCCCTTTTATTAAGCACATTTTTGTTTGGAATGTCAATTATGCACCAGGGAACCATATAGACTCTGAGGATCTAGATTTGAAGGGAACAGGCTTGTTGCCTCCACGTAGCTCACAGAATTACACAAGGAGATAGAAGGGTTTGTAATTTATGGCAGGGTTAAAGAAGAAGTTTAGATTGTGGATGAAGTTCTCCCAGTCCGAGATTCCCAATGGAATCTCAGAGCTACTGAGTAGGAAGGACCAGCATGAGTTCTATCCCAATATGGACACTGTTAAAAGATTCCCAAGGTCCATTTTGCCATTGCAGTTGGCCTCAATCAAATTCAACACACTGATTGCTCTATCTGTGCCGCTGGTAGACAATCAGTCAAACTTCAGAGCATAAAGCAACTTTCAAGATAAAAGAAATAAAGAAGAAAAAAATAACTATTTTGACCTTAGCTGAAATGGGGGAAGTGTGGAATTTAGCCAGAAGAAGGTACGATTTCTAGAGAAAACAGGTAGAAGAGTAAAAGAATGAAGGTGAGATAGTTTAAAATGGTGAGTCACAAAATGGCCTCAGAATTAATGTTTTCAAATATTGATGTGCCCCCACGTGTGAAAAGAATTAGATTTGTAATAAAAGAGAAAGAACAAGGACCAAATAAGGGAACATGGTGAATGGGGGGAGGCAGTCCTGATTCCTTCTCATTTTCACATTCCATAAACAAACATTCTTCAAGTTGCATTAATGTTATTTTCTAAATATTTGTAAAATCCATTAAAAGTCATTTTCTTTCCCAATATATTAACTTACTTCAGGTCTCTGCACCAGATTGGCCTCCCTGTCTTAAATCCTATACCCACCAATCTGATTTCTGTGGAGTATTCAAAATGTTCTATGTAAAGTCTATATCTGATCAGTATTTCTCTATCCTGCCCTGAATGTCTTCCTCAGGCTTAATAGGTAAAATTCCATCTTCTAGAGAAAACACCCAATTTCTTTCATACTTCTCCAATCTCATCAGTCATCACTGCCTGTCTCATTTTTCAACAGAAAGCTATGTGTAGTTTCTTCCCCACCAAATGTTTCTCAGCTCCATCCCTTTGATCATTTAATTCCTACTGCCTGGAATGCCTTCCCTAATTGCTCTTCTCTGGACTTGCTCTTAGTTACCTTTAAGGAATTAACATCAGTCTCACCTTGTAGAGGCACCTCTCTGAGCTACCCTGATGGCTAGTGAGGCATCTCTGGATCATTATGTTGGCTCGTCAGCCAGCCTATGCTGACCCACATGTCTGCCTCTCAGCTGCTGTGTGAAAGAGTGGACAAGTCACTTCACCTCTCTGAGCCTCAGATTCTGCATTTTAAAAAATGAGGATGATCTTTTTAACAAATGGTGCTGGGAAAAGTGAATATCCACACACAAAAGAATGAAATTGGACTCCTGGGGGAAAACCTTCATGATCTTCTGCTTGGCAAAAGATTATTAGATATGACACAAAAAGCATGAGCAACAAAAGAAAAACAATAAATTGGACTTCATCAATATTAAAAAGTTTTGTTCATAAAATGACAATGCCAAGAAAGTAAAAAGACAACCTACAGAATAGTAGGAAATAGTTGCAAGCCATATTTCTGATAAGGGTTTAATATCCAGAATATATAAGGAATATCTACAACTCAACAAGAAGCAGAAAAACAACTTAAATTAAAAAATGGTCAAAGGATGCAAATAATCATTTCTTCAAAGAAGGCATGGCGAACAATAGAATTGAGGGCTTTTAATGTTGGAGTTTTGATGTTGGAGTTTGATGCTGAAGACTTAAACTGGAGCCCTGGGAAGTCAGCACACAGAGGAAAGAGAAGCCAGCCCCAGGAAGAAAGGAACCTTGAACCCAGAGAAAAGCAAGCCCTAGGAACAGAGGAACCCAGGAAGCCTGAACCCTCGCAGACATTAGCAGCCGTCTTGCTCCAAACAGGCTTTGGTGAGGGAAGTAACATCTGCTTTATGGCCTGGTATCTGTAAGCTTCTACCCCAAATAAATACCTTTATAACACCAAGCATACTTCTGGTATTTTGCATCAGCACCCCTTTGGCTGACTAATATAACATACTAATCATAAAATAAATTTCACATAAAAATATGAATTACTGATAAGCAGTGTTGATCAATATTGAAAATATTTGCATAGTGCAAATCTGAAATATTATGGAATTCATGGGAAAGAATCAGAATAGAAAGAATTGCTCAACTCTGTTTTCCTTTAACAATGTCTTTCCATAAACATTTATTTTAAAAAATAATGAGGCAGTAGAAGAACATCCAAATGGAAAAAGCTCTGCTCAGCCAGAAATGCCAAAAGATTTCTAAATTCTAGAACTTCTCTCAAGAAATGTCTTAATCACTGTAAAATAAGCTTTTGGTAAATGCTTAAGGTTAATCCAGACACATTCCTTGATGCTAAGAATGACTTCAGGTTCCTGTTTGACCTTTTCTCTAGGATTCCCTATAGAGATAATACATCAGAAATAATTGCACAGCAACTTCTAAGATGCTAACCAGGAGGTACAGAGATCTGAGCGCAGATTGTCCACAAGTTAGATATGGGAAAAATGGGATCAAAGAGAAATGCCTTACAAGGCTTAACTTTTAGGTCAAGTTTTCTTTGTTCTGCAGAACAATTCACTCCAGAATACATTTAAGTAGAAAATCCCATAGAACATTTACAATGTAATTTAACTTTTGCATATTTGATTTCTGTAGAGAATCTTAGTATAGGGCATTTCCAATTAAAACTTATCAATATTTAACAGCATTATGATAACTGCATTAGCTCTTTCCTTTGCAACATGTTTTCCCTTCCATCAGGGTACGAATGTAGTGTAAAGATTTCCCACCCTTACACCATTTATTTTGTTCTCTACCACAGCATAAACCCTGAAAGATTGTATATATTCTCTGTGTCCAACTTTTGTCTCCATTTTTCCTTCCAATAAAAATGCTCTCATTAGAGTCACTTATAGTTTCTACTTTCTTGAAACTAATGGGAAACTTTCATCCTCATTTCAGCAGCATTTGACAGGGTGGTTATATCTTTCTTTTTAAAAATGCTTTCTTTACTTAGCTTTCACGACATTAAATCCTCCTGAATTCTTTTCTGCTTCATTTGTTCCTTTCCAAAATCTCTCAAACCCTTTTCAGCCTTCAGTTCTGTAACTAATCTCATTCCTTTAAAGCCAGGCACTATGTGCTGATAGCTTCCCAATAGTTCTATCTTCTGCCTTGATGTCTCCACTGCACCAAATTGGGAGAGGAGGAAAGACACCAGACTGAGAGGGGAGGAAAGAAAAGAAAAGATAAAAGAAGAGAAGAGAAGAAAAGAAGAAAAAAAGAAAGGAAAGGAAAAGAAAAGAAAAATGAAGAGAAAAGTTGTCAGGCTACCTGGTTTGAATCTCACTTTAGCACTTGCTATCTCTGAGACCCTGAGAAAGCTCATCATAATTGCCATCGCCTCATTTTCCACATCTATAAAATGAAGTCACTGGTGCTCTCCTGACAAGGTGGTTGGGAGAATTATAAATTAAGATTAAAATCCCTCTTTCGGGTCTGATATGTAGTAGGCAGTCAATCAGTGTAGCTCTGCTTGTTAAAATTGGCAGCCATAGTAAGTGCTTGGTTAACATTTATTAAATTAAATGCAGGCTTGTTTGGAATATGATTCTTATTTCATCCATGGATGTACTGTTTAAGTTCTGGAATCAGTATTAAAGCAATGGAAGCAACTCTTTAAAAGTAATTAAAATGGGTTTGGAAGTCAGAAAGCCCTAGGTTTGATTGGCAACTTGTCTCTCATTTTGAAACTGTGTTTTAAAGGAAAAATGAGAAAGAAGATGATGTCTTTGCAATGCTTCTGAGTCCTCCATCCTCTCATCTCCTGAAAACTTATATATCCTGTAAAGTCATGTCTCAAGTCACTACCGCCCAAACCCACGCCTGCCTCTTCTCACTCTCCACCGCAGGGAGTGCTCCTTCCTCAGGGACCTTCTGCAGAAGAGGCAGCCAGGAGTCAGGGCTCACTCCGGCTCTGGTGGCAAGGATAAGGAACTCATTCAGGTGCCCTCAAGAGTCTGGGGATTGAGCAATGTTTGCAAGTGTGCCCAAGGCCCAGGGACTGAAAGAACCTCACGTGGCCCTGCACTCAGGGGTCAAGTCTGGAGGGGCTGTGGGAGCTGGGCAGGCACTAGGACACCGACAGCTTCAAGTCTTCTGTGTATCCTTTCAGTGATGGGAGCTGGTGATCCTTCAATCAAGTTAGCAGCCACTAACAACCCTTACTTACATCCTTAGTCCTTATTTCTGTCTTTAATCTTGCAGACAACTTGTTAATTTTTCCTGATTTTCTTTTTTCTTTTTTTTCCTTTTTTCTTTATTTCTCTCCCCTTCCCCCTGTTGTCTGCTCTCTGTGTCCATTCGCTGTGTGTTCTTCTGTGTCCACTTTGCATTATCCAGTGGCACTGGGAAACTGCTTCTCTTTTCTGTTGCATCATCTTGCTGTGTCAGCTCTCCGTGTATGCAGCGCCACTCCTGGGCGGGCTGCACTTTTTTCATGCAGGGCGGCTCTCCTTGCGAGGTGCACTCCTTGTGCATGGGGCACCCCTACATGGGGGCGCCCATGCTTCGCAGGCACTCCTTGAGCATGGCAGCACTGCGTGTGGTCCAGCTTACCACACGGGTCAGGAGGCCCTGGGGATCGAACCCTGGACCCTCCATACGGTAGACAGACACTCTTATCAATTGAGTCACATCTGCTTCCCAATTTTTCCTGATTTTCCAGCTTAAATTCCAGAAAGACAGAGAGAGAGGGAGTCGTAGACAAAGACAGAGAGAGAGACAGAAAAAGAGAGATACAGAGATAGAGGGGAAGAGAACTGGGGAGACAGAAAGACACAGAAACAGTGGGAGACAAGGAGCAGAGAGAGGGGACTGGTCATCCCCACGCAGGCAGTTTTTCACGTCTGATGCCCTCATTGGCTTCCAGCTTCTGGATCAGGTGTCTGACAGCAGATATGGGGTCTTCTGCCCCCACTGATGTTGATCCAGTCATCTCTGTGGTCACATAGTGTGAAGAATGACCACCCTTGATGAAGATGGAACCCAGGCTAGCCTCATCACTAACATGACTGGACACTAAAGCCTTCGCATCATTTCATCAACGTCAGCCTGCACCTAATTAGAACATGAGGGACAGGAACAGTTCACCTTGACTTTGCTTCCACCCAAGAAGCCAAAGAGGACACGGGCTGTGTGCTCGGGATATCCACTCAGTTTTTACTTTGATGGTTGCAAACGCATCTGAGATATGGAAAGCTAGCATGGCATGCCAGGGGTAGCGCCCATCTTCTCCCTTAGTCACAATTCATTCTGAGAACATTGGTAAATGTTTTGTCACTCATTTATCCATTTGTTCATCTCACAACTATTAATTGAGCTCCAACTTCATGCCAGGTATAGGTGCTGAGGATACGATAGAGAAGAAAAACAAAACTCCCTGCCTTCAAGAAGCTTACATCCTGGTGGGGAGAAAGACAATGAAGGAGATTTTTTAAAAGTAAGATGAGTATTACAGGAAATGGGGTAAATGGTGAAGACAAAGGAAGATTGAGGAAGGAAGTTAAGGAAGGGTTGGAAAGCCAGGGATGGGGACTGATTTCAGAAGAGTGGCCAAGCAGGGTATCCCTGGAAAGGAGACTCCTGAGGGAAAGTGGATGGAGATGAGGGTACGGGCACCTGGGGGGCACCAGGAAAGAGCCGAAAGAAGGCCCTCCAAGGAGGGGGTGCAGAGAACAGATGCTGTTTGTTCTCATCTTCTGAACAACCTGATCAAAATTACTCTGTAATGAGATCACTGATGTAAGAGTTTATGGAAGCGATGTTCTGGGTAAAACAAAATGAAAGCCCACCTGTGGCCTAGGAAATTATACTGTGGTTGGTCAACTCAACTACTGCTTTAATCCATACCCCTAACATGACATTGTCACACAGAGTTTAAGACTAGAGTGACAACATGATGGGTTTGCCTGATTCAGATGGTAGAGACCCCTTCCTGAGAGAAGTGGCAGGGCCTGGGTGAACCTTTGGAAGATGAGTTTATTCTCTCTCTGCCCACTCTCCACTCCCCTCCATAGCCCCAAGCTAAGCAAATAGCCCTTCAGGGAATTATCACCACTTCTGGCATGACTTCTACAAGCCCTGAGGCACTGTAACCTTCTCTCCTTCGCTAGAAGCCCTCATGCCTCCTGACTGTTATATCACAGTGCTGTAATTATACTCAGGTAATTATGTCTCCTCCCATCAATCTGGGAGCCTCTTGAGGCTAAGGGTGTGGGCAGGTCCTATTCACAAACAAAGCAGCAACTCAGGGGACATTTGTGGAACTAGTGGACAGAACAGGTGACCCTCCCATCACTCTTTTTCTTCCTTTGGGGCCTCCCATCAATCTTAAGAGACTAGGTAGTGCTTAGAGGACCTCCATTGCATTGAATGGGTTTATTTACTTGTGACAGGAAGGACTGAGCTATTTTCTAACACATACAGAATTAGAGGAAGAGATCAAAAAGCACGTACAGAGGGAGCCTTTCCAAAAAGTTGGCTATAAATGACACCTCCTTCCCCATTCCATCACATCCTCATCCTGTGGGTTAATGTTGAATGATGAAATTCCCATGTGGCCAGGATTCTGGGAAGGTGGCATGCCAAACGTTTTCTAAGAACTGAATATATAACCCACCCTTTCCCATTGTTTTCAACTCTTCCAGGACTGACAGGAAAATTCATATTTTGAGCCTCAGATTATATATGGTGCTAAAATTGTGAAATGGTGAGTCCAAGAATAGTGCTCTGGAAGGTTCTAATTAATGATGGGATAACTGTTCTATATTAAAACCTGGCATTTTTAAGGAAAAAAAGATAATTGTAACAGATGAATGAAACATGTTCATTAAGTATGAGGCAATGGAAATATTGACACAGTTGTTATAGAAGAGGTCCTTCCTTAGAGAGTTATAAACTCACAGGATTCATAGACCAAAAAAAGTCATTGTTTATCACACACATGGAAATCTTAAAATGTTAAAATTAGAGAAAAAGAAGATATTTATAAGATATATGTATACATATATTTCAAAAGTTGTGAATCTTTAGCAGCAAAAATTGTATGCAATATTTTAACAAAAATATATAAGAAACAATATTCATTTTCCTTTGAAATATATAGGACAAAAACAACAAACTAGAATGATGGGAAGGAAGGGATGTTTCAAATACACTAGACTGTAATAAAAGCAAAATTAAGACCATACTATGCTGTGGGACCCATCGAAAGATGCACAAGTGACATTTCCTGTGGGTCTGAAAAAAACAAAGGACAATTTTCACCACACTCATTATTAAGAAATAATGTTATATGGGGCCAGACCCATTTGGGAAATGATGGCTTTCTCTGGTTGAAAATCAGTCTTACCAACTCAGTCTTATATCTTGGGAAATAGCCACATGGTTTCATCTCAAGCCCGAGTGACAAATAATCGTCTCTTTTGGAAAGAAGGTTAACATCTCTCAAACCTGAAAGTTCATGAGAGGCCAAGGCAACTCTTACATCGAGCAGAGTGATGCCTTTCCTAAGTTGCTCAGTTTCCTTTCTTTAATCTGTTATTATTTGATTTTCAAAATTCTCATTTATTTCAATTTTCAATTTAAAAACGGCCTCTTGACACTCTGGCTTCACTGCCCGTCAGCTCTTTGGTCCCTGGCAAGTCATTTAACCTTTGTGTGTCTCAGTTTCCTCATGTGTACAAGAGGGATAATAATAATAGCACTCCCCTTTATATAAATTGTTATGAGGATTAAACGAATTCACACATGCAAATCATTAGAAGAGGGTGAACATTTGCTATGATGGTGGTAACAATTGTTTCAATCAAGGAGGCCACTGGATTGGAAGTAGACCATGAATTCTAATTTCCTTCCAAGGATGAGAACTTATGCATAAAGAGCAGTGTACCAAGTAGAGGATATTTTCAGATACTGCCAAGCAGAGACAAAAGGACAATTATGAGGTTTGGAGGATCCCTGGATTGGCTGGGACAATGGATTAGATTCTCCATTAACCTCCTCTGTTGGAGTAATTATATGACTTAATACAGTTAAAAACATATGGTGCTGGTAATACCTGGAGCCAATTCAGATGAAGAGACAGGTTAGAGAGTCACAGCCTGGTCCAGAAGACCCACAGCACATCAGGCATTGCCACAGGGTGCTTATTTGTGGAGAATGGAGGAGAGTCCTTGTGTAAGCACTCGGGAACAAGGGAGGCTGCACTTGAATTCAACCCAGCTTGCTGAGGGCTTCCTGGGCTCTGTGCTCAGTTCTAGGTTACAAAGAACTCAAACCTAGACACACCATCCTCTTTCTAATGGGGAAGGCGTATCTTCATTAAAAAAAGAAAAATCCCATAAATGCTAAATCAGAACTATGAGTAGATGCCTCAAAAAAAAAAAAAAAAAAACAAAACACAGTTCTCTTGGAGCATTGATAAGAAGCCTAACCTTGCCAGGGACATTTGAGCCAAATACTGGAGGATGAAGTTGGGCTGATTTGGGGAAAGAGACCAGAATCTGGGTTAGAGAGTTAGTGGAGGGTATTCTTGGCATTAAGAGCTGAAAGTGAATTGGATTTCTCATTAGAATATGATGGAAAGTGGACTTAAGGCTGAGGAAAGGCATAATAGGCATGGGGGATGAGAGGCCACAACAGGACTCTCCTTGTCAACTTCTAGCCCTGCTCATGGATGTACAACATCGAAAATTCCAGAACCCCTAGGTGCTGCCATTGAGTGTGGAGTAACTAACAAACACAACAACTGAGTGACTGAGTAACATCTGTAAGGAGCGTTTCTGAAAAAGGATCAGCCCACTCTCTATATTTTTTTCTTTTCTCCACAACAGAAAACCTAATTGAGCTTCCACTGCAGCATCACACTGTAGGTCAGACTAGGAAGTGAGGCAAAATTTTGGTAGTAGGCCACAAGGACTGATGTCCGCTCTGCTCTGGAGGCCCCCCCGTCCTGCACTATACGGGGCAGCTCACTGGGAACGGCTTCCCATGAATGGGGCTTTGTTTCCATTAGCCATTCATCTACATGGCAAAAGAGGAAAGAAAGGTAGGCTAGAGCTGCCGGCTTGTGGATAAGTCCCCATTACCTGCAGGTACAAAGGGTTCCTTTCTAAAACCCTCTTATGTAAGATGGCCTCTTGGCTCGGATGCGTCCAGACATTCACAGGAAGGTCAGGTAACAAGAGCTGCTCCACAAATGGGCCTCTGATTGGGAACAATGCCACTGGAATTGTGTTTTTCAAAGATGTTTGAATGTGATTTGGAATCTGTGGCTCTGCTCAGGACAACATCCTCTCTCTGCAGCTGGGGAAAGCAGACTGCCTTTTTCCCAGTTAAGTCCAGTGGCCCTTTGTCCCCGAGGCCTGTTTCTAGGCTTGCTGGAGCTCTCTTTGTGAGCCCCTGAAGGCCATTCCCACATGCTGCCAAGTGAAAATCGAGCATCCTCATGAAAGGAGACTCTCTTTACCAGCATGTGTGCCTTCCACTAGGTCATCATAAACTCCAATGCCAATAATTGTTCCTGAGGTGCTCTCTGCCTCACTCTCGGCCATCTTCCCCACACTCAGGCCCAGCTTTTCTCCTACCAGAATGTTGGGTGCTCCCGGAGTCCATGCTCACACGGAGGAGGCAAGAAACAATTCAGATCACCAAGTCTTATTATCTAGTTTCTTATTTGGTTTTTAAATGATGGCAGGAAGATGATGAGAAAGATAAGATCTGTTGGCATTTCTGAGGGCTGACCTTTTGAACACACCAACCCATTTGATTTTCCTCTGGTCCAAGGAGCATCCTTAAGCCGCGAGGCTTTTGCTCTCATATCATGGCCTTTTAAAGACAATGGCAGGATCCGTTTGTCCTATCATCCTTGTTTTGATTCTACTCTATACTATGGAAGTATTTCCATTTGCTATGGGTAAACACTTTCTTTGATTGTAGTTTAGTTTTCTTGGGGCACTGATTTTGGTCTGCTTATTTAGTTTTCCTTAAGTGAAGTACACTATGGTTCTTTTTAGTTTGACTTGGAAGTGGAAGAAAGTTGAAATATTCTGCACCTGTAGACCAGATTATAGGAAGCCAATAAATGCGCACCCCCCCAACACACACACACTCTGTCTTTGGTCCAAAGAGATGCAAATAGCCTGGTGAGCACCATGCATCCCATGTGTGCAAGCATGTTTCTGGCCTCCACTTTTCTATTCTGAATAGTTCAGCAGACCCTCACAGCCCTCCCTCAATGGGTTCTCAAAACTTACCAGAGGGAAGGAAGTTTCAACAACAGTTGTTCTTCAGTTAAGTATCTGGCACCAGTTTCACTTGTCTTCTAAAAGTACTAGCTGGTGACAAAAGAATGAATAATAGCAAACATGTTTAATGGGGAAACTCTAAAGCCACTGGTTTCCACCAAGTTTCACAGTTTGGTTGTGTCAAGACCATTGTGTGGTCATGACTACAAATTCCTATCGCAACCGTGGACCCTGTGGCTTCCACAAGAGAATTGAGTGCCCTGGGATTGACGGTGATGAACAGGAAACATTGGGCATGTGCAAAGACCCTCCCTCCAGGCAAGTGTACTGCCCCAGCCGTTTCCCACATACCCCAGACCTGTCATTGCAGTTCTCTACTTAAAGCTGTTGCGATGGCCACTTCCCACAGAATGGTGACTATGGTAGGTTGAGTTACTTACCTCAACAAACACATGTTCTTAATCTTAATGTACATCCTTGAGGCTATGAACCCATTGTAAACAGGATCTTTTGATCATGCTATCTTTAGGTAAGGTGTGGTGGACCAAAGCTGCATGGGCCTTAATCCAGATGACCAGATTACAGGCCTTGGGAAGAGAACCTAGAAGTTACAGAAACCAGAAAGGAGAGGCTGTTACCACGTGGTGGGAGGCAGAAGTACACAGCAAGGAACCCAAGGATTGCTGGCAGCTGGCACCAGGCACTATAGTCTTGGGAGGAAAGTACAGACCTAATTAAAATAACTTGATTTTAGACCTTGCTTAGCCTCAAAACTGTGATCCAATAAATTCCTGTTGCTTGAGCCAGTCCTTTGTGTGTACTTGTGATAGCAGCCCTGGCAAACTAAGGCAGTGGTCAAACACCTTAGCATATTGGATTTTGTATGGATGTAATGAGGTAATTTTTAAAGTGTATTAGTCAGGGTTCTTCAGAGACACAGAACCAACAGATGTATGTGTTGCTATGGGCAATCTCCTTTGTGGGCTGTAGATGCAATCAACTGCTTGTACATGCAAATCACATCCCCTTACTACCTTGTTCCATACGAACAAGCAGGCCAGTGCCTGTTTGACCAAACAAGTGGACACCATAACCTACCCAAACTGACACAAAAGCTAAACCGTCATAGTAAGTGCACTTAACTCCTGGTGTTTTTAAGGTCTTTAAAAAATTAGTCTTATTGCCCTCTTCCCCTTGTAGCAGACATTACTGGTCTCTGATAGACATCCTACTGCCCTCTTCTTTATAAAGGGCCAAGATGTTTTGCTTCCTGTATTGGTGGGGAAGGTGGAGAGAGGAGTATGATCAAGGCAATCCCACTCACCTTGGCCAGGGTTTGGCAAGTGGTGAATATGGGACCTGATTCAGCTAATAAGAGGTAAGGGTAAACTTTGGGGTTTGTGCAAAACAACTAGCTCCCTGATAAAAGGAGACGTTGTGATGGAAAAGAACCTCCTTCTTGTCCCCACTGCCTTCCTGCCTGGAACGCTGATTGAAGACATGGTACCTGACACTGGCACCTTGAAACTATGAAGTCCAATCAAAAACTGCAGAGTTGCCTCCTCTGACCCTGGGACCACCTACCCCTGGGATTCTTGGGGGGTGAATGTAATACCTTAAGTTAAGTCACTGTAATTGGATCTTCTTATGTTTGCTGTCCAAAACATCTTAAATAATATACCATGCATGAGTACAGTGACATTTCAGTCTTTTATGATGTGGACTCTTTAAACAGGCCCCTCCATTGGTCCAGAATTCCCTTTTCTGATGTTTCCATAAGCCCCTACTAACCCTGCAAGACAGCTTCAGTCACCCTCTCCTCTGCTGACTCACAGCACAACGTGCCTTCCCTCTGTCTCCAAGGCTGGGTGGTAACATGCACCTCAGTGTCTTCTAGGGAGTTTGCAGGATCTCACCCAGCTGTGAGCCCCTGCAAGACAGAAGGAGGGTTGCTTTAGCTCACAACCTCAGTCCTGAGCATGGGGCATTGCACATAACAAAGATTGCTGGGTTTAGTTTTTTTTCTCTCCCAAAGAAATTGTGCATCTCAGGAAATGTCATTTGACTTTGATCCTGACAGTAAGACAGCCTGTATGTTACGGCTAGTCCTGATTAGAGCAAAGCATGTATGTCATGGAATGCGCATTCTAACTGGACCTCTGGGTTTGCTTCCTTGGCACCCACTTCTGCAGGTCTTTTCTGTCTACATTCTTCATATGTCAATTGAGCAATGGCCAAAAAAAAAAATGTGTCTACACCCCAACTCCCACAAATATGCAATCATCCTCTACATCAGAACCTGGGGACAGAATTTCCTCTACTTAAACCAGGAAGGAAAAGGAAGATGGAAACACAAACCTACATAGCTTGTGAAATTAAAAAACCTCCCAACACAGTCCAATCCTGTCTGAAACTGGCATTGCCTCCCCGAATTCATTTATGTATTTTTCCTGGTAATGATCAGAAATTTATACCAAAATGCTAGGAAATCAGATTCCTGTTGTGTCTGGGGCCAACTTTCAGGAAGGCACACCCAACTGAGGTCTCCAAGGTTCTCAAGGTGGCAGGAGGTAGTTCTACAGTGCCTTTACTGGCCTCGGCATACCTTTGTAGAAAGGGCATTTAGATAAATTCTCTGCAATTGGCCCACTAAGTAGATTAACTTTTCCATTTAGACCCATATGTGCATCACATGCCAGGCATTGGCAGTGAAAAAATGATGGCCATCAGAGGGAGACTTCCAGGGAAGATGGCAGAGTAGGGAGCTCTAGGACTCAGTCCTTCCACCAAAACAACTATTGAACAGTAAGCCACTGTCTGAAACAACTATGCTGAACCTCAAGGAGCCAGAAAAACACTATACAGCCACCAGGAAAGAGCAGGAGGAAGAGGATGATAAATTACATAAAGAACTGTAAATTCCGCTTTCCACACAGCAGCTACCAGCACCCACCTTGGCAAACCACCGCAGGGTCCAGTTCCTGGCTAGCTCACTGGTGGAGAAAGGGACTTAAAAATCCCCTTCCTCAAGAACAGGGGTGGGCACAGCCAATCACTGATCATGGCCTTTGATTAGCAAATTTAGATGGCTGGATCCCTGCTGTGAGGGCAGCTATTGTTTCAACCAGCCCTTGGCAAAGGCAGTGGCAGCCATTGTCCCAACAAGGATGAAGGCAGCACTTCCTTGGGGCTTCAGGGGACAGTTAGCTGAAGGGCTGCATCTGCTGACCAAGCCAGGAAAGCTCAGCTTTGGAGAGCCAACGGAAAAGCTTTTGCCCTACCTCACCCCCTCCAGAGGGCACTTTGGAGCCAATCTGCACCCCTTTCTTGGGTCCCTGACCCTGTTTTGACTGGGAAAGGCTGACTTGGAAAACTCTTCCCAGGGTAACACTCCTCCAAGAATTTGCCCTCGAGGCAAAAGCAGCATGAGACAAGGAAAGGAAGGTTAAAAAAAAAAAAAAAAAAAAATATATATATATATATATATATATATAGAGAGAGAGAGAGAGAGAGAGAGAGAGGCAGACAGCCTGGGGCAAAGCCCTGATGCCTTCAAAAATCCAGGACAGGGACGTTTATCCTCCGGGAAACAGAGGGGCAACTAAATTCCTGTAAGCAGGGAAACTTCAAAACAAGTAAAAAGCCCAGGACAAGACAGATGCCCAGAAGGACAGGGAGGACCCTGCACTCCACATTCACCTTGGGCAGACCTTCCTCAAAGGAAGGTTGAAGCTCAAGAGAATCTGTCTTATCACCCACTGCTTACAAAACCAAGAAAACAGACATCCCAGTGAGTAAATCCCAGAGTTGAAATTGTCAAGTGTTAAATATAACACTGTATAACAAGAGAGTACAAGACAAAGAAACATGAAATGATGGCCCATCCAAAAGAAGAGGATAAAAATATAGAAACACCAATGAAAAAGATGAGAATGTGGACATACCAAACAAAGCCTTTAAAAAATATATCTTAAAAATGCTCAAGGAGATGAAAGTACAGGGAGAGAACTAAAGGATATCAGGAAAAGAACAAATGAACAATATCAGAGTCTAAATAAAGAGAGAGAAAATCTTAAAAAGGAATCAAACAGAATTACAGGAGTTGAAGACTACAGTAACTGAAATGAAAAATGCCCAGGAGGGTTTCAAGAGAAGATTGGATCTGGGAGAAGAAAGAATTAGTGAACTTAAAAACAAGACACTTGAGCAGATCAGGTGTAGCCCAGTGGTTGAGCCCCTGGTTTGTATGTATGAGGTCTCGGGTTCAATCTCCAGGATCACCTAAAAAAATATTTTTTAATTAACAACAACAACAACAAAAAAAAAACAAATAAAGACAAGACCCTTGAAATGAGTAAGGCTGAGGAGCAGAAAGAAAAAATAAATTTTAAAGATGCGCAGCTTGGCAGTTCCTCAGGAAACTAACTATAGAACTGCCATATGATCCAGCAATTCCACTGCTGGGTATATACCCAGAAGAATTGAAAGCAGGGACACAAACAGATACATACACACCAATGTTCATAGTGGTATTATTCACTATTGCCAAAAGTTGGTAGCAACCCAAGTGTCCATTTACAGAAGACTGAATAAGCAAGCTCTGGTATATATATACAATGGAATATTACTCAGATGTAAGAAGGAAAGCTGTATTAACACATGGAATAACATGGATGAAGCCTGAGTACCTTATGTTGAGTGAAGAAAGTCAGGCACTGAAGGACAAATATTACATGATCTCACTGATATGACTTAAGCCAATTAAGCAGACTCCCAGAGCTAGAGTCTAGAAGATAGGTCATCAGGAGACAGAAAGGGAGTAGAGGGTGATTAGTTGATGCTCAATATGGGCAAAATCTATGATAAGGTGGAAGGGGGTGGTTGGGTAGTAGATGGGGTGATAGTAGTACAGTGATGTGATTGGATAGTAGTACAGTGATGTGATTCAATGGTGCAGGAATGTGAGGTTGAGCAGGGTGGGGGGTTAAGTTAGACTTTCCATGGAATTGGGGGCAGGACTGGTGGAAGGAGCAGGTGAACTCTAGGGATTTGTAGGACTGTGTTACAATGGTGGGAATGCTCTTTTGGCAAATATGGCAGGGGAAGGTTACTGGTGCATGGTGTCAGGAGTTGGGGGTACACAGAATAGGGTGCACCTGGGCCATGCCTCTATGGAATATGGAAATGTTCATCTTGTCATAGTTGCTGCAATCAGCTCACAATAGGTCTGCATGAAGGGAAGGTGGTGTATAACTTAAAGAAATAAAGGACAGAGAGAGAGACACAAGAGAGGAGATAAAGATGGGTCCAGGGGACTCACAGCTTCTGGAACTGAGAGCCTCAACCATAGTTTCCACAACATATTTATTTGGAAACTAATGAGCAACTGTTTGCTACCAGAACTGCAACATCATCTACAATAATAGGAAGCAACTGCAACATCTACAATAAGGTAACATCTACAATAACAGGAAGCAAGTGCAACATCATCTACAATAAGGTAACATCTACAATAGCAGGAAGCAACTGCAACATCTACAATAAGGTAACATCTACAATAACAGGAAGCAACTAATAGGGAACAGTAAGCCAGCTTCCCACAACATATAGTGTGTTATTTCAGTGGGTGGAGACCCACACAATAAACAAGAAAATATTAAATTCCCATCCTGGAGTCCTGCTATGTTCTCAATTAGAAGAGAAATAATCTCTCAAGAATATAGACAGTGTCTAATAAAAGAAAACAGAACAATATGTCAAATCCTCAATATTATTGCATGTAACTATGAACCTTATTTTTCAAAAATTGAAACTTAGTTGTTACCATAGCTTCCTAGGGCAGGGGGGCAGGAAAGAATTGAATAGATGGAATATAGGGCATTTTTAGGGTATTGGGAAAGTTCTGCATAATCTTGCAATGATGGATACAGGTCATTTTAAATTTTGTCAAAACCTATAAAAGTGTACAATGCAAAGTGTAAACCATAATGTAAACCATTGACCGTGGTTAGTAGCAATGCTTCAATATTTGTACATTAATTGTAACAAATGTATCATGACATATAAAATCTTAATAATAGGGGAGAGTAGGAGAGAAGTAGGGGGGTTGGAAATATGGGAATCCCCTATATTTTCCATGTGACCTTTCTGTAAACTGAAGCTTCTTTTAAAATAAAGCAAATAAATAACTAAATAAAACACTGGGGGAACATATGGAAGAAATTGTCACTGTACATAAAAGATAACAGCTCTTAGTGATGAAAGACAGAATGAAAAAATTTTATTACATTTTATATTTTAATTTTATTTGTCATATTATTCTAATTTAATTTTATTATTAGTTTTATTTATTTTTTTGGCTTTGTTCTTGAGGAGGTTTTGGATTGAGAAGGGTCACAGTTAGGGCAGGGAGGGATCATTGGTGTAGGGTGGCAGTGATGGGGGGATGTGTGGGGAAGGGTGCCCCTGGCATGTCTTTATATCACATGAATATTTTCAAGTGGCCATGGGCCCTTGTCTTGGTGGATGGAGACCCATACAATAACCAAAAGAATATTGAATCCCCATCCTGGGAAGTCAGGCTACATTCTCTAACAGAGTGGCAAAAATTCCCTGAGTATATGGGCAGTGTCTTGCAAATGAGGACGGACCAATACTCCAGGCTGATAGTTGTGCTTATGAACATCTTTTTGAGAAATTGAAACTTAGCCTAGTGTTATATATTGCTGTAGAGTTACCTCCTGGAAGCCTCCTTGTTGCTCAAACGTGGCCTCTCTCTAAGCCAAACTCAGCATATAAACACACTACCTCCCCCCCTAACCTGGTATTGGACATGACTCCCAGATATCAGCTTCCCTGGTACCAACAAGGGATTTTACCAAGTGCCAAATAGCAATGCATCTGGTAAAAGACCTTGACCAAAAGGAGGAAATGTTAAATACAAATGAGTTTTATGGCTAAGAAATTTCAGAGTGAGTTTGGAGGTTCTTCCAGAGGTTATGCTTATGCATGCCTCAGCAGGATCTCATTGATTGCCACAGTAAACAGCGCCTCAAACAGTGGGGCTCCTGAGGGCTCTAGAGACATCCAGAAACTGTAAGCAGGGCAGACAGCTCAGGAATTTGTCACCCTGTCAGTGGACTGTACCTTGGAATATATGCTCCCGAATGTAGCAGATTTAGACTTATTTATAATTTCCCTATACATGGCTCTTCTACCCCTTTTATTTAAATCTATAACTAGCACTGTACTCCTTAAATATATGTCCCAGACACTTAAATCTTCAGTCTGTTCATATGCCAGTTGAGCCTTAAATCTCAGCAGAGTTGCAATACCTACTCTCCAGTTCACTGGACTTATCCAAGACAAGTAACTAAAGGAGGATGATGAACAATGCCCATCCCAAAAACCAGAGGATATCTGTAACTGCAAGCAGGACAGTTCCATCCATATGTCCTGTAGCAGTTTGATATTATTGATGAATTCAAAAAAGAAATATTGGATTATATTTGTAAACTGGTCTGTACCTAGGCATGATTAAATTATGATTAGGGCTTTGATTGGGCCACATCAGTAGGGTGTTGAGTCCCCACCCCTCGGTGGGTGGGGACTCACAGATAAAAGGCATGGGAAAGACAGAGTTGAAGTTTTGATGCTAGAATCTTGAGCTGGAGCCCCAGGAAATAAGCACACATTGGAGCTTGGTTGTGAGGAAAGAGAAGCAAGCCCTGGGAAGAGAGGAACCCAGGAAGCCTGAACCCTGGCAGACGTCAGGAGTCATCTTGCTCCTACACATGGTTAAAGACTTTGGCGAGGGAAGTAATTTAAGCTTTATGGCCTGGTAACTGTAAGCTTTTACCCAAACAAACACCCTTTATAAAAACCAACAGATTTCTGGTATTTTGCATCAGTATCCCTTTGACTGATTAATACATGCCCCACAGAATCTAAGTCCCCTCTCTGTCAGAAGAAGAGTGGGCATCACCATCCTATATGCTTCAAGATTGAGGAATGAACAAACATAAGTGGGAAATGCAACTATGGACTAAAGTAGACATATTATTATTCCAGCAAAGGAAGAACTTGTAACATTGATGTAAAGGCAATTTTTATCCACTGAGACATGGATTGAGAAATCTGTACTTGTTCCTAATTGTGGAACTCATGAGTTCTATCACCAATCTTTCTATAAGTGTGCCTTCCTCTGTAGTTTATGATGGCCCTATAACCACACCGTCTCATTCCCCCTCCAACAACTTGTGCAATGGGTGATATCATTGTCCCCCCATTTCAGATGAGACAGCAGGCTCAGCAACTTGTAGGGATCGCCCAGGTTATGCCAGCGATAAGGGGCAGAGCCAAAATTAGAAATCAGCTGGGCTTGATCTCAGATGTTAATCCTTTGCTTTCTGCCAAAAACAAGGCTCACCTTACTTTCAGAGCCATGCCCGAGAGGGTAGCGTTTTTACATTTTATGGTTTTGAAATGCTATTTGGAGTGGCACTATTTAAGTTGTGACATGCTTAATGCAATCTAATAGTGGTGGTAATTTGCACGCTCGCGCCCCCAGGCGCAGTTTCCAAGGGAGCTGGAGGAGGAAACAAACAAAGCAAGCAGGGCTGCACCTGAAGTCGGAGAGGTGGGGAGAAAGGCATTTAGGGTCAAGGGGAATTCCAGGGCTTGGGTTAAATGGCTGCATGAAGACACTGAGGAAAACCGCTGTCGTGAAGGGCCTGGAGAGAAGACCGCGGGCATGGACGGGCAGGTCTCTGTCTGTGATGAGGTTGGGGTGAGGGTGGGCAGGGGCAGCACCAGGGGGCCTTGGCTCCTTGGCGATGAGTGAAGCCCTCCCCTTGGGGCTGCACGGAGCACAAAATGCCGCAAGAGCCGTCACCAGAGTGATCAGGAAGGCGGACGGCCACGGGCATGGAAGTCAAGACCACTGGGTTAGTCAGCCAAAGGGGTGCTGACACAAAGTACCAGAACTCTGTCAACTTTTAGAAAGGGTATTTATTTGGGGTAAAAGCTCACAGTGACTAGGCTGGAAAGAGTCCCGCTCAAGCTGCTTTCTCACCAAAGGCAGGTGCCACGCGCTGAAGCATGATGGCCACGGACCTCTGCCTGGTCTCTTCCCTTTTAGGCTTCCTCTTCCTCTTAGGCTCTGGGGGCCCAGCCTTCTGGGGCTTCCTGCTTAAGTGAAGGCCTGTCTCTCCTGGCATAGGGCCCATTGTTCCTGGACTTTCTCTATCCATCTCGGCTCTCTTCCCAAGGTCAGCTGAGCTATCAGCCAATGGCTCATCTCTCCCCAGGGCCTCAGCTGTTGAGCCTCCTTTCTGTCCCATGGCAGGACCAAAAGGACAGACAGAGCTCTCTCTTCACTGTGTCTTCTTGAGTGTGTGTTCTTTACATCAGACACACCAAGGGGGGGGGGCAGTGATTAGATTAGGTCATCTAATCAAAGGCACCTCAGCTGAATTTAATGCAATCAAAGGATATCACACCCAGAGGAATAGATTAGTTCACATGCATAACTTTTCCTTCTTTGGGATTCATAAATAATCTCAAACTGCCCTGGAGGGGCAAGAAGAGCCATTGTACCCACAAGAACACAGATAGGACCCCATGGCCTCTGCTACCTTGGAGCAGCTGGTCAGCCAGCACCCTCCCTCTCTCCTCTGCCTCCTGAACCTACATTTCATAAACACACCTCCCATCTCCCACCAGTGGCACCGCCACTTCCAGCCCCGCCTCTGGTCCCTTCTCCTCTCAAGCTCTGCCATGTTGCGAGCAAAGAAAGCTTGTCCATTCCCCTCCACCTATACTCATAAGCTTGCTGTTATCGTCCCTGCTTCCCACTCAGATACCCACCTCCTCTCAGAAGCCCTCCTGGACTCACTTTTTCATTCACTTATTTAATAAGCATCTTCAAAGTACAAGTCATTGTTCCAGATGATGGGATTGCAGGCAAGGCAGATCCAAGGGGCAGCAGGCTGTCTTTGGGGAAAAAAAATACAAACTATGAGTACAAAATTAGGTGCCGAGTTCTAGAAGGGGTCCAGGCAGAGAGGGGCCATGGATCCTGGGCTTCAGTAGCTTCTTGATCAATCCCCTCTGGACCAACAGTGAACAGAGCAAAGTCCTGTCCATGTGGCATATACATTCCAAGGGGAAGAGGCAGACAGTGCACAAAGGCAGGTGGAAACACACAGTTTCCGATGGTAAGTGCTGTGGAGGAAGGAAAGCCAGGGAGCAGGGAAGGAGGTTCCAGGGCTGGTGGGAATTGCTCTTACACAGATGGTAAGGAAACCTGAATGGAATGGGCAAGTGAGGCCCACAGACACTCCTGAGCAAGCCGTCAGGGTTGAGGGACAGCTAATGTGAAAACTCAGAGGTGGAAGCCCACGTGGTGAGTCTGGGGCTGATAGAGATACCAGGTGCCTGGAGATTAGGAGGTGCAGAGTGAGAAAGGAGGGAGGTGAGACCACAGAGAGAAGCAGCGGGAAAGCTGACTGTGGTTTTACAACCCTCACCCATGTCCTTCTCCATCACTGCACACTTTCCTTAGGTCACTCAGTGCATCCCATTCTCATAAGTTTATATCTGACCAACATCTGATACCAAGCTGTGACTTCCTTGAAGGAATCAAACACAAATCCATCTCAATATCCCACTTCCTTGCCCACTCTCTAGAATCCAACAAAACACCCAGCACATATAAGTGCTCCTGACAGATTTCTATAAAGTAGACAAGGTAAGAAGACCACTCTGAAGCTTTTCTCTTTTGACGACCATGGATACAAAACTCACTTAGTTTGGGCTACATTCCTTCACACAATTTCACACTCTGCAAATTGTTGGAGATACTCAATAGTGTTATCTTCTCTGTCCTCAGATGGGAGGGGCACAAAAAGCTAACTGAATCCCGTGCTTAGGCTTCTACTAAGAAATCACTCCTCAGCCTGGGCTGTATTTAGCAACCAGTGACTTCATTTGGCATCTAATCTAGATAAATGGGTAAATTCTAATGACACGGCAAGAATCTCAGGGTGAACGGGAGGGGTGGAACAAGGTCATTCGCTGAGGCAAGGCCTTGGAAGTGAGATGCCTGTCAGGACACACCCCAAGGGCAGCGCCTGGATGGGGCAGGACAAGGAATTGGAGATTTCATTCCCTGAAGCAACTAACTGAAAAGAAAATAGAAATTTAACTTTTCTCATTGCAACCTTCAGTGAGATAGCTCTCCAATGTATGAAAAAAAAATTTCCCAAATAAAAAGATGTGTCTAAAATGTAAAGGAACAATGTAAGGGCAAATAAGAAAGGCCACAGTACATGCCCTGAGATGACTTTCCCAAAAGCATGTCCAACAAAGCAAGGGCCGAGGCCATGTTCTCCTGGGGGAAGGAGCTCGGTGGGGGTGGGGTGGGGAGCAGTGGAACAATGTATCCAGGAAATATGGCTCTGTCCCAAGTTGCTTAGTTGGGAAGAGAAAGCCAGGCAGATGGGTTCTAAGAAGGGGCCATGGGCCTGGGCAACGAATGTGTGAGTAGGTTTTAGGAAGAGGAAGCAAGAACACGGTTCTCTATCAGTGGTAAAGGGTGGGAGAAAGGGAGGCAGAAGAAAGAGAAGAACAGACCAAACTTGTGAAATTAATGCATGCTTCTGTGGCCTGCCCTTACCTAAATTCCACTGACATGATGGAACATGCATTTAAGAGAATACATTTTATGAGAACCAGAAAACAAGGAACGGTGTCAAACATGGAGCAACAAACAGGAGGAATTCCTGGAAGATGCTAAGCAGATGGATTTAACTGGCAGAGAAACCTGAGCTGAGGAATTCAGCTAAAGGTGACAGGGAAAAGTCACTGCAGCAGTAAGATCCATCTTCCAGAAAGGTGAAACATTTAATTAAACATACACATGTGGATGTGATGAGGTTAGAAGGCCCTTCCTTCTCTACCCCATTAAAGACCTGCTAGTTCAGGAGATTTCTGGAAAGAGTACCAGTGTTTGAGAAGTAAGACAGTAGGGTTTCTACATGTGCAACTGCCAGGAGAGAGGAGATCAAGCTTCCTGCACCACATGCCAGGCTGCCTGGTTTATCCCAGGAGGGTAGAAGGCATTCACTGCCCCTGCCATGGCTGGCCAATCAGGAGCCTCTGCTACAAGGTGACTGACATGAGCGGTCACCATTTACTTGACGGAGACAATACAACAAACTTGGGGCAACCGACTTAACAACCAGAACACACAGCCCCTCCAGAAACAGAAAGACATTTGAAACAAGCAAGCATACCTTTGAATTAAGATTAACATCTTCAAGGAAATTTGAGAGAACAGGTAGTATGACAACAAAACCGAAGTTTTCTTGCAAGTTAAAACGATGCTTTAAAATAATCAATAGCTGAGTTAAACACAGAATGGGCTAGCCTAAAAACAAAAACAAATTAGACAACTGAAACACCAAGGAAGAGCATTTTTCTAACAATCAGAACAAAAGGCAGAGAAATGGAAAGTACAACAGAAAAGGAAAAGAAAAGAAAAGATACAAAAGTTGCAATAGTCAAAAATTTTCCTATTGCGTGGAAGAATATGGAGCCTTAAGATGAAAAGTGCCTACTGTGTGCCAAGTAGGATTAATTTTAAAGGTGTTTGCTATGATAGACACCAATATGTGCCACCCAGGCCACCAGTCTGATAGGGCCTACATCCAGCTGTAGGGTCTGCCTGTGGTCATCAGGCACACCCCAGTGTCAGCCCTGGTGGCCTTAGTTACAGAGAACTCTTCACCTGAGCCACGCCTTAGCTGGGGAACCTGCACCCAGTGACCCAGGTGAGGTACAAAGTCTCCATTCCAACCCAATGCAGGACAGCTCCGTGGGCAAACTTTGCTCCAGAACCCTGCCAGGATGGCCTGGCTCTGTCAATCTGCATGGCCATTCAGCAACTCACCCTGCTCAACATTCTTTCTCAGCTTTTTTTCATGGGCATTGATTTCTAATCAATATCTATCATCCAAAACTCCATCTCATCATCTACTTCTGAGGAATCCCTCCTGTGACAGACAATATTTCGTAACTTCAAGTATAAAGAGAAACTTCCAAAGGCTGGGTTGTCTACAAAAGAATGAGAATAAAATAGTCTCAGCATGCACAACACTTGAAGGTGAACTTAATATTTTTTACACAGCCTGGCATTTATTTGTGAAGTCGAAAAGAAGAAGGAAGGGGGGTGGGAGTGGTGGAAGGAGTTTGAGAAGGAGGAAAGGAATAAGAAGGAGGAGCAGAAAAAAGATGGAGAAGAAGGAAGAGGAGGAGAAAAAAGTTTCACACACACAGAGACTCAGAAAACTTACCATGCACCACACCTGAAAGGATTATTTGACTCTAGCTCAACAAAATAAAAAGTAAATTAAAAAAAAAAAGATAACACAGATTAAACGAAATCCTCAGATACTTTCAATGTGTCAATTTGAAAGTCCTACAGCAAAATGCAGGAAAGAAGGATGAAGGGAGAAAAGAGAGGCGAGAGGAAGGAAGAGATGGATGGAGAAACCAAAACATATATATAAGAAAAAGCAAGAGAGGAAAATTTTTAAAATCAGCAAGGTCACGTATTACAAGGCACATAATAAGTTGGAAACATGGTGTCTGTGTCTGATGGTATGTGTACATACCAGGAGTTGTCTGGTATGGACTCAAAAACAAAGGAGAAGAGAAGAGGAGGTAAGAGCAGGGCCCCTTTCCCTCAGTTGTAAACTCAGTGCCCTCACCCCATGACCTCCTTCAGTACTGGACGTGGCCATTCCCAGAGTGCTGGAGGGGGTACAGATTAGAAAAGAGGGGGTGAGATGGACAACTAGATATGGAGGAGCATTGAAAGGGGGCTGCCCAGAGACCAGGGAATGAGGTTCTTACTAGATCTGTGCCTCTCTCCTGATCAGTCCATAAGCAGAGGGGCAAAGTAACGTACTGGTCAAGAGAGAAGTTCCCTGGTGACCTGGGTATAGCGCAAATCTTCCAGAACAGTGAGCACCCCAAGTGAGCAGAAACTGTCAGCCTCTCCTATTTGGCTCTCCTTGGCTTCCTCTCCTCCAAGGATTAAAGTAAATTTGACCTAATTTATCTTTTCCAGAGTAAAGTTGCACTCAGGGCAATATCCATTCCTTCTCAGTCACTGATTGCACCTTCTAGAGCACCTCCCCTGAGATCTCATATGACCAGTCCACAGGCACGAACTTAATAAGGGGCTGAAGTCATTCAGAAAGAGGGACAGCTGCTATTTTCCACCATTCCTAATCTCCACTGAGGTGTTTCCCACTGACTCACTGTAAAATGGCCGTCCCCTTTCTGATTGTTCCTTTCTTTGCTTAGGAGTGCCTGCATTTCCCCAGTTTATCTGATGGAGCCAAGGCCATGAAATGCAATATGGTTTATCTTGCTCCTTCTCTGCATTACGTTGAACTTGTTGGCTTTGTGGTAAGTCAGAGAATACCAAAGACCAAGCTCTCTTCAGAAAGAATGGCATCAGAAATAACCCCCTTCATTTTAAATTTTTCTCATTTTAAATTTAAAACAAAATTTAAAAAAAATTTTTTTAATTTAATATTTAAATAGAATTTAATTTAATTTTTGTTAAAAGTCACTTTCGGAGATATGGGTACAGTGGGGGGGAATGGGAGGTGGTGGGTAAGAATTTCTCAACTTAGGTCTTGAACAATTCAGAGTTTACCAAAGACAAAAAGCTAGAAGCACTCGTCGAAGAAGAAGAAAGGACACTGGTGAAGACAAAAGTTTGCTGGTAAAGACACAGCTGTGCTCACTGCTCAGAACAAACTGCCCAGATCCAGAATCAAGCTGGTTCCCCAATATTGACCCTCGTGTCGTTCTGCTGCCACATCTGCTCTCCAGGCTCTTGCACAGTGTTTCCATTTCCTTCCCAAGATGACGGTAACCTCCCAACTTGGCTTGTAGGGTCTTCTGGTTGGAGGGCCATGCCTGCTTCCTGTCCTACAGCTCTCCACTCCCTACTCACTAGGTTAATCTCAAGGAAGACTCCCCAACTGCTCTACGCCATGGTTCCCACAGCCTTGGGGAATGACTATTCTCATGTTGGAGAGGATCTTTTGCCATATTGTTTTTTCTTCCTTGCATTGGATTATAAGCTTCTTCAGAGTACCAATGACATCTGTTCACATGATATTCCCCAAGGAAAAGCCTGGCTTTTAGATCATGATGGTTGAACCACATTAAGGCGAACTCATGAAACACTAGATCTTGCTGAGACAAGGACCTGGCAAACACCTCGACACTCTTGCTCTCTTTTCCCATGGGGTAAATCAGAATTAGCATCCCCATTTCCATGTTTGGAGCCCTGGCAATTGAGTAGCCTGATAGTCATCTGTGAAACAGCACCACAATCAAAAACGCAAAGCAAAACCTGAAAGTAACTGCTCACATCCAGCGCTGCATCCTGCATCACACAAAAAAGATGAATTATATTTAGGACTGTGTTTAACAAGGATTCCCATCTAAATTCATGAACCAAAAGCCACATTTGAAAGGGAACAGAATGGCAGCATTAGAGGAAGGGTCTCTTTAGTGAGTTTTGCCCCATTTAGACAACAAAGCGCCTGCTGGGAACCCTCCTCCCATACCATATCCAAATTCCCTTCCTCTCTGCCTACTGGTCCTACAGAAAAGGCGACCTCAAAGAACTCTGCTTTGGTCCAAACCCAATCCCAGATGAAATGAGTTATTCTGAAAATGTGGTCCTTTTAAACCTTGCACTGCTCCTTTAAAGCATTTACCACAGTCATAATTTCAAGATTAATTGTGAGATCCATTGTCTAATGGGTCATCGACTCTTCTAGCATCTATACTCCATGAGGGCTGGCCCTAGGCATTCTGACTCACAGTTGTGTATGTCCAGCATCAAATGTGGTATTTGCCAGTTATGTTAGCTCTTAGTGAAGATGGGATCTCTTTTCACAAGACTTTCATGCTACTTTACTGGAATTGTAGTTGGTGCTGGGGTTTAAGATATATCTAGGGGATTTGAATCTCTGGACTGACAATATGAAAGCCACGCCCTGCACCTCAACAGACTTCAACTCCTACACTCTGATTTATTGGACTTACCCCACTCAGCTTACATGGAGTTGAAGAATGTCAACCACCACACCATGGAGCCTAGAGTGCCTACAACTGAAAGCAGGAGGATTGCATCCAGTATCCATGTGGAATCTAAGCCCCCTCTTGACATAGATGTGCAATGGACACAACCAATCCAAGGTCCACAGAGAAAATGTGGCATTGGCGTGGGAAAAGTGGCCATGGTGGCTGCTGAGTGCGGGGAATGGGAGGAAGAGATGAGATGTGGAGGCGTTTTCGGGACTTGGAGTTGTCCTGGGTGGTGCTTCACGGACAATTACAGGACATTGTAGATCCCCCCAGGGCTCACTGGATGGAACGTGGGAGAGTATGGGCTATGATGTGGACCATTGACCATGAAGTGCAGCGATGCCCAGAGATGTACTTACCAAATGCAATGGACGTGTCATGATGATGGGAGAGAGTGTTGCTGTGGGGGGAGTGGAGGTTGGGGGCGGTGGGGTTGAATGGGACTTCATATTTTTTTAAAAAATGAATAAAAAATAAAATAAAATAAAAAATGAAAAACATTCAAAGTAAATATAAAGGCATCCTGAGCTTTTTCTTCAAACTCCACACAAAAAAATCTGGGTTCATTGATATGTGGCAATAGATCCCAGATCCCGGATGTTGGGAACGCCTTCACATCTGTGAGAGATTGAGTCGTGCCCGCCATGAAGACAAGTATCTAGTCTTAACCCTGGTCCTGTGGGTGTGAACCCTTTCTGAAAGGGCTCTTCGAAGATCCTACCAAGATGAGGCCAAACTGAAGCAGGGTGGGCCTTAACCCCCTAGGCCTGGAGTCCTTATGAGCAAAGGAAGCTTGGACAAGGAGGTTGAAGCCACTGGCCATGTGACTCGGAGGCAGAGATTCCTCATCAGCAAACCACAACCAGAATACTGCAGGCTTTGGAGAAATATGGCAGTCAATGCCTTGATTTTAGACTTTCAGCCTCCAAAACTGCAATACAATACATTCCTGCTGTTATGCCAATGCCCTGATAAATGAAGACAACATCCTTAACCAAAAAGAAGAGGGGTGTCTTTAGTTTTAGACTCATGATCTGAAAATGAACCAGACATGATCCTCCTCTCATGTTATGAATCAAGAATGCTGTCTTATTTAGGTTAAATACACCAAGAAAAGGCCAGATATGCCTCTGTTTTCAATAAAAAATAGCAGAAAAAAATTTGACTCTCAAATTGGTTTCTGAAGATGAACCAGGGTCAAATGAAACTGTGTAAGTACGTGAAGTAAGCTGTGTTTGAAACTCAAGCTGGGCACACCCAAGTACGGGCGGGGTTGGGGGCGATGTGTCAATGTTTGTTTTCCTCACACAAGCACGTCTACACCTACAGATCGAGCTTCCATGTCCATTAGGTAGCAGGTGTTATCCTGTGACTCTGAGATTACAAGCAAGCATAATTAGCCTAAAAGGTACACTGAACCTTCTATTCTTTGGCAATTTATATACAAGTACCTTGAGAGCAGGATTTATGTCTCATTATTTTTGTACTGTTGCCAGCAAATAGAATACTGCTCAAGGCAAACTGTGCACCTAAATAATTCAACTGTGAGAAAGAGAGAGAGAGAGAAAAGAGAGAAAGAGAGAGAGAGAGACATGTAAATAAAAAGAGAAAAAGGTAGAAATCTCAGGCAACCAAGTGTGAAGTACTCGGGGACTGTTTCATTTAGAGAGAGCACTGATTTGTAAAAATTTGAGGGCTTTCCAGGCTTTATTTTCTGTTATTGTTTTGAATCTTATAGACCATGAGATGTAACTCAGAAATAACTAGATAATTTATAGATTTAGTAATGTAGCATACTGATTACTTTTAATGAAAAGAGATTTTTTTTAGTTACTCTCAAATGGTTTCTAAACTTAGGTAATACATAATATCTTTAAATGTTCCCAACATATGAACATAGCTTTCATTCTAAAATTAAACGCTGTGAGAAAACAGGGCATTATATATAGGTGTTTGTACAAAATTTGTCCAGTAGGCCAATCTTGAGGTACAGAAGTATTCCATAAAGCAGCTTATGTTTTCTTCTGAAAAATATCAATTCCTACTCCCATCACCACTATTGTTGACTTCGTTGTTATAATTTATGGTGGTGGTAGCTGTTTATTTTTAATGAATAAAAGCACAAGCCCTTTATATGTCTGAAGTTGTTTTCTAATCCTATATTAATTCTCCCAGAACTTCTGCAATATTCAACTTATTATTCTTCCTTTCCTGATTAATGAAGCTCAGTTCTGAGAGGGGAAGCCTTGGAATTATGGAGCAGTGAACGACAGAGCCAGGGATCCAGTGATAGTCTGTCCAGAAGTAAAGCTTTTACCCTGTCCACTCTTCCATGCTGTTATTGTCCATTCATGAATACCTGTCAAAACACCAGTTTAAGCAAAAAAGATATCAGAATTTCAATGGAAAGATGCTGGCAGCATCTTACGGTATGGTTGATTAGGTCCAGGCTGTTCACCTGATGGCAAGATAGGTGCAAAACTAGAAAGATCACTTGCTCTAATTGCGTCAATGTGAAGACAGAGCAGTCCCATCAGATAGACCTGTCAGAATAATTTACCCATGCATGTGGTCTGTAGAGCTAAGGACAATTTCATTAACACATTCTGCTCCATAAACAGTATTGGCATATTTATTGGGAGGAAAAGGTTACTTGTTATCAGAGCTAAGATTTAGGCAAGTATGGATGCGTTGAGATGGGATGATAAGGAATTTTTAAAAATTTATCATTGAACTGTTACAACTAAGTGCCTGATCCTTGATTGGAAAAGTACTGGGAAGAAACAACCACAGGGTCATCATTTTGGAGGATGGTGGCTTACAGTTAAGCCAGGACAGGGATTGGGGTGTGAGAAAAAAGGTACAAAGATCTCTTCAGAGTAGGCAACTGGACCTCTGTAGAAAACAGGGGTAGGGGGAATAGGGGGCAAAAGAAAAGGATAAGAGAGTGTGGTTGCTTAGGGCTATGTACCCTAGAAAAGCATGTTCTTAAATTTAATCCATTCCTGTGGGTGTGAACCCACTGTAAGTAGAACCTTTTGATGAGGCAATTTCACTTAAGGAGTGGCCCAAGAGAATCATGATGGGCCTTAATCCTATTACTACAGCTCTTATAGAGAAGGCCTCAGAGGAGAAAACCAGGGATCAGCCAGAGGCTGGAAGTCAACAGAACCCAGAAGAGAAAGGAGAAGCCAGGAGAGGCCTCCATGTGCATTGCCATGTGACAGAAAGTCTAAGGACCAAAGATTGCCAGCAGCCAGCCCCAAAATACCACAGCCTTGATTTTGGACTTTTCCTAGGCTTAAAACCACAAGCCAATAAATTCCCACTGTTTACGCCAGCCCATTGCATGGTATTTGTTTCAGCAGCCAGGAAACTAAATCAGGGAATGATGTTGAAGTCCAGGAATGAAGATGCAGGAAAATCTTACCTATGAATAAAAGGTAAAGGAGGGTTGTCATTAATCTATCCTTTCATCTATGCAATAAATCCAGGGATGCAGTGGAGACCCAGGGACCACCCTTGTCCTACTCTGAAGTTACGATCCAGCCGGAGATGGGGAACAGAAGGGGCAGAGACAGCATGCAGCTGACCGCATTGTTAAGGATTCTAGGAGCGCAATCAAGGCCCAAGAACCTGAGAAATGCTCGTGAACCTCTGGCAGTCTAGTGGCTAAGTCTTCCTCTCTGAACTTTATTAGTTTATAAATCATATATTTATAATTTATGGCTCAGTTTACAAGCCATCTTGTATTTATTCAGTCCACCTTTTATAGATAGACCTTGTTCTGGAGACAGAGTATGAGGAAAGGGCACGTATCCCCTTCCCTTGGGAATTTTGGTCTAATGAGGCATGTTTAAAGCAATGTTTACAACACAGGGCTACCCATTGTGATGGAGGTAGTGAGTGACAATCGACTTCCAGGAGAAGGAAACACTTGGGAAGAGTCTAGAAGGGTAAGTAGGAATTAGGTGAAGGCAATACAAATATATTGTATGTGACTCAGTTTAGGTCTATTAAATTGAAGGAACACAGTTTCCTTCAGTGACTTTTTAAAACTTCTGCCCATCAGTCACTGGACACACATCGTCTGAGTGCTTCCTAAGTTTTAGGGAGTTCAGATGATGAACATAAATTCGGGACTGATGGGTACTCTCTCCTCAAGGAGAAGATCCATGGGTGTCTATATCTAGAGCAGTCCAAAATTCTGCATGTTCCATGGAGGGGAAGAGGGAGTGCTTGGAGAATGTGGAGGAAGAAGAGGTGACTTCCAGCAAGAGGATCCAAGGGGGGGCAGCAGGAAAGGTGCATATGGCAGGGCCACTGAGTTGAACCATCCCTCAGGGGATGGATGGGCCTCGGCTCTTCATTTTTACTTGGTGAGTCCTCCGTTCAGAGATGCCTCCATAAATCCTCACTCTGATAGTGAGGGAAGGATGGAGTGGGGGAACAGATGATGAGAAAATGAAATAACATGGCACAAGGGACCATATTGGAGGATAGCATGGACAGATTGGAAAGCCAGAGAGGAGAAAAGTGAATTGGGACAAGAAGTGGGAAGTAAACTGTCTTGGTTTGCTAAAGGCTGCCAATACAAAAATGCCAGGAATGGGTTGGCTTTTATGATGGGAATTAAGTGGGGGGTAAAATCTTACAGTTCCAAGGCTGTGAAAATGTCCAAATCAAGGCATCATCAGAGATGCTGTCTCACTAAAAGTCAGCTGCTGGCAATCCTGGACTCTTGCCACGTGGCAAGGCAAGATGGCAGCTGGTCTCTGCCTCCTCCTCCAGGTTCACTTTCTCTCTGAGCTTAGCTGTGGGCAATCAGGTATATGGCTCATAACTTCCTAAGGCCTCGTCTCTTCAGCTTCTGGCTGCTCTGCTGATTCCAGCCTCTCTTTCAGCCTCTCTTGGTTTCTCTGTCTTTTGCAGCTTTCTGGAGTCCTCTCTCACATGGCAGGATAAAATGGCAGCTCTCTTTCTCTGTGTTACATTTATATAAGACTCCAGTGAAAGGATTAGGAACCACCCGGGGGCCTGCAATCTAATCAAAGGCCCTTAACTAAAGCGATCTAATCAAAAGGTCCCTTAATTGAATCTAACCAAAAGGTCCTACATACAATAGGCTGACACACACAAAATGGGTTAGCATAATTTTCTGGAGTCCACAAAAGACACAAACTAGCATGTAAGCTCTCCTTATGAAACATTGGAAAAGACCTAACATAATCATGACTTTTCAGACGATATTGCATCACATTGATTACATACAAAGAAATCAACAAAAATAGTAATAGAAAAAAATGTAGACATTCAATGAAACTCCTAGATCTAGAAATCTAGAAATATTGATAAGTTCCAATGCGAATACTACTTCGGTACAAAATTCAGTGCAAAACCATCCAATTTGCAACAACACACTTGAGATTTTACTAAATGTGGCACATCTTAATTTTTCTTTACATTAAAAGTGAAACAAATACATTTAAATAGCTGAAGAGGCATATCATATCTTTGAAATGAAACAATAAGTTTAAATGACAACTTTTTCCAAGTTAATTTAGGGTCTCCATGCAATCCCAAAAAGTTGATGAAATATTTCTAAAATTAGCAATGCATAAATGTAAAATACTGTTTTGAGAAAAATACTAAGGGGCATTTCTGAAAGTCATCCAACGTTTTTGCTATAAGACCTCTATGCTACCATTGCCTGTGCACATGTTACTAATGAGAAGCCCAGCAGGAGCCTGGGCTCAGGACCGTGCACCCTCGCCTTTATTGAACCTGTGTTACCTTGGTGACAGTCTCCAAGGCACTGCTCACTACACTGCTGTCCTTCATGGGACGTTTGCACTGTCAAAATGCAAACCAGGGCATGGGGAGAAAAGGATTGGAGGAACACGGCATTGACTTACTTTGCCCATTGTTATCAGCATTTTCAGAGCTCCTGCTCTGGACAACCCCATTTGACTGGGGATGTGTGGACAGCACAGGGGACCCCAAGACTGTGGATGGTTAGGGCAGTGACAAGGGATATTCATAACTCTGTGACCATTCAGCTTTATGAACATAACTGCCTCACTACCCCTTTCGGGTGTTCTCTTTCTTCACCTGGAATATAGAACTAATATTTCAAACCACAATCCCTCACAGGCTTCTTGTGAGGATCAAATATGTGAATGGATGTAGAGGGATTTGAAAACGTTTAAAAATGCAAATTGATATTTTTATTGAATAGTAAATAACCAGGACAGGGATTGTTGGAGGTTTGGCACGCACACATACACAATGCAAAATTTTAGCAGGTTATTTTATATTGAAGGAATTCTATGGTCCTCTCCTGCTAGAAAAGGGGATGTTTTTCTCTCACAAGCTATCACTTTTGTCTTGTGACTTTACTAGCTTGCCAAGTTAAAAACAAATTTTTGAAAAGTTATATGCAAAATAACTAGAAAATGTTTCAAAACATTTGGATGATAATGGGGAACAAATCTTTCATCCAAAATAAGTAATTTAGAATAAAAAAAATTTTTTTTGATGGTTGGACTTCCAGTTATTGACTAATAAAAGCTCATTTAGGTTTTTTATCTTTTATATGTCATTTAATGCATGTGTCTATATCCTTGGTTAACTTGCCTATTGATTTATAAACAAGATGTGAAATTTAACACATGGAAAATTGTACCAAAAAGCAGAACACTTCATTCATATTGGTCTCATTGGCCAAAGTGTCCCCAAAAGGCCACAAGTTCAATATATAAAGCAAAGTACAAATAGGAAGCACATACAACTTTTTCAAGACTTTATTCAGTATTTCATATCCTTACAATGGAATGCTTGGAATTCACAGCTGAGACCTCATCTATTAACCTAAATGGTAGAAAAAGAATTTAGTACAGTTTTGCCAAATTCCAGTGGCTGGCCTTTGCCCAGATGTCAAGGTCAGTATTCGGGGAAAGTGATTTTGAGTTAGTATCTGTATGATCAACCTCATTAAACTCTCCTCCGTGGGCTTTCCCTGACTCCAAGCATTTGGACCACAACTTTTCTGGTCCCCAAACCTGGGGCAGAGGTGATTCCTACTAATCAAATATCCAAGCCACTGAGATACAAACCAGAAAGCCAAATTATTAATGATGGAGAGTGTCCATCCAGCAATTATTTCTATATTTGCCCCTGAAATAACATTGTATTCTAGGGATTTCCATGCAGGTCATTGTACTGTTGGAGACTTCAAAACTAAAATAAATTGAATAAAATGAATTTCCCCAGACTGGAGCAGACCCTCTCAGACTAGAAAGACCCTGGAAAGACACTCATTAATGACCTGTTTCTTCTGTCACATTGCAGATGCCAGTCTATAAGGCCATTGCCAACCACTGTGGTCACCCTATAGGGCTGTTAGGTAGACTGGGGACTTTCTGCACACCAGTCCCAGAGGAGAAATACTTTCTGAAAGATCCCTGGACTTAGAAAGACCAGAAATTTGTTTGGAGAAAGTGATTGGCATATTAGAACAAAATGGTAGGAAAGATTCTAGGGCCGTAGTTTAATCCCCAAATGTATTTTCAAGACAACTGTACAATCGAGAAGTTCACAGCAGGGCTGGACCATACACCAGCAGAGTCAAGGTCAAGTCTGAGTAGGGGCTATGACCAGCAGATAGGATCAAGTATCAGACACAGTCTTTCCAGTGTGGGTCCTTCCAACCCACACTTCACCCATGCCTAGCCCGAGCCTCCAGGTCCCATAACTCAGAACTCATGGTCCCCTAAACCTCCCTTGCCCTCCCATGCCTCTCAATGCTTGTACCATCTGTTTCCTCTTTCTCCACATGTTCCTTCGAGAATTCTTTCTTTGTGGTTTAATACGAAGCTTCCCACATGATGCTAAGCAGTTTCCCTAGCTCTCTGCTCGTTGTTCTTTAAGCTTGAACAAAACCTGCCCCTGTCCTACAAGAGCTCTTGCTTCGGTGGGCTGAGAGGATTTAAAGCAGGGATTCCCAGGTCTAGTACTGTGTCATCGGCATTTGTGTTCCTGTAACCTAAGGCCCAGCAGAGAGCAGGCAGTAAATAAAATTAAAGAAGGAACTAATGTATAAATAAGAATACATTGAAGAAAAACCAGAAAAGCCAATTGGAAAGGCTCAGGACAAGTAGGAAGGAGGTTCAAGGTCAGAGCCAGGAACACACAGGCAGGCAGGGTAGCAGAGCTAGGGTCATGAGCAGGGAGAGAGCAGTCAAGACCCAAGCAAGGGCCAAGTGGTTGGAATTAAGAACCAGAGTTCAGGGAACAGAGCTGGCAGCTTCGAGTCAAATTGCTTCAATAGAACTTGACCTGATCATGCCTTTAAAAATGAAATGTAGTTTTGAATCCTAAAATGTAAAGAACACTGCACTGGTGCACAGGACACTAAATAAACTGGAAGGGGTGGTCTGTTGACAGCTGTGTTGTGTCCCCTTCCCTCAGGAGAGTGGCTTCATCTCCCTACTTTGTAAAATTGGTAGAAGGCTGAGACAGCATAATCTAGGAAGATTCCTAGGCTAGAAGTCAGGATAACGTAGGCACCAGTAGAGCTTTACTAGTACTTTGGGTGTGATCCAATAGCGTTAGGTGCTAAATGGGACAGTGAGGGCCCCACACACTCTCAAACCCCAAGCCTGGAAGGCAGAGGAGAAACGCACTCAAAAGTGGATGAATTTGGACAATTGGACAAACAGCAATTGGACAACTGGAAATTTGGATAATTGCTAAGGTCCAAGTGAACTCTAAAATTCCATAGGTTAGGGGAAGCAAGTATTTACAAATAAATGCAGGACTTTATGGGTTTTTTTTTAAAGATTTATTTTTATTTATTTCTCTCCCCTTCCCCCACTCCCCCACCCCCAGTTGTCTGCTCTCTGTGTCCTTTCTGTGACGACCTCTATCCTTATCAGCAGCACCGGGAATCTGTGTTTCTTTTTGTTGTGTCATCTCGCTGTGTCAGTTCTCCATGTGCATGGCACCATTCTTGGGCAGGCTGCTCTTTCTTTCCTGTTGGGTGGCTCTCCTTACGGGGCGCACTCCTTGTGTGTGGGGCTCCCCTACGCGGGGACACCCCTGCGTGGCACAGCACTCCTTGCACACATCAGCACTGCGCATGGGCCAGCTCCACATGGGTCAAGGAGGTCCGGGCTTTGAACCGTTGACCTCCCATGTGGTAGGTAGACCTTCTAGCCATTGGGCCAAGTCCACTTCCCAGGAATTTATGGTTTTAGATCCCACATATAAAGTGCTTGAAAGCCATCACTCCCTAACTTACAACAAGAAAATTTCAGTAAAGCCTAAAAACAATGATTTTTCTTGGACCTATAAGAGAGCTGAGGTCAGAGGACAAATTGTATCCAGGAAATCTGGAAACACAGGTGCATCTAGACAGGTACCTCTGTTATCTAGAGTAGGGGTTGCTGGAGTCATAAAGAGTACTCTTGACACAGCTTGAAAATAGGAAAATAAAAACTTCTTAAACTGAAATACAAATATAAAAATAAACCCCTCTTGATCTGGAGGTGGAGTGGACATCACCATCGCAGGGTCCACAGAATGGTGGAATGAAATATGGATTAGAGTGGACTTGCTGATATTCTACTATAAAACTATTGTGACTAGTAATAGAAGAAATTGTAGCATTGAGATGGAGAAAGTGACCACACTGGTTGCTGAGGGCAGTAAGAGGGAGGAAGGGGTGTGATATAGAAGCATTTTCGAGACTTTGAGTTGTTCTAAATGATAATGCAGGGTCAGATGCTGGACTTTATATATCCTGTCATAACCTACTGAATGTACTGGGGGAGAGTGTGAACTACAGGGTAAACTGTTACCTATGTGGTGCAGCAGTGCTCCAGAATGTGTGTACCAATCGCAATGAGTGTGCCACAATGCTGGAGGAGTTTGTTAGTGTGGGAGGAGTGGGGTGGTGGTGTGGGGGGTATAAGGGAACCTCTTATATTTTTTAATGTAACATTTTTTGTGTGTGATGTATATATCTTCAAAAAATACAATTTATAAAAATGATGGGGTACAGGGGTGGGGAATGGGGCATATGGGAACCTCTTATACTTTTTATGTTTTTTAACATAACATTCTTTGTGATCTATTAACTTTAATGTAAAAAGTGTAAATAAATAAATAAATAAAAACAGAACAAAACATCCAAGAACTGTAGTATGAGATCAAAAAGCATTACTTGTTATAATTGGAATACAAGAAGAATATAGGGGGAATGAAGCAGAAAAAAAACATGTAATAGAAATGATGACTGAAAACTTTCTAAAACTAATTATTTGACCCCAAACTAGAAATCCAAGAAACTCAGAAACCAATCAGGATAAATATCCACCACCATCCTCCCAAAACAAAAGCAAAAACAAAAACAAAAAACACCTAGGTATAACATACCCAAACCGCAGAAAACCAATGGAAAAGAGAAACTCTTAAGACAAGTCAGAGCAGGGAAACCCCTAACTTATCTAAATAGGAAAAAGGATAAGAATTACAATAGATTTTTCATAAGAAACAATGCAAACAAGAAGAAAGAGGCATGATATCATAATGTGTTGAAAGGAAAACAAAACAAAACAAAACAAAAAAAACTCCCAACATAGAATCATATATATGAGTGAAATATCTCTTCAAATGTGAAGGAGAAATAATCACTTTTTCAGACAAAACAGGTCCTTCATTGCCAGCAGATCTGCTCTGCAAGAAATGTTAAAAGAAGTTTTTCAGGTACAAGGAAAAGGATTTAGATCAGAAATTTGGATCTACATAAAGGTAGGAAGAGTATAAGAGAAGGAATAAGGGAAGGGTAAATAATTTTATATTTTCTTATTCTTAATTTATCTAAAATTGTTTCTTCAAAGTAATAATAGTAACAATGTGCTTATATCATATGAATTAATGAAATGAATGACAACAATGTCACAGGAACTGGATAGAGGAATTAAGAATACCTGTTATAAGGTACCTGTACTACACATGAAGCAGTATAATGTTGCTTGATGTTGTACTTATATTATTTTAAAATGTAAATTGCAAATTATGTAGCAACCACCCAAATATTTTACAAAGGATTATAATTAAGTTACAAGCATGGTGGTTATTAAAACAACTATATAAATAACACTTTAAATGTGAATGGTCTAAATATGCCAAGTAAAAGACAGAGATTGTCAGACTGAATTAAAAAAAGAATAACAAGACCCAATATATGTTGTCTACAAAAAACTCACTTTAAAGACTCAGTTTAAAGGTACAGAGATGGAGAGTGATATACCATGTGAAAACTATTAAAAAACCTGGAGTGGCTATATTAATTTCAGACAAAGCAGAATTCAGAAGAAAGAAGATTATCAGGAATAAAGAAGTACATGACATAATGATAAAGGGGTCATTTCTCCAGAAGCCATAACACTCCTAAATTTGTGTGTACCTTGCAAATCAACATCAAAATGCATGGAGTAAAAATGGATAGAATTGAAAAGAGAGCTGCATAAATCCACTATTATACACAGAGACATCCACAACTTTCCTCTAGTAATTGACCAGCCAAATAGAAAATCTGTAAGGATACATATGACATGAACATCACTATCAATCAATCTGATTCGTTGACATTTACAAAATACTCCATCCAATAACTACAGAATACTCATTCTTCTGAAGCTCACGTGGAATATTTACCAAGATAGGCCAATTCTCAGTGATAAACACACATTAATAAATATAAAAAATATACAAAACATACAAAGTATGTATGTCCTCAGACCACAATGAATGTGCACTAGTAATCAATAACAGAAAAATAGCTGGAAAATCCCAACTAGTTAGATATTAAATGGCACAATTCTAAAAAGCCCATGGGTCAAAGAATGGAAATTAAAATATATTTTGAGCTAAACAAAATGAAAAGAAACTTAAAATGTGGGGGATGCAATGAAAGCAATGTTTATAGGAAAATATATAGCATTGAATGCATTTATCAGAAGAGAAGATCAAAAAGTGATACCTGAATCTTCTACCTTATTATGCAAGAGAATGAAAAGAAATTGATGACTAAAACCACCATAAGGAAAGGAATTACAAAATTTAGAGAAGAAATCAATGATATTGAAAATATGTGAATATTAGTGAAAATCAATACAGCCAAAATTTATTTCCATTTTATATGAATAAAACCAAAATCTAAGTTGAGGGGAACTTTCTTGACTTGACAAAGGATGTCTACAAAAATATCCTACAACTAACACCATTTTTAGTTTCACATTAACTGAAATAAATGAAAGATGTTAAGAATTGGGGAAATGGGTATGTGTGGGAACTCCACTGGCTTTAAACTTGAAATTATTTTAGAAAGAAATGTTTGTTTAAAATTTTTAAAAAAGAAGAATGTGATCTTGCCCATTCCCTCGGAGACAAGTGCAGTATCTTCACAGCTAATTGTACAGCAGGGCAGAATGTGGTGACAGAGATGTAATCAGCTGGGGAAAACAAAGTTGAGAAATTTAAACTCAGCAGCAAAATTTCAAAAGCACTGCTAAAGGGAGTCCAAGCAGGCTGCCTTGGTGGGTAGGATATCTTGTTACATCCCCTATAGGAAAAGTGGCTGTAAAGCCTCTTGCCTGCATTTTTAAACTGGTCACTCAAACAAAGGATGGGGTACTGGGCTATGTTTGTTGTTCCTGTGCCTTGCTGTGCTGTTACAATCACCTGAAATGTTCCTTAAAAATGTTAAATAAGAATTCCTGGGCCACCCCTGGAGATGTTAACTTAGTGGCATGTAGTGAAAGCAGGGGATTCTTATATTTAACTTCCCTTTAGCATCCATTTCCACCATGAGCTCTTCCTTTCAGTTTGGATGATTGCAACCTGTCTTTCAAATACATTATTCACAGTCCACATCCTTTTCTACTGATTTCCATGGGGGACCATCTTAGACTCCTTTGTCCCTTCCCCATGACAAACACTCTTGCTCCACTGTTTGCCAGGAATCTGACTGTAGGTTACTGATCTCATCTGAATGGCTTACTTTATATTTGCACAGCTGTCTGTCCTTGTCAACGTTTCTGGGCCTTTCCATGTATCAACACATTTGCTCAAGGAACAAGTATTAGCCTGTGAACTGAGAGAAGTCTTTAAGCTGATACAAATGGACTTGGATTTTAGCTCACTTGAAGAAGGGTGTAGCTCAGTAACACTTTGCATTATACCTGAGTACTTCTCAGAAGTCCCTGGAACTCGAATCCCCTGGGGATCTTGTTAAAATGCAGATCCTGATGCAGGTGGCCTGGGGTGGGGCCTTAAGAACCAGGCTTTTTAAACTCGCCCAGGCGAGGTGACTGCTGTTCGTCTCTGGTGGGAGGACACTGCACTTTCCTGTACCTGGGAGCAGGGTGAAGCATCTTACATATTTTCCCGAAATTTTGATGAGGCAGAAAGTAGTGCTGAGTGGGTCATGTACCATGGTACATACAGAGGGGGCTTTCCTTGTTAAAAGGAAATGGTTAATGCATTTACATGCTGAGTTTGGCTTACAGAGCCGCCACATTTGAGTAACATGGAGGCTCTCAAGAGGTAACTCTAGAATGGACTTAGGTATTCTACTACAGAACTATTGTGACTCTAGCAATGGAAGAAATTATATCACTGATGTGGAGACAGTGGCCATGGGAATTGCTGAAGGCAGGGAGAGGGGAAAAGAGCTTGATAATAGGACATTTTCAATGAAATTGCAGGGACAGATGCAGGACATCATATATCACCACTGAATGGACTAGGAGAGAGTGTAAACTACAATGTAAACTATAATCCAAATGCTCCAAAATGTACTCATCCAAATGCAACGAATGTGCCACACTCCTGAAAGAAGTTGTCACTGTGGGAGGAGTGGGGGGTGGGGGAGTGGGGTATATGGGAACCTCTTATATTTTTAATGTAATATTTTGTGTGATCCATGTATCTTTTTTTAAAAAAGATAATAAAAAATGTTTTCAATAAAAATAAAAAATAAAAGAAATGGTTAAAAAAGGAAGGGGAGGGGGTGAATAGCCTCAAACCAACATCCTGAGACCCCTGCTGGCAAGCGGCGGTCAGGCAGGCGGGGATTCTTCTCGAGCAGCCTTTCAGTACTGCGTTAGCTTCCTCAGCTGCTCAAAGCAGACACCATGAAATGGTTTGGGCTTAAACAACAGGAATTTACTTGCTTACAGATTTGAGGCTGGGGAAATGTCCAAATCAAGGCATCGTCTGGACAATGCCTTCTTCCTGAAGACCAGCAGCTGGCCGTCCTTGGCTCTCCTGTCTCAATGCAAGGAATATGGTGGCATCGGCTGGTGTCCCCTTCGCTTCCAGGGATCCTTGCTTCGGCTTCTAGCTTCTGTGGTTTTCTCTCTGCGTCTTGCTTCTGCTTATAAAGGACTCCAGTAGTAGGATGAAGACCCATTCTGAATGAGGTGGGCCACACCTTAACTGAAGCAGCCTCATCAGAAGGTCCTGCTTCTAATGGGTTCACAATATAGGAATGCATTAGGTTTAAGAGCATGTTGTTCTGGGGGCACAGGCAGCTCCAAACCTGAACAGGTATCAGACAGACTTCCCTGACAGTGGTTTTAGGGACACCTGGAGACCCTCCATTCCCCGGAAGCGAAAGTGATAATTACTATTGCTGACATGCCCAGGTTTGTCTTTAGTCCTTTCACGCATGCTATTAAAATAATTCATGATAATAATAAATCAGTGTTTTAATTTGTGCTGGGAACTGCACGTGCTGAGACGGCTTCTGGTGGATTGTACCTGCCTCCCAGCCATGCTAAGACGTGGGGGGTCCTCCAGAAACTCCTTTGGTGCAGCTCTCTTTCATTTCAGGAATAACAACTGACAGCCCCTTGCCAGTTACTGCACTACGTGTGTGTCAATGAAGATGAACCATAATCGTCTCCTGCCCTCATACAGCTTTCTCTATCATTCGTGATACATGCACCTGCTTTATTAAACATCCTGGAACTGTTTAATAAATATGTGACAATAGGTGCATTTGCTGAACCTATTTTTGGCTGTCCTGGAACTGCCATGGACACTTGAAACTAATTAATGCACAAAAAGCCAAATAACAAAAACATCCAAAGGACATGGGGCTTAGCAAGGGACAAAATGTAATTAATACAATAAATGCGGAAATGGTGCCTTATGCTATATGTGGGTAAATTCCGTGAGAAAACGAAAAACTTACAGGGACAAGCAATCTGGAGAGGTGTGAGGAAAGAGAGAAGAGTGACTATCTCTCTTGGTGCACTTCCTGGAGGAGGTGACATCTGAGATGGGTTTAAAAGCTGAACATTTAAAAATGTTTATATAAGACAAGATGGGCGCAAGCGTTCCAGTGAGAGCAAAGAGCTCAGTAAAGGTGGCACAAACGGTGTTGAGCTTTTGGAAGCCATGACCTGGCGGCACAGCACAGGAGCCGGAAGTGTAGCAGAAAGCAGGGAGAAAAGAAGAGGCTGCCAGTTGAAGGCAAAGTTCCCATCATCTTCCCAACCTTTCCCCAAGGCATCGTGTTGCTCTCTCTGCAGTGTATATTGGGGGAAAAAAAGAGTAATTACTACTTTTTTTTTCTCTTTCCCTTTTTTTAAAGATACATAGATCACATAAAATGTTACATTAAAAAAATGTAAGAGGTTCCCATACACCCCACTCTCCCACCCCACCCCCCACTCCTCCCATATCAACAACCTCTTTCATCATTGTGGCACATTCACTGCATTTGGTGAATACACTTTGGAGCACTGCTGCACCGCATGGATTATAGTTTACATTGTAGTTCACACTCTCCCCTAGTCCATTCAGTGGGTTATGGCAGGATAATGATGTCCTGCATCTGTCCCTGCAATATCATTCAGGACGAGGCTAAGTCCTGAAAATGTTCCATATTACACCTCTTCTTCCCTTACCACTCATTTTGAAGAAGAAAATTCGCACTTAATTGCTAAAATTTCTTCTTCACTTAAAAAGAAAGGGCAAATGAACCACTTGCTGAAATGGAATTTGAGATAGATCTGTTTCCTAATGAATGTCAACAAACTAAAATGGGAACCATCGAGCTTCTCGGAAGGAATGGCGCTGGCAGTAACGGCCAAGCCTTCACGTGGGTCTTGGCAAACAGCCCTGTTGCCTGCAGGGCTGTGCACCTCTTAGCTCACCCGGAGGCCTCTGGGGCAGAGCAAGGTGCTGGCCGGCCTCGTGAAGCCTGACCCATCCCGCATGCATCAGACGGTGACAACAAAGGTCCAGGAAGGTGATGCTGATGGTCACAATGGCTGGCCGAAGGCAATTGTTAAAGGGGAGGGTCAGTCAGAGTGCAATTCAGTGATGTCAAAACAACCGTGGAAAACAAAAAAAAGAAGCACACCTATCCGACCACCTCAGGGCATGTGGCAGCATGCAGACTAACCATTTTCAGTTGTTACTTTTCATGCACATACATGGATACTGCATATCCATGGCCACCATGGCTAAAAGGATGCTCTTGATTTAGGAAATGCATGGGTTTGCTTTCACTTGACATAGATACATGCCAACACACAGTATTGCCAAAAGCTAAATCTGAGGCCGAGCATGCACCATGCAGTAAAACTGCCGTTAGCCTCTTCAACAACAGACACCGCCAGTGCCTGCACCCAGAGACTGGGCATCTGCTCCAACATGCTCCGTTCAGAGGAGACGGGACCTGGGGGACAGTGTCCCTGACATGTGAGAAGCTCGTCATCACAGGCCAGGGGGACAGGAGACTAAATAAATGCAACCGACTGTAGTGCGTGCTACGGTACAGGGGCATCGGCAGTGCCAGGAGACCCTTGGGCAGGCCGTGCCAGGAAGCATTACTGTGAAGGATTCCAGAATAACTAGTGGAAGAAGAAACTGTACAGACTCTGTAAGGATGCCCAATACGTCATTTACGTGAAGACAGGATACAAGCTAGGATGTCATTTATTTTCTCGATGATAGGAAAAATATGCTTATCTGCTAAAGATGATAACAATAGTTGCTTTAAGATAAAGGAATTAAAGGAATTTCTTGGAGGGGACTAAACTTTCGTTTAATATATAGTTAATTATTAAAAGGAGCTGCAAAAATGTTAAAATGAAATTGAAATATTAAAAGCAAGATTTAAAGAAGTACAGGGTGGAGTTGGGTGTCTTTATCACTTTTTAAAATAATTCAGGCCACTTTGCTCAAAGAAAGCAGAGAATGTTTTTCTAGGAGCTTTTAAACCGACTTGTTTTCGTCTAAAAAGAATGTTAGTGTCACTCTAACCCCAAACTACCAAAATAGGATAGTTTTTCTTATTGTTCCTCAGAATAAATGAAACTATGAGTCCCAGATCCAAAATCAGGTTTACTGCAAACCCTTTTTGGAATTAAAGACAATCACTATTCCTAGTGAGCCTCCGAGGAAAAGCTGAGGCAGGCCTACAGAAACAGCTCAGAGGCCAGAGAAGGAGATGGAAGCTCCCAGTAGTCTCCTGCCCACCAGCCCATGCTGCAGGCCCTCTGCTACCAGTCCACACTAAAAAGGGCTGGTCCCTAAGAAAAAACTACAGGGAATACCGTATCACTGCAGAAGTAACCACTAGTGTGTTGAAAGAAACGGCTTTTCTTTTTTTTCCCCCTAAGTGATAAATTGATATTTTTAAATAACAGCAAAATTTGTAGTTGAGTACAGGTTACTAAAAAAGGAAAGAGAGCCCTCCACACAGAATCTCATCTAGGAAGAGGAGGTGCTCCAGAAAGAAAGCCTTCCAGGCACAGGGCATGTCTGCCATAGCATGCAGCCAGGAGGGGCAGGAGAAGGGCAGAGTCCACATTCTAGCAGGTTCCATGACTGTCATCTTACCTCCTTCCAGCCACATTCAGGCCAGTTCAGGAGGGACAATATTTAACCCTGGAATGAAAACGTAATCAGAAACAGCCCTCCCTCCCTCCGTCCCTCCCTCCCTCCCTCCCTTCCTTCCTTCCTTCCTTCCTTCCTTCCTTCCTTCCTTTCTTCCACCTCCCTCCCTCCCTTCCTCCTTCCCTCCCCACTTCCCTCCCTTCCTTCTTCACTTCTATTTATTCCTTATATTTTTAAGAGTCGCTTTTTATAACAATAGTAAACCACCTCTTGATATAATTGCAATCATAGTCCTAGATGCTGTGTGTGTGTGAAAGCGTAAATTGAACTACTGACCCCGTGGTGTTGGAGGATGCCATGAAACTTACCTTGTTTTCTTGTTTAGGCCATGGAGAAAACTGAGGCGCAGAGAGAAGAGAGAAGACTCCCTGTCTTAGTTTGCCAGGGCTGCTATGATAAATATTCCATAGGGGGTTGGTTTAAAAAGTAAACACCTGTTAGCTCCTGGTTTCAGGATCTAGAAGCCTGACATGAAGGCCTCGCCAAACCCCTGCTTTCTTCCTGAAATCTGTAGCCCGCAGGTGCTGGCCGGCTACAATCCTTAGGACTCCTTGCCAGCAGCTCGCCTCCTGTCACGTGGCCGGGCTGTCTCTCTCCCCTTGCTGCTCCTCTGGCTTCCCTCTGCCTTCCAGCTGTTGGCACCACCCTGTGGTTTTCTCTGACTTCTGGCTTCCAGTGTCTTCTCTTTATAAGGCCTCCAGTAAGACCTGCCCTGACTCAGGTGGGCCACCCCTGAGCTAGAGAAAACATCTTCCAAAGGTCTTACCTGCAGATGGTATCATACCCACAGGAATGCAGATTAAAGTTCAGAACATAAGTTTTGTTGATTCAATCTACCACACCCAGGGTCACAGCAGGAAGGAAACAGAGTCACTTTTTATAAGAATAGTAAACCACTATTAGGGGACACCTCAAATGGAAAGTGGGGATTATGGGTGCAATTGTGGCCCCCCAAAAAACAGATATGCTCAAACCCTGCTGCCTGGGCCTCAGATTGTTGTCCTATTTGGTGGAAGATGTTTGAAGACGTTATTGGTTAACATGAGGACAAATGGGAGTAGGGCGTGCCCTAATCCAAGATGACTAACGTCCTTAGAGGGAAGAGAATAGGACACAGAGAAGACAGCGGTGAGACAGAGCCCCACCTCCAGCCACCAACCTCCCAACCACACAGACCTCAGAGGGAGCCTGTTGACACCTTGAATTTGGACTTCCCGCCTCCAACTGTAAGACAAGCAATCCCTGATTTTCAAGCCAACTGCTCTGCAGTTCTTTGTCACGGTAGCAAAATCTAAATTTTGAAAGAAAATAATTAGTGGGAATCATCAAAACCGTTCACTTCCAGCATCAATATTTGCCTTAATTTTTGGTTGAAAATCTAACATATAGGGCAAACTAATTCTTGAAAGAGAACTTAAATAACGTAAAAAATTGATATATTAAGCTGGCTCTGGTAGAATAAATTTTATCAAGGCACAAAATGGAAGCAATGTTTGGAGGAAATTAGGGAAAGTATTAACTTGTTAAATCTGTATGTTTTATATACTGGCCAGAGGGAGGAATTTAATATGTACTGTGCAGTTTTTAACATTGGTAATTAGGGGAAAATTCTGTTCAATATGAGAGTTGAAAAGAATGCATAACTTCCAAGATATTAGAGGGATATGAGAGGAAGGAAATATATTTCACATAGCAAAGACAAGGAGAGGAAATAAGAAGAGTAGACACACAATAAGGTTGTAGTAGTAATATTAAACCTAACACATGTCAATAAATGTGAATGTGTTCTATTCTTCTTTTAAAAGAGATTTCATACTGAGGCTGTTTTAATTTCCTAGGCTGCTTAAAGTAGATACCATGAAATGGTTTCAGCTTAACCAAGGGAAATTGATTAGTTTATAAGCTTACAGTTTTAAGTCTGTGAAAATATCCAAATCAAGCCATCATCAAGGCAGTGCTTTCTTCCCAAAGACTGGTTGCCAGAGATCCTTGGTTCATCTGCCACATGGCAAAGCTCATGACAGAATCTGATGGTCTCTCTCTTCTCTTTCATGTTTATTGATTTCATCTTGCTTCTGTGACACTCTCTCTCTCTCTCTCTCTCTCTTTTCCACCCTTTGATAAAGGACTCCAGTAAGAGACTTAAGATCCATCCTGTCCAAGATAGGTCACACCTTACCTGAAGTAGCCTCTTCATAAATCTCACTAACAATGGATCAATACCCACACAAATGGATCAAATTTAAGAATATGTTTTGCTGGGGTACATATAGCTTGATAACACCACAGTGGCAAACATAAAATCAATTTCCATGCATAAAAGAATAGAAATACATTGGGTTCTATAATCTGCTAGAACATCTCACAGAATTCACTGAAAGAGCTATACTTAAAATTATAGCTTTATTATAGTAAAAGAATACAAGGAAAAAGTTGAAAGGAGAAGTGCACAGGGCAAGGTCTGGTGGTTTCAAATGCAAATTTCCATGTCCTCTCCATGTGGAGACAGAATATCACTGACACAGCAATGGATCTTATCAGCCGTGGAAGCTCACCCAAGCTCTGACTGTTCTGAGTTTAACTGGGACCTCATGACATAGGTGTGATTATATGGCTGAGGTCAATCTGTAGCCCCTTCCCTTCCCAGCAGGTGGGCTGATGTGATGTAGCTCAAGGTCTTCCCACCACATGACTGGTCTTTCTGGTGTAGCCAGGCCCCATCCTAAGACTACAGGTATGACTATCCCCACCCCGTCATCTCATCAACTTCAGGTATGGTCCTGGAGCCACCATGAATAACAAAATCTATCCCCATCACTGGAAATTATAAAGGTCTAGCGTATACCTCCCCAGCAGCTAGAGGGAAGCTCAACCGGGTTTTTCATTATGCTCAACTGTCTGTCAGTATAAACTATCATTTCAGTAATTCTCCAGTTCCGCCCTTCTAGAATTTACATTTAGTGAGACAGGGCCAGGTATACAGGAATTTGATCAGACTGTGCGACCAGCAGGCATGAGGAGAAGGAGGTGTGCAAGGCCAAAGGGCTGAGGTATGTGTGAAGGCACAGAAGCAAGTCAGCTTGACTTAAAAAAAAAGAAAAAGAAAAGAAAAGAAAAACAATGAAGTCCAGTAAAAATGGGTGTAGGTCATACCGGTATAGTTAAACACCCTAGAGAGTACTTTTTTAAGAGGTATTAAGAACTTTGGGTTTTAAAATACCAGTGGAGGTTGTTTTAGGATTTTCAGATTTGTGTTCTAGGAAGGTGGCTGAGCTGAACGCAGTCTGGGAATGAGTGCAGTCTGGGTGGCTGACAACAGGGACCGGGCTGAGGACCAGTGAGGAGTGAACTGCAGCAATACACCTCAGAGATGATGGCGCGCCAGCATGGAGGGAGACAAGTGGAGAGACGAGAGTCAGTGTAGATAGATCTTGGTAATTGACAGGCGTTGTGAGATTAGGGAATAAGGGAAAAAGTCCAAGAAGAGGCCTGGGGTGCTGATTTGGAGGTCTGTGTGTTTGGTATCCTCTGCACCACAGTAAAGATGCAGATGAGTTAGGAAGGTGGCTCCATTTTGGTTCTTTGGGTTTGCAATACCTGTGAATATCCCAGTGCACAGGTCCACTAAACTGTGGATGTGGGGGCTCTGGCATTGAGCAAGTTCAGGAGAGCAGTCTGGAAGAGGTGCCAGATAATATGAATCCTGATGAGAAATTACCCAAATTTCACATTTTGACCTACAAACACGTTTCTGTTAAATTGGGGAATCTTATTGACTCATCTGGATTGGTGTGTGTAAAAGGTGGGAGCTCCATACTGTTTCCCAAGTGTACTGAGTGCTTGGGCACTGTCCTTGAAGACGGCAAAGTGCCGAACTTGGTACCTTCTAGTGAGCGTCGAGCTCATGAATACCACAGCTTTTGCCTCAGGAGGTCTCTTTAAGAAGGCATGGAAGGTTTAGTGGAAAGAACTCTTGGGTCCAGATTGTCTCTTGCAACCACTGATCCTACCTGATGCCTGGTCCCACTCTGTGAACAAGCATGGAACACCTACCCATAGGGGGATGGGGAGACCAGAGTTGACGATGTAAATGAAAATGCCTCGTCAGACTTTACAAAAGCATGTGGTATTTTATATCTCAACACTGTGAAAGTGGATTAAATAGCAGTCCCACATTCCAATGTCTTTTCCTGTTGAAAATATCTATTTTAATAATGTAGGCAAATGATTAATTATGGCTTAAGTTGATATATATGCATGCAATTGTTACTCAATACTTTGCATATTGGGATATTTTAAAGGAATTTACAAATAAGGTTTGACAGCCCCCTGAGTAGCATTCAACTAGTGATACTTAAGTGTGCTACAAAGGTTACCATGGAAACTGAAAACAGGCTAAGGGCTTTACAACCATTATTATATGTTACTTTAAATCATTCATCCCATATTTGGCACGGCAGCATCCATTTCCATGGAAATAGTAGCTGTGGCCAATAGTTTGCTGTTTGAGGTAGCTCCTGTATTTAAAGTTTGGCTTCTAGCTACAAGGGCTGGTTTCCAAAGAGCTCCTGCAGGCTTCTGCATTCAAAATCCCCCAAATCACGTACAACTGAGCAGGGAAGTAACTTCTGACTTCCTTCTTTGTTTGGGGAAATGAGTTGAAAGCCAGGGAACTGATTCAGGGAGCATGCCAGTGTTGACTCTGCTAGAGGCTTCACTGTGACTTTCCCGTGAGGGTGCAGGAAGGGACAGTCCAAGCTTCAGCTTTAGAGACCACTGCTGGGCGTGGGTTGCAATTTTGTGTTTTATGGGCTGCACTGCCTGGGGCAGACCCCTGAACTCTCTGAGTCTCAATGCTCTTCTCTCTGAGAAGAGAAAATTTGCCCTTTTGTGTGGGGGAGTCCTAGAAGGCTAAGTGAAATCTGGAAATAGGTTTATAATATGAATTCCTGTTATCTTAATTACTACAATGTGTGAAAGTCCATCCCATATTTTCCCCAAGTCTGTCCTGAGGTAATACCTGGTTTCCATGAAACCCTGAGTCATAGGGACCATGCACCAGAATCACAGAATGTTGGAATCGAAAGGCATCAGGAGGACTTTTCAGCTCACAGCTAATCAAGAAGATGTGGTCACAGAGCCTGCAGACATTGTGGAATTCCTTGGTGACCTTACTTTGCAGCTTAAGAAGTGAAGTTTGCATTTTACTCCTTATCATATTTGGCTCTGCCTAAAACTTTTCGGTCACAAAAATGCAAAACCTATTTTCCACATATTGGAGTAAAATTAAGTTTCCAGGAAAATACAATATATTTGCCATAGGGCCTCAAATACTTTCACGAGTAAAAGCATCAGGCACTCAGTGTTACAAAGCTAATAAAAATCATGCTGGTTATTAAAATAACAAAGAATAACTCTAAACCCCAGAGATTTAATTTAGCCATAAAAATCATCCAAAAGCCAGTAGTGCTTCTCAAGGGAGTGTGAAGGAACCCCAGGGTTCTACCCCAGTGGCATTGACCCATTCCTTCCTCTATAGGGCCATCGTCCTTCAGAACAGTGTGGGAAACCCTTCTTAACAAAGCACTCTGCAGTGTGCATTTCCACTTTCCTAGGGCAAATGACAACAGGAGCCAACTTTAACAGTTGACCAGAGATGAATATTTTCCTTAATAATTTGTACTGGATTTACCAAAATGAAATCTAAAAATCTAAAATGAATATTAGCAAGAGAGCATACTACAGAAGGTCCTAGTTTCTTATCTATCAAATAGAGAAGAAAGAAGTTTACACACAAGATTGCAGGGTGATCCATCTCAGACACTCTTGGACATTATGATATAAGTCATTATAACCCTTCAGAATTTTAAGTACAACCATCCTTGTGGCAAGAGCTTGAACTAAAACATAGTAATAATCACTAAGATGAGGAAGTCCTGGTAATTTCTCTCTTCCCTAAAGTTAATTTATTCATCTAAAGAAAGTACTGTGATTATGCCAGTTAGTGTCTGCTGTGTAACAAAACCTAGTGACATGAAGAAAACAGCAATCATTTATTTATCTCATAATTTTGTGGAATTGTAATTGTGGTGGGTCCAGGTAGGCAGTACTTCCAGTCCCAGTTGGGCTCATTCTTGTCGGTGGTTGGCTGTTGGGTCAGCTGGTGGCAGGGTCATCTGTGTTGGCCCCAGCTGGGACAGCTCATCCCTGCACCACACACTCTCACAATCCCCAGAAGAATAACCCAAGCTTATTCACTTGGCAAACAGGTAGGGTTCAAAGAAAATGAGAGGAGGCGTGCGAGGCATACACTTAGAACTGGTACAATGTCACTTCCACTGCATTTTATTGTCAAAGATCAGCCCAGACTCATGAGAAGGCAATAAGCTCTGTATCTTCATGGAAAAAGCTCCATCATGACAATTCTATTTGTTGAATATAGGGAGTTGAATAATTGCAGGCATTTAAAAACTCTATTAGGGTAAACTGGCAGCCTCAATAGAGAATACACAGAAAAGTGCTAATTCAGCATAATGGGAAGACAAAGAGCTTTGAAATTGGGGGGGATGGGGGGGAATTATATTTAACTCCAGGCTCCTCCATTTCTTTCCAAGTTTGAGCTACCTAACCTCTCTGAACTTCAATTCCATCACCTCTCTGTCACCCAGATGGCACTCTGAGTGTGCGGTTTAAGCATCTGTTTAACGTTGGCCAAGTCTAACTCCACCGCTGATAATGGTGTGTGGCACCCCCTCTTGAACCTCTGAACATTCCTGCCACTTCTTGCTTTTAATTCTTCCAGCCTCCTATGCATAATTGGCCTCACAGCCTCCAGACCCATCCTTCCACAGCTTCCCACAAAAAATCCCCCTACTTCAACCGGCTCTTGATTCCCACTGACTTAAGAGCAGCCTTGGGTTGGCTCTGAGGACGGCCAGGCTGGCCCTGCCCTGCTGCCTCCACTTCCCCTTTCCCCGTCTTGCCAGCACACAGCCTCCTCTGATCTCTGGGGGGTGACCACACCCAAGCCTGTGGGCCCTCCAGCTCCTTCCACTTCCTTCCACATGCTGTTACAGCAGACACACTTCTCCACCCACGAGGCTTTCTCGTTCCTGCAGTAGGAGAACACGCTTTTCTCCATTTCTTCATTTCCTACTGGCTACAGTAAACTTCATGTCAGCAATTTTCCCTAAGCATTAGAGAAGAAAATGTTAACCCCCATGACTAATTCCTGGGTCTCTAGAAATGATGGTCATGAGGATTACAGATAAAAGTAACAACCAAAACTTTTAAAAAATGGAACTGCAAACCAAAATGCACAGCTGGCAACACCTGTAACAGGGCGTAAGTGCTAAGAAAGATGCCATTTCATTAGGTTCCTTCTATTGTCTTCACTACAGCAAAGCCTTCATTCCTAAAGTACATTCCACAGGGTGAAGATCCCCTCAAATGAGCACCAGTTTCCTGCCCTGGAACCCACTCTGTCTCCCTGATCTTGGTTAGTACACTGACCCCTCTTGTTTTCAGATTCCTTGCTTGCAAAAAAGAGAAAAGGAAGAAGTTGCCTAAATTGTCCCTCGAGTCCCACTCACAGCTGGCATCTTTGAGTCTACTGGCAGAGTTTTGGGGAGCCCCGTGGAGCCCTCGTGCTTATCCTCCCCAACTCCCTCCAGGGCCTGCTTTATCATTGACCCCTCTTTTGTGAACATGGCTTGCCTTCCCACTCTTCAGACCAGTCCACAGACAATATACTAAAGCTTAGTTCCAGCATATCCCATCATCTCAACACCTCCACTATCTGTCTTTAAGGGACATGTTCTTATCCCTGCTTTAAAGATGAAGAAATTGAAGTCCAGCAAGAATTTCCTTCCCCATTGTCACCCAGCCACTAAATCACAAAACAGAGACCTGCATCTAGAATTGTGTCTATTTTATCACTCCACGATCATGCTGCCAAAATGGCTCTCTCTGAAGGCCCCAGAAAACACCCAGTCTCACCAGACACCACAGCCTTCATGAAACGGTGCTCAGGAGCACAGGCTGGCCACCAGCCCTTGTGACACAAGGTTTGGTGGTGGCGTCAGGACTGGCAGTGGCATCCTGGGTTGTCAAGGTCGCTGTAGTCTGTGGCTCGAATTCAAGGTCATGTGAAGCCTGCAGTGAGGTCTTTCCTTAGTTCAAGGACTTGGGAGAGCAGCTGTCATCTTGCTAAAAGAGTATGTGAGCCTACATCATTTGGACTCTGCCCAGCAGGAGGGTTTGGAGCAAAGTTAGCGAAAGAGCAAGTTCCTGCTGGGTTAGGCTGATACAAGGGCAGGCTGTGGGTAGCCAGTGTGCTGGGAGTTGTGCTGCCTGCTCCCAGTCCTCAGCAAGCTCCCACCCACAAGCATGGGCAATGAGAGGCAGCAAGATGATCTCTGAGAATGAAAACTCCTAGCTTTTACACCCACTGCATGTGGGTAAGAGTTGGAAGAAAAAAAAATTAAAAGGAGGTGATGCCCTAAAATTGAGATGCTCCTTGACTTTCTGAAAATAGAAATATATAATTTATTTTCAAAAATTCCTGGCAATAACTAATGTGACCCAGCCCCAAGCAAAAGGCTTGGGGGCTTTTTTGTTGTGGCATCATTAATCTTAATCTGCAAAGCTGAGGTCTACTGGAGGGCAGATGATTGGAAATCATTTATATAGCAAAGTCCTGGCCTTGAACTTGGCTTGGCTGCTCCAGCAAATACCATGCAATGGGTTGGCTTAATCAATGGGAATTTTGAGGCTAGGAAAAGTCCAAGTTGAGACATCATCAAGGCAACACTTTTTCCCTGAAGACTGGTGTTCTGGGGCTGGCTGCTGGCGAACCTTGACCTGGCTCCTCTGTCACCTGGCAGTGCACATGGTGGCCTCTCCTGGCCTCTCAGTTCTCTTGCAGATTCTGTTAAATTTTAGCTTCTTGCTTTCTCTGGCTTCTCTCTCTCTGAATTTCATTCTCCTTATAAAGGACTCCAGTAATAGGATTAAGACCCCTCCTGTCTGGGCTCAGCCACCCCTTAACTGAAGCAGCCTCATCCAAAGATCCTCCTGACAATGGGCAGGAGTGGGTTATGTTTAAGAACGTGACTGTGTTTTGTTCTTGGGGTACACACGCCTCCAAACCACTACCTTCTGCTAGCTACATGTATTGATAGAACAGCGTCCAGACACTGCCGGCTGTGTCGACTGATCCGGGAGAGGAATAAGCTGAGCAAACGACTTCTTGGGGCTGCGCTGTGTGTGGGAGCAGGATGAGGGCAGCGTTTTCCTTACTCACAGATCTCCACCGTGACCAAGGGCAAAAAATACCCCTTGTGACCTCTCTGTGCCAGTGCCAGAGGCAGGAAAGCATTTTTGGGAACCTCTAAATACTTGATAGTCATATAAGTCTATCATCAAAGCACACTGACTCCAAGAGAGTGTTGAACCTCTAGTAGCCAGACAGAACCAAAAGCTAAATTTTAAAATTACGATGTTATATTGTCACTCCAGAAGAAAGATGCTTTTTAAATCCTTCATTCACAGTCCAGATACTGTGAGGAAGTCCAGATACTGTGAGGAAGAAAAGACAACATTGAGAGGAAGAATCAATTTTAAACCATTTAAACCTCATAATTTGGATCTATGGTAACCCTATGGAAAACAATACAAGAACCCATTTGAAATTATAGTAAGGAAACCTGATTTTTTATATGTGAGCATGTTTGAAAGCATCTAGTTGTATGTGAATATGTGCTGAAGGCAGTTTAAGAAAAGTTTATGGTATTTAAAGATCACTCTGGCTCTGAAGTGCAGAAGAGATTGGAGGAGTGGGGAATGCTAGGTATGGAGAAACAGGACGGGTACTACTGGTGATTGAAGGCACTGGGGCAAATGATGCCAGCACAGACTAGGATGGAGGCAGTGAAGGCAAAGTGAGATAGAAACCAGGATACTTAGGAGGTAGAGTCAGCTGGACATGATCGCAGGTGGGATATGTGAGTAACAAGGAGGTAGAAGTCAAGTGACTCTTGAAATTCTGACTGCAACTGGGTGCATGGTGGAACCATCCATTGAAACAGGAAGCCAGAGCTCCCCACATCCAGAGAACTTAATGAGATCAATTTGAATATTATGAACTCGAGGTGTCTTGGAGACATTCAAGTAACAATATCAAGTTGAGGGCTGGATATACATGCGTGGGGTGCTGGCTCAGCAGACACATGCCAGGGCATCATCTCCAGATGGCAACTGCAGCCATGCCCCAAGTGAGACCCCTACAAAGGGGTTGCAGGGATCTTGAGGCTCCTGGGGTAGGCAGAGAAGGCAGCCAAGAAGCATCCGGAGAGCAAAAGCAAAACCAGGAGTTGCAGTACTCAAGGAAAAGAGGCTTCTTAGAAAGCGCAAGCTTGGACATTTGCTGGTAGATGAAGCAGGTTAGGTTTAGGAACAAAAGAAAAATAGGAACTGGATTCATATGATTGTCAAATATAACGAGAGACGTTTAAGTGGAGGGTAATTCCACTAAGTGGAGAGAGCAATGGAGAGAAACAGAGAACTCCTTCTAGAACATCTGATGTGAAGGGTCATACTTGCAGTCCCATGGCTTGAGGACGGTGTGTATTGGTTGAGGGGCTGTTCAAGTTCAAAGAGGTCTGGCATGTTGAAATGCCGGCTGAAAATATTGTTGAAAGAAAGGATAATTGATAGCCTAAGATATTAAGAAGGCAAAAAGAGCAAAAATCTGGACTGTGCATGGGAAATCTAGCATTAGCCAGAAGCAAGAAATGAGGTAATGTTTAGTGTAACGGGGCTTTGTCATTTGTAAACTAAGATCTGTTTCATCATGCTTTCCCGTTTCTCTTTGCTTACTCTCTAACTACACTGACTTGCTTTCCGATGGGCAAACGTAGCAACCTCCTGCCTCAGGACCTTCGCACACACTGTTCCTTTTGCCTGGACTCTTTGCAGGGCTTTCCCGCTCTTATCCTGAGGACATTAGAGGGAGGAAATTTCCCTCTTTCTGACCATTCTCTATCACATTATTCTGTAATATTCTTTTCCTTATATTTGCCACCCCCTGAAATTACTCTTTTCTAGATTTGAATGTAAGTTCCCCTGAAAGTATGAGCTGTATGTATTGTATATCGTGGAACCTCCAGCATCTGATGAGCCCATGGCCACGGAAGGCTGTCAGAAAACATGTTTTTACAGTCTATGAGCCCTAATGTAAACCACGGACAATAGTTAATAGTACAGTTTCAAATATGTTCTTTCATCAATTGTTACAAATTACCACACTAACACATGGTGTTAATAATTGGGAGGTCCATGGGAACTCAGTGTTTGAGGCATGATTTTCCATAAACCTACAACTTACCTAATAAAAATGTAAAAAAATAAAGGAGAATAATGAACTCTGTAGACAGGAAAAATAAAGCACATATGATATTATTATACATATATTAGCAGTTTCTCTTTCAATGTCTGGATTTGCCAACATCACTGCTAATATTTAGCCATGCATAGTTGTGGCATTAATGATATGCTGAAGTGATTGAAGCAACCAGGCTGATACACCCATTCATGGTGGGGGCAATGCATCTGGACATGGGCAACCACCACAGCCCCTTGAGCAGAGGACTTGCATGATGGACATGGTGTTTCAGAAAAATGAGCATGGTTCTGTATAGACTCGCAGGTTGCAGCAGGGAGGAGAGGCGGGCATCTGCCTTTGGTCCAGTGGGAAGTGTCTAATTAACTGGGTAAATTTATGAAAACTGAGGTAGCAATTTGGGGGCTGGGGGTGGGGGAGGCCCAGCTGCTGGCAGCAATTGGCAGAAGACAGAAGGACCAAACCATGTGACTGACTGCCCTCTGAGATGGAAGGCAGATGTTCAGCCTTCACTATTAAACCACAGGCTAGTCAGATCAATTGAGATTTGCTCTTACGAAAACACCAGAAAGTCAGAAAGTAGAACACAGCTTACCAGGGGCCAGGCGTGTGGTATGGAATGGAGAGTTAATGCCAAAAGTGTATTGTTTCTATTTGGGATGATGGAAAAGTTTGTCCCTGGATGATGGTGATAATAAACAACTTTATGGATGTAATTGGCAGCATGAATTATATATTTAAATTTGCTAGATGGGAAATGTCATGTTGGGTACACAGAGTATTTTTTTAAATGCCATAGGACCATACAACACAAACAGGAAACGCTAATGTAAACTACAGACTATAGTTAGAGTACAATTTTTAAAATATTCTTTCATTAATTGTAAAAAATGTGCCACACTAATGCAAAGAGTCAATAATGGGGAGGGGTTATATGGGATGTCTCTATTTCTACATGCTTTTTCTGTAAGCCTACAAACTCCTCCAATAAAGAAAATAATATCTACCAACAAAAAAAGGTAACAAAAAGAAAACATGTTGGGTGGGTGAATAAAATGAAGGTGTGAATGATGTTTTCGTGATTAAATAAAATGAAAGTTGGGATTGTTCCAGAGTATGACCAATAATAAAGAAAACTACATAAAATAAAAGAATCATCAGCTCTTCCCCTTGGCTGTGCATGTTGAACAGTACCTGAGCTACACACAGAGCCACCAGTCTCCACTGAGAACAGACGCTCCTCTGAGTCTCCGTGCACTTCTCGCCGGCACTGGGTGCCGACTGTGGCTGGCTGCATGGAGCCGTTTCCAGGCGGGATTTCTCCTGGCTCCAGCCCAGCACCTGGTGATGTCGAACGCATTACTGTACCTCTCCAAGCTATGATGTCTTCATTAAGAAACAGGGAGTATTAATCACTGTGTTAGTCTCCTATTGCTGCCATAACAAAGGATCACCCATGTAGCAGCTTAAAACAACACAGATGTATTACCAGATAGTTCTGTAGGTCAGAAGTCCAATTTGCGTCTCTCTGGGCTAAAATCCCAGTGCCAACAGCCTGCGTTCCTAAATAGAGGCACTAGGGGCAGACTCTTTGCTCATTCAGGTTTTTGGCATAATTCAGTCCTGTGGGGTGATAGGACTGTGGACCTCTTTCCTCCCTAGCGTCAAGAAACCACCTGCATTCTTTGGCTCATGGTCCCCTCCTCTGTCTTCAACCAGTCCCAGTGGGCCAAGTCCCTCTGATATTTTGAATTGGTTCTTTCTCTTCTCCTATCTCACACTCTCTCTGCCCCTTCTCTCTCTTTCTCCCCTTCCTCTTCCACTTTTAAGTGCCAATGTGATTATATTGGGCCCACCTGGATAACAGGATCTTTTCCCTATTTTAAAATCCGTAAACTTAATTGCATCAAAATGCTATTGCCACGTAACCGGACATTCATAGGAGAGACACCAGGGGGTGAAAATCCCGTGGGCACAGTCTGCCTACGACCTCAGCCATCTTATAGCTTTGTTGCAAATGAAATATCAGAGTACTTTCTTCTCAAGTATTCTAGAAAGTTGACTTATTTTAGGAAAAATGAGCACACTTTGCTAATTTTGTGACACATTTATCCAGTTAATTAGACACTTCCCACTGGACCAAAAATCCTAATTTCCAGGAACCTATGTGTGTGAACATGCTGGAGACAGGACCTCATGTCCCACCAGAGCATCCCCCATGCATCCCCTTCAATGTGGGACCTCTACCAGTCATCTTTCCATTGAGCCTTTCCAGACCCAGTCCCTCCACTCATTCCTAAGTCCCTCTGGCCCATCCCTGGATCCCCTTTCCCCATTTCTTCTGCTTCCAGCTCTCTCTTCTGTGTCCCCTATATGGTCACCACATATGCAAGGTCTGGGTGATCCATTCCACAATAAATCCGTGAAAATAAGGGAGCAAATGTGCTGCCTCAGAACCAATCCAATGGAAAAACCAACACCTTGGGAAAAAGCTGCCTGCCCCCCCCCCCCAGACTGGACCTCAGGCCCACCCACAGCTCAGCAGGGGTCTCTGTGATGGTCCAAAGTCATCCAGCCCAGGGGAGGCCCCACAGTGGTGCCTTTACCGGCTGAATCCATGAGCTGCTTCTTGCTTCTTGGCACTCCTTCCCTGGCTGGAAATCAAACTCACAACAACTTTGGGTGTCGAAGACTTCACTGATAATCAACAGGAGGAAATAAATGGAGCATGTAGTCTGATTCCCAGGAAGATGCAATGATGTCAGAACCTTACAGGTTGCCATGGTCACTGATCCTGAAGTGGAGGTTCTGAGGATATCCCAGCGGCCTTTTGGCTGCTTCTTAGAGGTTCCCCTTTCCAAGGGCTCCTTCCCTCCTGGCATCTGGAAAGGGGGGAAAGAGCCCAGCAAGCAGCTAAGTCAGCTGGGAGAAGTTCTCTTAGTCTTGGGGGATGATTCCCACCTGGGCAGGGCTCCCTCCACCATTCCCTGAAGGAGAGCATGGAAGAGTATTCTCTGCAATGCACCACTGATGATGCCATGTTGCTTGATTGAGCCCTCCCCTCCCAGCCTGGTGCCCAAATTTAAAGTATATGTCTGTGAAGATGAGTAAGCTGAAAATATTAAGCCACAACTGGATTTCAAAGATAACCTAATTTCAAAGGGAAATGACATCCAAATCACACTGATTTTTACTGAAACTCCAGGAAGCTATCCCCCTGTCTCCCAGGTCCACATCAGTCCAGGATCACGTTCAAGGCTGTGTTGGGGCCACAGCATCGCACATGCAGAAGAACACCTACTCTTCAGCCATGGACCCCTGCTTCTCTAGATGTCAACAGACAGCGCAGTTATCCTCATGCATTCGTTTCCTTCCCGAAGCCATTGTGAGCATCAGCTCTACGCCAGATACTCAGTGAGATAAAACCAACTAAGATGTGTGCCCTCCTGTCATAAAAGAGTTCACTCAGATGAGGCAGGTGATGCCCACCCCTCATGCTTCTGTGGGAGAAACAGGGGCAGGCAGGGGCCAGTAGGTAGACCAGATCTACAAACCATCTGTAGCGTCCACCCAAGAAAAACATGAGACAGCTGGCAGTTTTGTTTCCAACTAGACAGAATTTTTTTTAAAGTATTGTTTGCTCTAAGTCACTGAAATTGCAAGCCCTTGAAACTGAATCTTAGCATTATCTAATTTCATTAAATGAGTCATTTGAACACCAAATTTTATAAACACTAGGTCTGACTTTCAATTTATTTGGTGAATTTTCCATTCAAAGGCAATAGAGCACAAAGATAACTTCTACTGAAAAAAACAAGCAAATTATTTTGAGAAAAAGTTATCCAAGACAAAGTTTGCAAATATCACATTTTCTTGCAGATTCTGTAACTAATTTTTAAAATTAAAACTGATATTGGTGTCTTTTATCAAAAGTTTTTAAGATTCAAATACCCATGAGAATTGATATGTTTTTATTATTCTGAACATGTGAAAATACATGGTTTCACATACAGAATTTGTCATTATAGGACAAAAGGTACTAAATTACAAGAAGGTTCTATGGAATGCTTTCCATTTGAAAGCAGCCTCTGACTGGGCTCAAATTCAAAATTGACTTAGGATATTTTTTTCCTTCTAGTTCTTTCTATTCAATGGTCTTGGGTTTTTTGTTTTTGTTTTTGTTTTTGTATTTTTTTGGCACAGACTCCATTGTCTTTTTACACTTCCCCAAGTTTCCTTCAAATCTGTTCTTTTGGAAATTCCTTCTTACCTTCCAATCTTATACCAGTTGCCTGGCACAGCTCTCCATTTGGCAAGGCTTCTTCTCAACCCACATACTGTGGGATGTATACCAGACAAGAGGCTAAGGAGGGACCCACAGATATTCACCAGAATAGCTGGCCCCAAGAGCTGGCATGGCTCTTACCTGCTAAGGGACCTGTTCTCTGGCCCTGCACTTCCCCAAGCCACAGTTTTTCTCCAAAAGAGAGGAATTGGACTTGCTCCATCATGCTGTGATTTTGATCCATTTGTAAGTCTATAAATTCTTATGTTTCAGGATGTAACTACTAAAAAATAATCCCTTCCATGTGTAACTGGACAGAAATGGCTGCTGGAAGAAAGGGAAGTCACAAGTTCAAGAATTGCTAGCATTTCCTGTATTTGGCTCTTACTTGCTTTACGGACAGAGAACCAAAGTGTGACGCCTACATCCCTGCAGTACTCACTCTCCTCTGTCTTCTGTTGTGTCTTCCTTCCCTGGTGGCTTGCTCTTCCTAGAACATTCTAGAAGCCTTTCCATAAACACTCCATCCTCAGCATTGTCCTGGGTGGTAGTTATCACTATCCCCACCTTACAGGTGAGGAAAGGTCTCAGGGAAGAGAAGCTACTAGTCCAAGGAGACACTGTGGGTGGATCATAAGGGGCTGGACCCCAACCACCCTCCAGAATCCCATCTGATTCTGCAGGGCTCCTTCTGATTAGCCACGATGGCACTCTTGCTTTCAGGTACTGGGTTTCTTTGCACAATTTGAGTCAATGAAGGTGAAGCAATCCTCTTCTTCCTAAAATACCATGTTGCCAGCCAGGCACTGAGCAACATGACATTCCATTTTGCTTTAAAGAACAGGCTCCTATTTTTCATGCTCATGTTTGGGAAGCTGTTGACTAAATTGGCAGGAATGGGAAGCACCATATCCCTTCACTACTCACTCTCAGTCCCAGAAGAAGCTGCTTCCTTGTAACCAAGACGTAGTTTTCCTGCTCCCAAGAGCATCAGGCTGCCACACACCTCTGAGATGCGGCCTGTGCAGAAGTGTCAACAGCCTTGCGATTATCCTGGACTTCTCTCATTGAGTGACCCCCATCCAGGCCACTGTGCACAATTGTCCAGGTCGGCACCATGCTCCCTAAAGGGGCAGAGTTAAGATTTCTGTCCGCTGGGACTCTGGGTCCATGGCTGGTGTATCGAGGGAAGGATGTGTATGAGCTGCTATCAAACCACAAGAGAGGAATTTTTCCTCCCAGCCAGTCTGTTGACATTTATCAAAGGCACCAACCCTTTGAGGGAAAAAATGATATTGTTCTCTTTTTTTTTCACCTTCTATCTAAACCTCAATTCTTTAAAAACAAACTTACTTTAAAGCCACAAAGGCTCATCATGTTAAGTCATTTCTCGGAAAAACAGAGACTCATGTAAACAGGAGTGGGACTTCGCTGGCAGAAGCATGCTGTATGTGTGTGTTAGTACCTGTAAACATAGAACCATGATTCAGAGCTCAAGGAACTGGAGTCTCCCACGTGGCCACACAATTTCAGCAACATTTGTTCTGGGAGGACTTCTACCATAAGCACAAGCAAATGGAAAGAACACTTGTGGGTCCTTTGAAGCTGTCCAAAGCATCCAGACCAGAAGGCACCCAACATCCTCAATTTACGGCAGAGGAAACTGAGGTCGAGAAGAGCTGGGACTTGCCTGCACATGCGGTCAATGGGCGGTAGGACCATGTTTTGCATCTGAGGCTGTATGGTCAGGCCATTGCTACCTCCCAGGCACTTTGCTATAAGCTACCAGTACAGGTGCCATCTTGTAAATTGCAAGAGAGACAATACTCAAAGCAAGAGGTCAGTGGTGAAAGGGTAGAGTCCCTGGACTCAGACAGTCTCCCAATCAGCACTGGGATCACAGTGTTGCCTGGGGCAAATTCCTTGTCCTCCTTTAGTATCAAAGTCCTCCTCTGCAAAAACAGAGGTTACATAATCACTTTCTGCATAGTGCTCAATGAAATAGTGAATTTTGCACTTGGTTGTGCCTGGTACATAGTAGGTACCTTACTTACACTCATTGGATAACCACAAAGAGCTGTGCCTCAGTAGACTCTCTGTAGAATCTACTAAGTAGGATGAAATGCTCCAAATCTGCCATAGTCCTTATCTCACCTAGTCATTCACCAACTCTGAGATACCGGCTGTTGCTGAATATTGTGCTAGAATGAAGGGCTCCCAACCGCCCCTCATCTCTAACTACACGCTCGGCACTTCAGTGCTCACAAACCATTCTGTGAGCACCTAGCCTCACCTACTAGCACAACCACAATCATAAGAAAAGAACTGCCATTAGCCTCTTCCCACAAATGGGGAAATCTAGGCTCAAGGTAGCCACTAATTCAAAAAATGGTCACCTTTCAAAACACAAAAGTCACTGAAGAAAATTGATATACATCTGACAAAATATTAAAAATAAAACAGTGATGGAGCTGAAACTCTTATTTCTTAGTTGAAATGCCAATGCATGCTAACTTTATTGCGAATCTGGGGACATTCAAGGCACTATAAGGGAATATTCTACCCCTGATGATTAGTTCAACTATAAAAACACTTAATTCAGAGAATTTGGTACTTGACCATCAATATGCCCTTGGGCCATTTCTGTGGTGGGGCAGATGGGCTTCAATTCAGATGCAAACATATTCTGGACAGGCTTTTCAATTTTTATAGGACAGTATACATCAGAAACCTCAGGGAGGCTACACAGGCTTCGGGACCCCTGGAATCATGTGGAATGCAAGTTATCAAAAGTGATTCTGATATCAAAGTACAGGACTCTGCATCTACAAAATCAAGTTCAAGACCTAATGCATGGTCTTATAGATGTGACAAGATCTTTGAAGATGTTATTAGTTAAGCTTAGGCCAAACTGAATCAGAGTGGACTTAACTCCAATAAAACCAGAGGCCTTATGTGATGACTTGGATCTTTGCACACCAGAAAAATATGTTCTTAAGCTTAATCCATTCCTGTAGGCATGAACTCTGATAAAAAGAACCAGTTGATGAGGTTACTTCAGTTAAGGTGTGATACAGCTGAATCAGAATGGGTCTTAATCCTATTAGACCTTATAGGAAAGCTCTCAGGGAAAAAGCCAAAGGGAGGAACCAGAAACTGAAAGTCAAGGAAACTAGGAAGAAACATGAGAAGCCAGGAGAGGCTGCCATGTGCATTGCCATGTGACAAAAGAACCAAGGCCCAAGGACCACGGGCAGCCAGCAGCCAGAGCCAGAACACCAGTCTTCTGAAAAAAGAATCAGCTTGATGATGCCTTGATTTTAGATTTCCTCTAGTCTCAAACCATGAGCTAATAAATTCCTGTTGTCTAGGCCAACCCATTGTGTGGTATTTGCTTTAAGAACTAGGAAACTAAAGCACCTTGCAAGCAGAGGAAATTTGGACATAGAAAGGAGTAGGAGACAGGAAGAGACAGACTGGAGAGAGACAGCCATGGGGCAGAGAGAAAGCCTGAGTTATGCCTTGCTGGCAAGTCACCACCAGCACCCCACAGACTCAGAGAAAGAGTGAGCCTGTCCACATTGCGATTTTAGACTTCCAGTCTACCAAATTGTCAGATGGTAAATTCCTGCTGTTTAAGCCACCTAGCCTGTGGTGCTTTGTTACAGCAGCCCGCGAAAACTAAGACAGTACTACCTGATAGAAAGCCGTACAGGACTCTTGCAGCAGAAAGGAGTTGGAGTAGATGCCCTCCAGGATCTCTTCCCTCTCCAAGAAACAACGCTTCCGTGGTCTCTAACCAGGTGAAGCCTAGCACATCACCATGACTCACAAGTTCATCTTTGGAGGATTGAGAGTCCACGTGTAGAACAGGCAGGTGTTCCTGATCCCAGGGAGGAAACCTGATACTCCCAGCAGTGCTAAACTGTGAGACACGAGAACTTCTCTAATGTTCTCAGATAGCATATCTTTGCTGGCATTTGCTCCCAAAGAGGTACACTGAAGGGAGCTGTGAGATTCCCAAGCACCTGCCGAGGCCTGAGTCAGGCTGGGCTTGGCAACTGAGGCTGTGGGTAATACACACATTGCTCAGAGCAGTAAGTAATAGTTGTGTGTCATAGCTAATCGAGGGCAGAATAGAATATACACGTTCTGACAAGGGAGCTATGCAAATGGGAAAATACCTTTGGCTTACCAATTACTTCTCTCCTGCTCTGAGCATTTCATAGAATGCAAAAAGTTGAACTGCCATGTGATCATTGAATCATAGCTGTGTAAGAGATTACCCAGACCATGCTGGCCAAAATCTAGGATTGCTCAATGTTGCACTGTCTATAAGAATATCATTATAGCAAGATATGCCCAGATATTTCTCAGAACCAAGTCATTCTTCCATAATAGATAGTGGGAAGTTTCAGCATTGAAATCTACATGCCATAATAAAAACGACAATAATTTCATACACTATTTCAGAAATTATCAAGGCTTTAAATGGCTCACCTATTTACAGCATAGTGAAAGACACAAGTAATCAAAATGCAGGAAAAAATTCCCTTTGTCCAACATTTCTTACCTTGTGAAAAAGGTTGCTTATAGGGTTACTATGAATAAAATCTCTTCCAAATCAGACTTCAGAAAGAATATAAACTGTTTTCAATGATTCTCTGTTGAGTCAGGAGTGCCTGGAAAAAAATTGCAATGCTTTTGATGGACATTATATAAAGACAGACCTTGGTGACTGCTTGCACGGCTGTCGAGGTACAAACAATATTTATGCAATGTCGGAGCACAGTGCTTCTGTGAAGGGCAGACTGAGCTCCATATTCTGCATCCCGCTGCTCAAACAGTATCTGAGGTCCTTTTTATTGACATGAAAATAGTTGTCATGCGTTTGTTATTGAACTTCCACATTTATGCAGATGGAGCTGAGCAATTAAAAGGTTTTTTGTGATTTTCATTGGCATTCAGTAGTCTTCAATTCTCTCACATTCAAAACCTGCTAGGGGAGATGGACACCCACCATGACAGAGCAAGGAGCTCTTCTGAGCTGCTCCAGGCTCCCCAGCTAAATAGGTGAAAACTTAAATAAATAAACAAAGCCTCCAGAAATGGCTCTAGGGACCACCAACAAATGGAGACCCAGGGACTCAAGAAACTCCACAAAAATCCATTAAGAAAGGTCAGAGTTCTGTGGAATTTGACCACTCCCTCCTCCACCCTCCCAGATTCCACAAGGGGAGACTCCATTCCAGATCTCTGCAGCCAAGAGCACGAAGTTCCTTCCCTCTGCCCCTCTGCCCACCGCCCAGTCCCCAGCTCCCAGTTCAAGGGCTTTCTTCCCAGAAGGAACAGGACTTCAGCATTTCTCACCCCACCCCCAGCTCCCTGTTGCTGAGGCAAAGTTCCAGGTAAGTGTGGTCAAGAGGTCAGGAGTCTCACCTTCCACACACCTCCTCCTTGTGGAATGGAGGATCTACCTCGAGCATCATATTCTCAGAATACTGGCACTGCGGAGGCCCTTCCTCTGGCTCCTAAGTCTGCCAGGAGTGGTCAGCCAGGAGGAGCTCAAGCTGCTGCCCACCTTCTACCCAGTGCTGAGTCCCTAGGCTGGGGCATGTCTTAGAAGTATGCCACTGTCCCCACTCCCAGCTCCAGAGCCCTGGCTCAGAGAGTTTGGCTGGAGGAAGAAGCATACCATGAATCAGATAGTGCTTAATCTGTTCCCATGGGAACTGGCTTCATTTACCACAGCACTGGAAGAGTTTCAACCAGGACAGTGTAGAGACTTACTGTGATTCCAGCCACAGAAGAACTTATATCCTTGATGTGGAGGCAGTGGCCACTGGAGGTTCTGAGGGGAGGGCAAGAGGAAAACAGGTATACTATGGGGGCATTTTCAGGACTTGGGAATTGTCCTGAATGACTTTGCAATGACAGATATAGGCCATTATATATCTTGCCAAAACTTACAAAATTGTGCAGGAGAGAGTGTAAACTACAATGTAAAGTATAATCCACATGTAGTGGCAAGGCTCCAAAATGTACCCATCAATTATAACAAATGTACCACACTGATGAAGGATGTTGTTAATATGGGAAAATGTGGGAGGGGGAGGGAGCAGGGCATATGGAAATCCCTTACATTTTAATGTAACATTTATGTAATCAAAGTATCTTTTATATATATATATTTAAAGATAATAAAAGAAGACTGGAGGTTGTGATTAAAGGCAATTGAAGGGACTATTACCAAGAGCTAACCAGGGATGCATTTGGAAAAGGACCTTGACCAAGAGAGGGAAATATTGAATGAAAAAGAATTTTTACGGCTAAGAGATTTCAAAGTGAGTTGGGTGGGCAGGAGCCAGAGGTTACCCATATACGGGTCTCAGGCAGAGCTCACTGACTTCCACAGCAGACAAAGCCTCAAACAAGAGTACTCTAGGGACATTCGGACATTGAGCAAGGCACACAGCCTCATGAAATCAGCATCCCCTCCGCAGGTCCTGTTTGGGACTATATGATAATGTACCTCCCCAATATAGCATAGTTCTACTCGTTTATAATCTCATTACTCATGATTCTCCTGCTCCTTTTATTTGAACCTCTAATTCTCAATATACCTATTAAATATACCTCTCAGAGACTTAAGTCATTGGCTTGTTCATATGCTGGGTGAGCCCTGCATCCCAGCAGAGTTGCTGCCAACTCCCACCCTCCAGTTCTTCAGGCTTGCCCTGGACAACCCATCAAGCCATCATGATGGACAAGTCCCAACCCCAAAAAACAAGGGGCATCTACAACTGCAAGCAAAACAAACAAAGGAAAAAACAGAAAAGGTGATTGAGAGGAGATTCATGCCTGTAATGAAAATACAGACCAGGCTGCAGGCCGGCTAGTTTGCAGGAGAGCAGCGGGGAGTAAGGCAGCTGGAGAGCCCTCCCGGGCTAGTGCAAGAATCAGACGCTGACCTCAGAAACTACTCTTCACAGAAGACACAAATTGATTACATTCGTTTGCAAAAGAATGATACCCTGATGGATTACTGAAAACCATCCACCAGTTGCTGGCAGTTTTAAGTGTTTAGCAGTTTGATGTGGTCAGTGAAAGGGTGGCAGAGAGACGGTGGGCCTGGCCAAAGCTGTGCCTCCCTGAAAAGCAGCCTCTGAGGCTTCACAATGTGGGAGGAAATTGGCTTCCCCAAAATAATCCAACTGGTAACTAAGCAACTAGCAAGGACAATGCAAATAGCAATGACAAACCCCAGGGAGCGAGGGGGACCATTAGTCAGGGTTAATGCCATATATCATCTAAAATGATGTTCAGTTTCCAACAAAAAATTACAAAGCATGCAAAAGAAACAGGGAAAATAAAGGCAACAGAAACTGCCCAGGAGAGTGATCAGATGTTAGATTTAACAGACAGAGATTTCAAAATGGCCATTACACATATGTGCACAGAACTAAATGAAAGCATAGTTAAAGAAGGGAAGGGAGATCTTTACAGTGTCCTTCAATAAATAAAGTATAGTATATACGTAAAATGCAGTTGTTATCCGCCACAAAGAAGGAATGAAGTTCTGTTATATGCTTGAAACATGGATGAACATTGAAGATGTCATGTTGACAGAAATAAGCCAGACACAAAAAGGTATTGCAGCATGAAAAATACCTTGAAAGAACTTTATACAAAAATCAGGACTCCCTCAATGCTACACTGTGCCAGGTGCTGCAGGACAAGAGAAACCCATCGGGAACCCCACCTGGAAGGGGAGGAAAGAACACACTTATGGATCCTGAGGAAATGATAAGGAGGAACAAGTCCAGAGTCTTCATGCACCGGAAATGGATGTCTAGTCTTATGAACCACTAGGGGGGCATGATTTCACTTGTTTACTGGATACTTCCTGAGGGAAGGAAGTTCATTAGCCTCCTTGATGGTGTAACTCCAAAGCCCTACCCTTTGAAAAATCCACCTCCCTATCCCCATCTAAGAATACATAGTATCCTTTAAGATTAACTATGCTAGTCCAAAAAAGTACATAGTCTGCAACCCAATGTTTTCACTCCTACATTAGCAAATTACAAATAGTGACCCCAAATGTTACTTGGAATAAAGCTAAGTGGCAATTAAAAAAAAAAAAAAAAGAAGTGAAGGGAAGTATGATGACAATGCTGCATCAAATAGAAAAATCCATAGAGAAATTATTTTTAAAAAACAAATGGAAACCTGGACTTAAAAGCACAGTCACTGAAACTAAAAGTTTACTAAAGTACCTCAAGAGTAGACTTGAACTGGCAGAAGAATGAGTGAATTTAAAGATACTTCAATAGAGATTATGCAAACCAAAGAACAGATGGAAAAAAGAATGAAGAAAAATGAACATAACCTCAGAAAAATGTGGGACACCATTAAGCACACCAATATATGTGCATATAGAGAGTATCAGAAGGAGAGGAAAGGGAGAAAGACTAAGAAAATTATTCAAAGAAGCAATGGCAGAAAACTTCCCAATATTTTTGAAGAACAACTTACATTTTCATGAAGCTCACAAATCCCAAGTGGGATGAATGAAAAGTGGGCCATTAATAAACATGCCATGGTAAAAATGCTGAAAGCTAAAGACAAGGAATAAAGTCTCAAGAGCAAGCCCAAAGCTGATGCATTCCTGACAAGGAAACCCCAATCATATTAATATCTGACTTCTCAGGAGAAACAAGGAAGGCCAGAAGGCAGTGCACTAAGATATTAAAAGTGTACAAAATATAAAGTTGTCAGCCAAGAATTCTATATCCAACAAAGCTAATTATTCAAAATTAAAGCTGAAATGAAGACTCTTCCAGATGAACAAAACCAGAAGTTGTTGCTAGCATACCCACCCTACAAAAATTACTAAAGGAAGGTCTTCAGGATGAAAGCAAGTGGCCCCAGATGGTAATTCGAATCCACATGGCTTGTAACTATAGGACACACTATAAATGTATATTTGTTCCCCTTTTCTCTTAATTGATTTTTAAAGTAACTATTAAATAACACCTATAGAATATATTGTTGAAGCTATAACATATAGAAATGTATTATGTGTGCATTACATTTGCCAATAATAGCACAAAAATAGGTGGCTGGAAACAAAGATGTAATAGGCTAAAGAAATTAGGACAAATGGCAAAGTTATAATAATAACAATGTTCTGCTGGGTTAATAAGACTAACGAAGAATAAAATATAAAACTAATACCACAGGTGATATCAAGACGGTGACATAAGACATCCCCCAGAGAATTCTCCACTCAGTAACAACTAATAAAAGGACAAATCCCACTTGTTTGGAGGTCTGGAGGAAATAGAAACTGGAAAAAGACTCCCAAACTGCTTAGTTGAATTAGAAGAAGGAAAAAACACCAAAAAAGAAGGTAGGATTTTCATGACTCAGAACTGCCAGCCAGACTCCTCCAGGTCCCGCAAGGCTCACGAGACACCCGATGACTGTACTGATCTCAAGTGCCTGGTGATTGCTGTGCCTACAAAGATGCCCCCAGGGGACAAAAAGGAGAGCGAGTGAGAGAAGCCCATGGTGAAACTGTTGGCAAGAGATTCACACACTCAGCATGGTCTCTACTTGGTGAAGTAATGAAATGAGAAAGAATCAGGTGTTTTAAACACTGACCTCACCTGGCTCCCCAGGGTGGCTCACAAAAGAGTCCCACCATGGAACTCTAGGCTAAGGGGACAACACCTAGCCAGACTATAATTGCTGGAACACATAAAGGCAAAACTTTAGCAACAGGATTATGCAATTTGGAAGAAGAGTAAACAAAGTGCTCTTTTGTTTAAAGGAACTTGTTGGATATGTAAATGAACATGTAAAAAGATCATTGCAGGGGAAGGGGGAAAAGTGTTTGATGTTGGGTACATGGGAGTCCTCTATATTGTATATGTGACTTTACTGTGATCTAAAACTTTTTTGAAGACAAAATTAAAAATTAGACAAAAAAAAAAAAGGATGTACACACTGAGGAAGAAATGAAAGAAATTGCCTTGCCACTGTACAAAAAGGGCAACACCTATAGCAGTGATGAAAGGCAAAATGTCAAAAACAAAGTTGTATGATATTTTTCATTTTTTAATACCCCAATTTATTATTACTTTATTTTAGTTTCTCTAAATTAGTATGTATTCTATTTCTAATCTTTAAACCTATCATTACTATTTCATTTTCCTATTAATTGAATTTGGCAATATAATAAGTTTAATTTTTGATGAAGTTTTGGACCAAAGAGGGGTTCAACTATGGCAGGGGAGGAATGCTGGTGTGAAGTGTTATTGGTGGGGGACACATGGTTGGGAAGGAGTTCTCCAGAGCATGTGTATAGGGTATATAAAAATGTTTGGATATTTGTTGGGTATTTTCATAGTAGTTACAGCTACATATGACAACTCAGGGAGTGTTGAGTTCCTAGCCAGGAGAGCTCTGTCACATTCCCCAGTGGAACAGCAACAATCCCCCCAAATACAAAGGCAAAGACCAGTGAAGAAGGATGGTCCAATGACGAGCCCTTAATACTGATGACGATGCTTATAAGCCTGTGTGCCTGAAATTTCAACTAGGCCTAGAGCTGCAGTGTGCCTAAGAGTTACCTCCTGAGAGTCTCCATGTTGCTCAAATGTAGCCACTATCTAAGCCAAACTCAGTATGTAAATGTCTTACCTTCCCCTCAGCATGGGACATGACTCCCAGGGATAAGCCTCCCTGGCACCTAGGGATTACTACCAATCATTAACTGGTGCTGCAACTAGAAAAAGACCTTGAATAAAAGGGGAAAATGGTAAAGACAAATGGCTAAGGGTCTTCAAAAATAGTTGAGAGGTCATCAGAGGGGTTGCAATTATGCATGCCTCAGCAGGATCCCAGAGACTGCCAGAGTAGATAAAACCCCAGGTATGGATGCTCCTGAGGGCTACAGAGACAGGCAGGTTCTATGGTCACAGCAATTGGCTCTGGAGTTCAGTGCCTTGCCAGCAGGCCCCACTTTGGAATTTGTGTTCCTGAGTGTGATGGAGTTGGACTCAGATGTGACCTTTCTACACATGCCTCTTCCATCACTTTTACTGAACATGTGGTTGGTGTTGGGGTAAGTGTATACCCAGGAGACTTGAATCTCTGGACTGGCCATGTGCCAGCTGGGTCCTGAGCCTCAGCAGAGTTGCAGCTCCTACTCTCTAGTTTGTTGGACTTACCCAGGTCAGATAACAGGGAAATGAATATGGTCAACCACAATTCAAGGGAACTGAGAGTGCTTACAACTGCAAGCAGGAGAACTGCATCTATCATCCATGTCAGATCTAAGCCCTCTCTTGATAGAGAGGTGGAGAAGACATCACCCTCCCAGTATCCACAGGATGGAGGAGTAAAATATGGATTAGAGTGAACTTACTGGTATTCTACTATAGAACTATTGTGACTAGTAATGGAAGAAACTGTAGCATTGATGTGGAGAAAATGGCCACAGTAGTTGCTCAGGGCAGGGAGATGGAAGAAGAGATGTGATGTGGGGGTATTTTGGGAGCTTGGAGTTGTCCTAAATGATATTGCAGGGACAGATGCTGGATATTATATATCCTGCCATAACCCACTGAATGTACCAGGGGAGAGTGTAACCTATAATGTGAACTATAATCCATGCATTGCAGCAGTGCTCCAAGATGTATTCACCAAATGCAATGGATGTGCTGCAATGATGGAAGTTATTGATGTGGGAGGAGTGTGGTGGTGGGGGTGGGGTATGTGAGAACCTCTTATATTTTTTAATGTAACATCTTTTGTAATCTATGTGTCTTTAAAAAATACAATAAAAAATAAATGCTCAAAAAAAAAAGAGAGAATTGATTAAACATTTATCCCCTTTTGTGGTAAGGCTGGTCTTAAAAGGGACATTTCCTGTGATCAGGAAAAAAGAAATTCTGACTTGATGTGGAAAATGGTTATGGCATTGGTCAAGACTGCTTTTTAAAATGGGTTTCATCCCTTTCAAAATTCTGTTCTTTCACATGGTTGTTGCTAAATACTCTTCCAGCATGGGAAAAAGTGAAATCATCAAACCTAGTGTTGAAGAAGAAGGGAATAAAATTGACAAAAATGCTCTTTTTGGTCAGACATTTCCAATAGCGGGCATTTCAAATAGCTTTTCATGAAGAGATATAAAGAAATTTTGAAGAATAGACAATAATATGCCATGAAATATGGTATAATGTGGTTCAATAATCAAATTTGAAGAGCATTTCTCAGAGTTTCTAATTTTGTGTCAGTACACATTTGGTATACCAGCTCATAATTTTACTGGGTAAGAGAGATTTCTCATTAATGGAAAAACAATGAAATAAGTTGATGTGACCACTATAAAAGGTGTGCTGCAATGTAATGGGAAATTAAACTGTAACCTTCAGGAAATATTTAAGTCAATTCTTCAAAACAAGGATCTGCTAAGGAGAAATATAAAGAAATAGAGTGCAGCTTAGTTACTTATATGTTTCACATAAAAATGAATAATTTTTACTCTAATTATGTCCCAATATTTTCCCTTTCTGTCAACATTCATAGGCAGAGACAATTAGAAATAATTCTAATTTAACTGGGTTTTTATTGGGTTTAGCAACTTAACTCTGACCTCAGCAATACCTTCTGATAGTAACTCAGGGTACAAAAAATTAGAATATCTGGGTTCAGCTTGCAGTCTGGACTTTACAAAACTGAGGGACCCTTTGCTAATCTCTTGCTCTCTTTGATTTTTCTCCTTATCTAAAAAACTAGAGAGAAGACTCATTTGATAGGACTATCATGTTGATTCAAAGAGAATATTTATGAAGACATCATATAGATACTAGAATATGTAAATGCTAATAAATTGTTTTACTTTTTAAAAGAAAAATTATTTTGCTTTCTCTTCTTCCCCTTGTTTTTATATGCCTTAAAGGCCCACTAACATTTAATACATTCCTAATTTCTCATCTTATTGGCCTTAGATCCTCAGCTCAATCAGTGTCTATTTTGTAGTGTCTTTTAAAATGTTTTATATTTTTCTAATATTCCATCTCAGAGCCTTAAAATCTATTCCCCACTGAAGCATCTTCATCAGCACCTGACTGCCCAGTTATGCCTCTGCATTTCTGATTGTCTTCAGGCTTCTCATAATGAGACTACCTCCCTCATGTGGTCCAAGTGCTCTGCCAGGGGAACCCAAGATGCCCTAGGGGAGCAACTCTGGGATTAGACCACCCACTGGTCCACATCAATACAGAGAGGGCCCACAGCTGGGGGTATACCACATCCCCAGGCATCCTTGTCACCCCGGGCATGGAATGCATGCAGGTTACATGGGGGCCTGGTCCTGAGACCAAGAGCTTGATACCCCTAGACAGGGCTGGAGAGGGGTTCCCAGAAACAACCTGTCCTTGTCTGTCAGGCTACTACAACAACTGCCACTCAATAGGATGGCTGCACAACAGGAATTTATTGGCTTGTGATTTCCCAGGCTGGAAGTGCAAAATGAAGGCACTCTGATATCTGTAGCTTTCCATGCTGGCCGCAGCCCTTGGGGTTCCCCGACTGGCATCTCTGCCTCTGTTACATGGCGATCCCTCTCTCCCTTGTCAGTGTAGCAGTGTGATATGGTTATGAATTCCAAAAATACATATTGGATTATGTTTGTAATCTGATCTGTACCTGGGCCTGACTGAGTTATGATTAGGAGTTTAATTGGGCCACATGATTAGGGCATTGAGTCCTCACCCCTTGGTGGGTGGGGACTCGCAGATAAAAGGCATGGCAAAGAACAGAGTTGAGGGTTTTCTGATGGAGTTTTGATGTTGGAGTTCAATGCTGAAGACTTAAGCTGGAGCCCTGGGGAAAAAGACAGAGCCTTTCACCTGACAGTCTACAACTGACCTTGTGGAGAGAGGCAAAGCCTAGAGAGCCTCATAGTATACAGCTGACCTTGTGCAGAAAACAGAAGCTGAGCCCAGAGGAAACCAGGAAACCTGAATCTTCACAGATGTCGGCAGCCATCTTACTCCAAAATGTGGAAATAGACTTTGATGAGGCAAGTAATTTATGCTTTATGGCCTGGTAACTGTAAGCTCCTACCCCAAATGTATACCCTTTATAGCATCCAGCACTCCTTTGGCTGACTAATACAGTTGGCTTCTCTGGTTTCTGCTGACTCTACCTTCTCCATTTAGGCCTCTCTGACCTGGATTTGGTGTCTTCTCTTTAGAAGGCCTCTAGTATATGGATAAGACCTGCCTTGTTTCAGTTGACCCCATCTTAACTGATAATAGCATCTTCAAAATATCTTAAACCCCCTATGTTCTCTGTGTCCGGTGCTTTATGCTGCTCTTGTAGCCTTCCCCAGCTCATAAAAGCCTTCTGCTGCTTGCCCCACTTCGACCCATAAAATGCCCTTGTCACAGACCTCCCCGCCCTGCCCTTAACTCCATAGATCTATCATGCTACAGGGGCCCTCGTGATATTTTAAACAGGTGTCAGATCTTCATGTCACCCTCTGGCCTCTGGCCCCACTCATGCCTCCTTGTTTGACTTAGCTCCTGACATTTAGGCTGCTCCTCGAACTCTCCAGTCTCTCGGCTGAGAGTCTTTGCCCCTTTTAGTCTGTCTGGAACCCTCTTCCAAAAGAGCTTCATGTGGCTCCCTCTGGCCTCTTTCAAATATTTGCTCCAACCTCAGCTTCTTAATGAGAAATAATCAGGCCATCCTTCTAACAATTGCACCCCACCCCTGCCCCAGCCTCACTTGCTCACGTTTGATCCCTTAACTTTGCTTTATATGCCCATTGTACCCTAATACTCATCAACTTCTAATGTACGAAGGAATTCACTCATGTACTATGTCTATTGTGGTGTTTGTTTTGGTCTTTCTTTCCCTGTTAGAATCTAAACTCTGTGAAAGTAGGCATCCTTTTTCCTCCTCCATGTGTCCTAAGGGCCAATGACAGGGCTCCCTGTGTAACAGGGAAAGATATTTGAAGGAATAAATCAATACCCTGGTTAGGTTACATGTATAAGCTCCCAATGAGCCACTTCAAATTGCCCCTTCTTTTGGTTGGATTAGACTTGGTGGTGCCGAGAAATAAACTTTCAGCTTTAAGACTCAGAAGCAATGGGTTTAAGACTTTGTTTCATGTTCAATCACCTGGAGAAATATTAATAGTCAAGCAAAGTTCCAGGCCATTTTGATGTCCAATAAGGTGAAAAACCATTGCTCAAGTCGTATGAGTGAGATACACAAGTGGCCCCCCTCAGGATCTCTTGTATATAAAAATGTCATATTGTCTTTCCCCTCTTCCTTTAGCGCTCTCTCTGAAAACATCTAAATGTTGTAGATAGAAAAAAAACTTCCTTTCCTGTAATTGCTCAGAAAACTGCTTCCTGGGGAAGGGAATATGTACATCTCCATAATAATATTACTTCTCTTTTCTTTTTTATTTATTGTTAGAAATGAGAAAAATTGATGAATTAAACCACAAGAATTCTCAAATATTTGTCCATATGAAGAAATAAAGCTGAATTTCACCTTTTTTTTTCAAAAATTTCAGAAACTTTAATACCTTAAAAAAGTAAAATAAAATTTGGTTTCTGACCAAGATAAGAAACAGAAATGTCAAGCCTCCTCCAGAAAAGCATAGTTGGCTGTAATTTGGTGTGGTAGTGCCAGAAATCCCATGAGAAAATCTGTTTCCATTGCCCTCCCAGCTTGGTCAATACTCAGAACAGCTGGATCATGGATTTAAATCCAAGTGACCTACATCCCAGCTTAAATCCTAACCACTGGCACATTGCAACCTATGCTACCCCTTCTTTTTATACTTTCATAAAGGAGATGTTAGGAGAAGAGACCAGATGTCAGAGAATTATCTAGATAGCTATAATTACTCTGAGTATCATAACAATTTGTGAAGTTATTCCAAGTATAAAATGTAGCTGCTAGTCAGACATGCTTTTGAAGTAACTGTGGAAACAAGGACAATGGAAAATAAGGTGAGTTATTTTTATTGCCCTAGAAAAGACCCCTCTTCCCTTCCAACCCTGATGTTATAAGAGCTCTGTTAAAAACCCATGACAGGGCTGTGGAGAAGAGGTCTGTGAAGTAGACTGCAGTGGTAAGGACGGGGCAGGGAGGAAGTTCATCTGAAGTGTGGCTACTGGGGAGAATAAATCCTAAGACATAGTCCCTCTACAGAGGCATAAGTAGATTCCATGTCACATAAGGAACAGGCAAGGCTTAGATTCTTGGGAAATATCCTTAGCAAAACTGGAGGGATGAAAACAGTTGCAGCTCCAGCTAAAGGACCTGTTGTTGAGCAGGACGGATTCCTGAGTTGAGAGTCTGGGCTAGTGTGTGGGAAGCAGCCCTGATTTGCAAAATCATTTAAGGAGGTGGCTAATAAGCAAAGCCAGAGGTGCCCATCCCTTCCCTCCTCTCCTCCACCTACCAAGGATGAGCCATTCTCCTGTGAATATCTTGGAAATCCATCTACATCTTTCAGACCCTTGTCTAGACTGCATGTTCTCTTGCCTGAGCTATTAATGGGTCCTTCTGCTTCAGACTCCTTGCCTGTCTTCCCTAGCTCCTAAAACTCTACACGAAGAGAGTAGTTCTCAATCTCAGCATGCCTCAGAATAATGAAGGTCTAGGTAAAGCACAGATTAAGGGTACCACAATCTCTAGGCCTGGGAGGCGCCCAAGAATTCTCATCTCTAGAGAGTCCCCAGATGAGGTTGATGCTGCAGGTCTGGAGGTAACACTTTTAGGACTAATGATGAAAGGCAATGGGCCCTCAGGAAGCCAAAAGAGCACAAGAGAGAAATAAAATATCTTAAGATCCTCAAGATGCACATGTCCAAATTCACATCATTAAGCAAAGTACCCCTGTTAACACCTCTTCAAGGAAAACATCAGTTTATGCTATTGAGAGCAAAGGGATTGAGCAACAAGAAGGCTTGTCCCCAAACAAATCTGTCCTTTTAGGAAATAAGTAAAAGGGGCTCACCCTGTTTCTGATTTTTGATGGAGTGTGGGGACTCTTCGGCAGAGTAAACCTTTTGTACCATGGTCCAAGATCCACAAACTCAGCTCAAATATTACCTGGTTTTTGAACATCCCTTCCTGTTTTCTGACTCCATGTATTTATTTTTTTATCCATGAAGTGCACTGCCTGTTGTAATGATCTGTTGATGCCTCTCTCCCTCCACGGACTTAGTCTGAAAGCAGAGGCCATATCTAATTGAGTGGAAATCTCAACCCCTCATCACAGAAAATGAAGACAAAGCAAAGCCCAATAAACAAAATAAAGAGGTGATTGTGGTGTTTAAATACACCTGCTATGAGCCAAGTCATATTCCTTCACTTGCCCAATGTTTATTGAACTTCTTTATCCTCTTTATTCGAAGTGCTGGGAAGACAACAGCGAGCAAAACCAAGTCCACACTTGCAGTCAGGGCTTAGGGCCAACTAAACTTTGATGAAAATGCTGCCATGGGAAGCCCACATATTTGAAAAGATTGGCTATGAATGAGAGAGGGGACATAAGATATCAGTGTCAGGCAGTAGCAGATAGAGGTAGATGGTTCAAGGGAGAAAACTATTAATTACATGTGAAAGAGGAGAATGAAAGGCCCACCAACAGGGTGGGGAGAAGGAAATGTGGCAGGGGCTTAGATACTCAACATGTGGAAAGGCACTTCTTCAACTGAAGTCCCAACACCACCTAGAATAGAAGTGCTGAGCTGAAAGGAAGTGTGATACATGTGTCTCTGTCGGTATTAGCTTTACCAGCCAAGTACACCCCTGAGAGCATGTGGTAGGTTGAATCATGCATCCCAACAAATCCAAGTTCTCAATCTTAATCCTACCCCAGTAGGTGTCAACCCATTGTAAATAACATTGAAGATGTTATTTTTAGCTAAGGTGTGGCCCAATGGAATGAGGGTAGGTCTTAATCCCAATTATTGGAGGCCTTTTAAAGAGAACCCAGGAAGTCACAGTAGACTTTTCATGTGATGGGAAGCAGCCTTATAAGACAAAGAACTCCAAAGACTGCCAGAGTCAGCATCAGAACCCACAGGCTCCAGGAAAAAGTAAGCCTGCTGATATCTTGACTTGGGATTTCTTCTAGCCTTGAAATGTTGAGTCAATAAATTCCTGATATTTAAACTGACCCACAGTGTGGTTTGTGATAGCAGATCAGGCAAACTAAGACAGACAAAGAAAGGAAGATGGGGACAGAGGGAGAAATGGAGAGATGGAAGTTAGTGGTGAGAGAGGGTGAGAGGCATGGAGGGACAGAGGGATGGAGGGAAGGAAAGAGAGAGGGAAGGTGGGATGGGAGGACAGGTCTGGGCTAATGGCCATGGCAAGCATGATGGCACCAGTATCCAGAGAACCCCTGTGGCTGGGCCCCTGGACCTGGAACTTGAAACACCAAGCAAGGATATGGAGTCACTCTCCTGGGAGGTAACTTCTGAGAGGGCAATAATTCAAGGCAGAATCTGCCTGCTTCCCCATCATCTCCAACCCAACAGAAAGACCACACTGGGGCAAAGGACAGTGTGCCCTGACCCAGGGTTGGAAGAAGCAAGCCAAAGAGGCTTTGTGTGCAGAATTTCTGGCACTTAGCCCCTACCCTTAGAGTTATTTCTAAGCTCTGGTCACTACCAACAAGATATGTGAACCTAATTCAAGAGACCAGTGAATTTCCTCTAAAATATGAAAAATAAAATTTTCTAACTTGACGCACATAGCTTTATCAAACTATCCAGCACCCTCAGAGGTGAAAACCAATGGGCTTCAAAGTGGCTGGTGACTCAAGGTCCTGGTTTAAAGGGCTAGCATCTTAGTATTGCATCCAAGCCTTGAAGGGTCCAGCTCATGCCTGGTTCATGACTCAGTTTCTCCTCTCTTCCCCACCATGGCTGATCCAATAAGCACTCCCAGGAGGAAATCAATTTATTATTTTTCTTTTTAAATGTATCAGTGCATTTGCACATTTCTGTTTGTCTTGTCCTTATATCCCTCATTCTTAACCCAGTCTGACATTGTAAGTGATTAATAAATATTAAAGGAAGAAAAGAAAAGGAAGGAAGGGAGGAGAGAAGGAAGAAAAAGCTCACTAACATTATAGCTATTTATATAACTTCAGGACAAGCTCTTGGTGGGGGAAATGGTGAGGATTCAAGCACTAGGTGGAAAGGACTGGGTTATAAGATATATATGTTCCCTTCTAGCATAACTGTTCTTATCTTTGATTTTAAGATCCAGTTATACAAAGTTTCTCTGGAACACTTCATCTGGAATTTCTTAAGATTCCTTGACACCACATCCCTTCACACGCCAGATTCAACAGATTTTACATCCCAAGGGCTGGGCAAGAAACAGCTGTTGCCTTTATTACTTCCTTTAGTCCACTCAGCAGCCTTAGAGATCAACTTCAGTTGCCCTGCTTTTGAAGATGAGGAAGGGCCATCTCTGAGAAATCAGGTAATGTTGCCCCAAATCACAGCTAGTGGCAGAATGAGGACCTGAACCTCAGTGTCCCCACCCCTGTCCAGGCCAAGAACTCCTTTACTCCCATCATGTGCCCATAGTCAGCTTGTGCGGCTGTGATACACTTTGTGAAACTCATCAATACCATTCTGAACTAAATGTGGCACAAAAAAATTAAATCATTCATGTTAAAATTTAGCATCACTTTCAATGCTATTTGCCTCCTTCTTCTGAACTTAAATTATCTTCCTGGGTTCAACAACTTGACCCCTAGTACTTTCCCTACTTCTCCATTGACCCAGGACTTCTCCTCAAACCTCAGATGCTGGGAACTGAGACCCTCTTCTCCTGCCACCACCAGTCCCTGCCTGCAAACTCAATCCTTCCCCACTCAGGACAACACTCATGGCCAAAGGTTTTCCTCAGTCAAGGACATCAGGTAAGGCATCCCACGTAAGCTGGAACCTCCAGGACTAGTTTGCCCAGTGTGCCTGAAAAAAGGTAGTGCCCTTGATCATGGGCACTTATAGGGCAGACCAAGGCAAGGATATTTTTTATTTGTTCCTTTAAAGCCAGACCAGAAACTAGGTGGCTTAAATAGCAGGAACTTATTGTCTCACAATTCTGGAGACCAAAGTCTGCAATCAAGGTGCCAGCAGGGAAAATCTTTGCTCCCTCTGAAATCTGTAGAGGAGACTCTTTCCTTACCTCTTCTAGCTTCTGGTGATTTGCCAGCCATTCTTGACATTCTCTGTCTCTGTCATTACATGGCATTATCCGCTCTTTGTCTATGCCCAAATGTTCTCTTTTCATAAGGATGCTGAGCATATTGGTTTACGAGTGCACCCTACTCCAGTATGACCTGATTTTAACTTGCACAATTCCATCTGAAAGATCTCTATTTCCAAATAAAGTCACCTTCTGAAGAACTGAAAATTAAGACTTCAACCAATCTTAATTGGAGACACAATTCAATTCATAACAAAGGTATCAGAGAAGAAAAACCTTTAGATGTCTAATTTGGTACACCACTAATTAACTGAAAGTCAACCCAATCAGTCTATTTTCAAGGAATAAAGAAAGCAATGTTGAAGAAGCAAATCAACTACTTCCAGTATGGTGCCATCTTTCACAAAACCCAGAAAGTAAGAAGGAAAAACTGCACCCTTCATTCTACTTTACTCACTGCATGACCAATACTTCTGCGTAATGCCTTGATTAAATGTATGGACCACGTTATCCTCTTCACCAGTCCTTCTGGAGAACTAAAATATTCCTGTAATTGTTCTTTCTTCATTCTAGGCAACCAATCTTCATTCCATTCTTAAAGAGTGAGTGAGCAGAACCTTTTTTTTAAAAGTAATCTTTGTTGACCCTCAGATATTCATCACATAAAGAGAATATAATGGGATAGCACCAAATTCAAAATTGACTTTACAAGTTGTGTTGATAATGCAGTACTGATGCATGGTGTATTTAGTTCCTCTCTGATGCATCAAATCAAACTGAAAAGAAATTGAGAAGTATCATAGAAGTGTCATAAATTAGTTGCTGCCAAATTAAACCAAATGCAAAAGAAATAACATGAATAAGGAGTCAGAGATTTTATTTCTATGCAAGTACTTCCCCATTTTTCCTTCAGTAAATTGAGAATATCGAAATCCTAGAACACAGCTAGAAATCCATGAGGTTAATTTAAGCACAGGCTGCATAGTAATTTCTGCTTTGGAGAAAAAGGCTGACATCTAGTAAAAACACATTGAGGTTAGCAATGAAAGGGTTTTCTTTACTTTCCAATGTGGGAATTGAGGAACAAAATGACAGAGTGATCGTAAAAGCCCTTGTTCCCTCATGCTAATACACTGCTCTTTCCCCTCAACGAGTGGTTAGGTATTGGACCCATTGAGAACCTTACAGCCTGACTGAACATGGAAAATCCTCATTAGCTCCAAAATAACTGGGGAGTGGTCAAGGTCTGACATGAAAAGGAGAAAAGATATTGGACAATTCCCTGGAATTTTTCCCCAGAAGCCCAGTCAGTGATTTAAATCACCCCCAGACCTGACCAACTGGACTGGTATGCAGGTAGCAGTTTTACCGAAGAGCATGATGATATAAGGCTGAAAGGGCTCCTCAGGATACAAATGACCCCAATGCCACCATGCCAAAAGTGAGCACTAGGTTAAGGACTTTTCCATTCAGTGCTCATTAATCAGCAGGTTTTGGAGCCCTGCCCTCAAGTCACAGTCACGTGATGCTGAGATGGCCCAACACAGCACAGGATGGTTGAGCTGTGATCAAAGCCATCGCCAAGAGAAGTCCATAAGCCAGTGTGAGGGGACCTGGGAGAGTCATCCTATCCTACTTATTTCCCAGATGGGACACTGGTCGTAAGAAGGGCAGCTTCACAAGAAGGAATAAACCTGATATTTAGATCCAAAGCATTTTTGTCACAGTCAAGAAATCTTGTCTTTGTTATTGCCCGTCAAAACTGGGTGACAATCCCCCCAATCTTTGATTTGAATGTAGAAAGTATATCTAAAAAAGACACAATTTCTATATTGGAAAAGATCAAGGAAATAATCAGCAACATGTAAAGTATCCACTCTACTCACATAGCTCTGTATTTGGCTCCAAGGAGAAAAATATAATAAACCTTCATGCTATTTGATACCATTAACGCAATTTGATATTAACAATTCTGTGAGAGTAACAGATATCAGCACATTTTATAAATAATTAAACTGAGTTTTAGAGGGTTTAAATCCATTTGCCCGAAGTTAAGATGTTAATAGTGAAAAAGCTGAAACTTGAGCCCAGGTGTTCTTTCCATTGTAACCTTGAGATTGTTATTACCATGAATTTTGTTGGACTAAGGATGCACTACCGGATTTCCTCTGGATGTTCATGAACTCACATTAATCATCGCTGGGTCCCAAAATGCCTCCAGCTTCTTTGTTGGCCTGCAGTTTAGGGGATGTTTTTCTATTTCTCCTTTGGAAAAAAATTCTGTAAGCAATTCGATTTTTATTTTAAAAAAATGTTTTGTCATTACACAATCTTCTCCTATAAGAAATATTATTGGCAGGAGAAGGAGATAGAAAAGGGCAAGGAAAGTAATTAGCAGACTTCTCAAGTGTCAAACTACAGATGATGGTACAATTAAAATTATGAAGCCTATTCCCCATCATTTCAGCACTTTTCAACCTGTCAAATATTTGTCACTAGATTTGCACTTTCCACATTTGAATTACCATAGTATGAATTTTTTTTTAACTTCTTGCTATTTGTTTTTCTTTATAAGCTAACATTTTATAGCTCTGTGAGGGTAAGTATGCAAGTTTTGCTCATGAAAAGATGGACAGACATTTCAGTAGTTAGTTTAGAATATTATCAGGGCAGCTTCTTAATCAAAAAACATTGTTCTGTGTCCTCTGTGTGCTGGGGCAGGGCCTTTCCCAGGACAGATGAGGGCACCGCTTTCTTTTCGTTGGGTTGGAATAAATAAAAAACAAACAAAAAAGAAAGTCTTGGGCAATTATGAGTGAAGTGCAGACAGTTGAACAGAGCTTAGACAGTGACTGGGGGTAGAGACACCAGGCCCCTCAGAGGAAATGACCTTAATCCTTTAAAGGCAAGGACAAGCCAGCAAGCCACCCAGGCAAGCATGCTAGGAAAAGCATCAGGGCAGGGGGAACAGCCAGGGGAGTGACCAGGAGGCAAGGACACTTTAGAGTGAGGAGCATCAAGACCAGTTCAACTAGGAAGTCCCTATCAAAGAGAAGGCTCAGAGAGGCTGTGAAGGCAGAAGTGGTCCACATGGGAACTTCAATCTCACTCTCAGAAGAATGGGAAGCCAAATCAAGGTTTATACCAGGAGCCACATGATCAGACTGATGTTTTAAAATGCCCTGGCTGTGGTATGGAGAATTGCTGGTGGAAGGGCAAAGATGCAAGTGGAAAGAATTCTTTGGGGTTGGCATTGATTTTCCATAGCATTCCTATGAAAATACTGACTGATTTCCTACCACATATCAGCCATATAACATGGATAAGCTTCTAAGCACTGTCAGGGTTCAGATTTGAGTGGTCAAAGGTTTTCCAGGAGAGCTGAGGAGTTAGGAAGGAAAGAAGGGGACATTGAGGGTAAACGCTCAGGGTCATAGCTTTGGAGGAGAGTGGTAAGAAATGAGGGTCCATGACAAAGTCTGGGATGGCTTAAGAGTCTTGTCTGACACACTGCAGGCTGCAGAGTTCATCCTAACACGGGCAACATGGCACAGTTTTCAGATTGCTTTATAGCAAGATAACTCAGGTAGCAAGGTAGCACGTTGATGCTGGCCACATGCCCGGGACTCAGAACTGAGCAGGAAATTCAGAGTTCAATGGCTAGACACAAACGTGAGTCTTCCTATAAAGGAGAGAAGTGCTGCTATGCTGAGCTCTGTAATCTAGTGGAGTTTCTCATTCACCCATCATCCATTGTCCATCCATCCATCCATCCATCCATCCATCCATCCATCCATCAATCCATCCAATTAGTGTGTTTTCTTCACCTACCATATACCAGGCACTGGGGATTCAGACAAGAAGGAAACAGAAGAATCCCAGACCATGCAATGGGCTTCACATCAGAGAGGACCTTGTGCAGGAAATGCTGTGGCCTTGCCAGACTTAGGCTTCTTGGCAAGCCTCTCATATATCATTTTTAAGTCCTCCATGTTGAGCATAGTTTTATTCCACAGGCATATTTTTCCTTCTGTCAAAAAAGTCTGTTTGAGCCTTAGGGATTTAAATAGATAATTATAGAAACCAGTGTCAAGAAATAGACTTCTGATGACCATCGTTTATGAAATGATCAGCCAGGAATGGCATTTGTCTCTTCTTTCAAATGCTTGTCAGTTAGAAGAAACACTTCAAAATGCCAGCAGCTGATTGAAAGAAGACATCAGCAGAGTCTGTTTCAGCTTAATGCAAGTCAAGGTCAAGGCTCAGAGGGACTTGCCATTTCTCCAAACACGTGTAGATTTGTTTGCATTATTTGCAGCTTTAACCTGGCTAAAATGAAACAGAAGCAACGTGATCTTTTTCATAACTAACAAATACCAAAATAAAACAATGTGCTTAAACAACTAAAACCATTTAAGTAGGTGGTACAATCCATAGCAGAGAGTACTTCAGTTTTTGTTGAAACTATGTGATTTTTAGGATTTCCAAGCAAAAGAAAAAACTTTGCAGATTTTGTGGGAAGGAGAAAAATATCATCAGAAAACAGATAAATTTTAGGAATTTTTGGAATCATTTGAAGAAAAGGTATAAAATGTACTGTTCCACATACCATTTAAGGCAAACCAATTTAAACCTTAACAATTTAACCAATTAACAGTATTTTTGTATTTTACTCTAATCCCAAAAATGCTAATAGAAAATCCTAACTTCCTTCAAGACAACCAATCATAAGGTTCTAGAGAGTTGGAACACTATTCACATTCAGTAACGGTATGAAACACAGCATGGCTTATTGCTTCAGATGAATTTTTAAAGCTGTTTGTTAACTGAGGGTAGAAACATGGACAAGCCGTAATCCCTCCAAAATATTTTGGAAAATATAGGCACACACACATCACTCTAGTGAGTGGTTTCAAACTCTAGTTACATTATCAAATGACTTAAGGAATTGAAATTTTGGGGGTTAATTCTGCACTCAAGATGTCTCTATTAACCAGTTCTCCATTTACAGAGAATCTGCTGGGCCAGATGAGGCAAAAAGGTATTTTGAAAAAATTTCTTTATTGAATCCTCATGACAATCCTACAAGGTAGGAATCATTTTCTCTTTTTAATAAATGAGGAACCTGAGCTTCTGCATGGGTACGTAATCCTGACCAAGTGACCCAGCAAGTGATTTGGGGAGCCCCAATTCAAATCCAGGTGTGCCTTCCTACTTGGAGGTATGGGAGGATGTCATCTTTATTTTTACTTACCTACTCCAGTGGCAGTATGAAGAGAGTCTTGGTTGCATCCACTGAGTTGTCTTCAAACATTCATGTCCATTGACTTATTCCCCAGCCAAGCTGTTCATCTTTTCATGGATTGTAAGTCTCCCTGAGAATAATTAAGGCACTGTTCTTCTTTCCTTCTGACAATCCTCACAGCTCTATTACCAGGAGTTGCAGGCTTCAGAGGAAAGTACTTGTTTTACACTTAAAAGACCTGAGGGTGCATCCCACCTCTACGCCTTACCCTCACTGTGGCCTGGACAAGTCCCATTCTCCATGTCGCCACTCTAACATGGAAGGACTGTAGCATCTGCCTGCCTATGCACAAGGTTTGGGAAGGAGCAGATGAGAGAGAGAAAGAGAAAACTTTGTGTTTGTTTACTCTGATGGGCACTTAACAAATAATCATTAGGCTGATGAACTAATGAATACATGAAACTATAAATTTATGTCTATAAAACATAACTAACTGGGAAAATTTTTTTCAGATTGTGGTTTTGTATTGTTTTTTAATTTTTGGCAGTGTAAAATATAGACCTAAGACAAAGACATCAATGTATAATGAAGTTTGTCGACTAACCTAAACCTAGTGAGACATTATGTGATCGAGCAAATTGTCCCTGTATGATTTATAATTGGAACCACAAAGGGGGCATTTTATGAGGGTCTTTGAAACATTAGCTACATTTTACTTATTCTGATAAAAATAAGAGACGTCAACCAAATGTCTAATGACTTAATCAAGCTCTTCCCTGAAAAATATCATCATTTTCATTTTTAAAAAATTAATTTTCCCATGAGTTGTAGCCTATTCTATGTAGTCATATTTTAAAAGTTGACAAATAGAGCAGAAACTCTTGTCCAGATACCTACCCATGTTCTAGCTTTCTAAGTCCTGAGAACAGAGCCACCTGGGCTCTATTTATCAGCTCTTTGACCATCTGGGACAGCTGTTTGGGGTGAGTGAACTTAGTGAGCCGTGAGATTCAATTTTGCTCCACCTGTTTTGAGTTTTCTTATAAACTGCACGTGCTTCTGCTCATAAATTTCAGGAATCACATTTTGGCTTCCAGACTTCCTGCGGGGGGTTTATAATGAAGTTATACAGCTTAATGGTCTGACAAAAGCTTTGTCCCCACAGCTGGAACTCTTAGACAATCGTTAGTTCCAATATAATGCTAACCTTATGGGCCCATGAGTGCAATTTCTATGGCCATGAAAGATTTCATGGTTTCTAGTTACGTTGTTTAGAAAAGTGATTTTTTTAACCTTGGACCATAAACATTTCAGCTCTACCATGCTAATTAATATATACTACATTTCTGTACCCTGAACAAACCAAGGAGGGGGAAGAAAGCAAACTTCTAAACACATCATAGAAATATTCACAAGCTGATGAACTTAATTGTTTTAAAGCCATACTAGACTACATTTATCTGAAAAGAAGATATATTTTCAACTGACATGTTTAAATTATGGGTTTTTTCCTCTTTGCTAGAGGAAAACACCATCATTTTTAGAAGTAAAGTCCAGAAAACAGCCTCACTTGAATATTTTGGACCAATCTTAATTATGTCAAGGACTCAATGTAAAAATACCCTATTTGTACATATGTGTATGTGTGTTTTAAGGAACAATGTTATATTTTGTAGAATTTAAAACAGGGAAGAATAATTATTAGCATATTGTTCATGAAAAATTGTATTATAAAGTCATATTACATTATATTTATGATTTATAGAACCTTTGAACTGAAAAGCATTTTCTTTTACTCATTTCCTTTAATAAACCAAGGAGTCAAGATTCCCCTAAACAATATCCACTGTGTCCATGTGATTCTTCCATCGCTGGAGAAATCTTTTCCCATAGACTTGTCCCGTGAATCCCTTTGGCCACATCTGAGCAGAGGCTAGAGAGCAAGGAGACCGAGTTAATGTCATTTTTGTGACCAGCCTGGCAGGGAACACAACAGAGAAGGTGAAGGCTGAGAGCAGGTCCAGAGGGGCTGCTGACGAATACCCTGCACATCCCAAATGTTCCTAGAGCCATGTGCTGGTAAGGCTTAGGGAGCTCCTCAGAGGGCTCATTCAGAGCTGGTTTGCATAGAAAGGGACTGAGCCACAGTGGAGGACCACGGCCTCCCCAGGCGCACAGAGAGGTCGCTGTAGAACAACGACATCATGTTGAGGCTCCTGGCCTAACGTTCTTTTCACCTGTTTGTGGACTTTCCTTGCTTTCTCTTAGGATAGGGATGATAGTCAGTAGCCATGGAAGAGGGCGGTGAAGCGTCCCCCACGTGGAACCAACCCTGAATCTTGGCCTGAAGAAACATGTAGCCAAAGGCACTAAATAGTCACAGACTATGTTCTCGTGTGTGCAGACTGTCATGATCCAAGGGGCAAAAAAGACAAATGCTTAAAAAATAAAAGTGTGTGTGTGTGTGTATGAGGTAGGGGTAACTTTTCTTAAGAAACCAAAGTTAAGACGTCTTTAATGCTTCTTCGTTTGGAAATTGAAAAAAAAAAATACAAAGAAGAAAATAAATGTGGAATAGGTTTGTCAAAAAAGCATATTTTTATCAAAACAGGAGATAATGGTGGCCTCAGAACTCAGTCTAGGAGGCAGGGGTGACAAATGCAAGAATGACCAAGGAGGTATTTAGGATGATGATGTGGTCAGACACTGTAACAGCAAAGAGACATCCAACTGGGCACAAAACTAATCAGTGGAATACAGTTCTCCAAATGGTTGGAGTGTCATAAGTAGTGAAACCAATGCTCCTTTTTTGAAAACAATAGAAATGGAGTGAGTATCCTCAAGAAAGAATTTTCCCTTGACCATTGAGGCAGGGCAGACGGGTGAGGCAGAGCACACACACACACCACACGCACACCAAGCCTGCCATACAAGAGGACTCACGTGAACCAGGACAATGCCCAGGCACCTTGAACATTACACCTGTCTTGTCATCTCCAAGGAGCAAGTCCAGGAAGAGCTCACTTCCCCCAACACTCAGCAATCATGTGAGAGGAACCAGCAAAAGATCTATACAAAAGTTCTACAAGAGAAAAGGATTAAAGGGCCAGGAAAAGTAACTGGCAGGTAAAAAATATATAGTAGAAAAAAACTTTGAGTGTAAATAAAAATATCAGCAAACATAATCTCCAAGATTTTAAAAATATTAATGAAATTATCAAAGAACTCAAAGTAGAGACCCAGTAGCTCAATGGACACATAATGAAAAAACAACTGAGAAAAGATAACCCTTTAATGAGTGGAGAAAAAAAGGGAAATAGAAATTGGAAAAAAAAAGTCTGTGTCCTGAGATATGCATGAGAAATGCAACTGGAATTAAATGGAAATAAACAAAGAATTAGAACAGTTAAAGATAAAATGAATATTAGATAAGAAAAACAACAAAGGAGTTCCACAAATATGTAATATGTACACTTACAGAGGTAAACTGAACAGATGGAATGTGAAGATAAATTTTGAGAAAACTTTCCAGAAATAAAATGAGATGAGTCTGGACAATATAAGAATATTCCAAGTCACAAAGAATGTTTGTAAAGGAAAAAGAATACCTACTGCAAAAATATATCTGAATATATTAATAAATTTAATGAACTCCAAAGATTTAAAAATTAATATTTGGAGCATATAAGTTTAAGAATAATATTGCCAATAAAAGAGAGAGGCTATGAAGAGATACTCACCCTCTATCATAATAAGAGGAATTTAAGGTAAAACAGCAATTCAATAGCATTGGTTTATAAAAATTAAAAATAAAATGCATATATTGTGTCCAGGAATTCTGTCTCCAAAAATTTATCAAACAAATCTAGTGTTTCATGTGAGAAATTATGTATGTACATCAAAATATTACAGTGACCATTTATAATACCAAAATATAGGGAAATTAAAAACCCACATACCCAACAAAGGAAAATAGCAATCAATTATAATTTATGGCAAAGAACGTTATACGGCTATTAAAACAAGTGATACCACAGAGTAGACGTGGCTCAAGTCATTGAGTGCTTACCTTCCATATGGGAGGTCCTGGGTTCAGTTCCCAGTACCTCCTGAAAAAAAACAAAAACAAACAACAAGCAAAACAAAAGATAAAAACAACTAGGGGAAGCCAATATGCCTCAGTGGTTGAGCGTCAGCTTCCCAGGTTCAATCCCCAGCCCCCAGTGTCTCAAAAAAAGAATAAAATAAAATAAATGCTGCTATTCAATGTCTATTAACATAGACTCATTTCTGCAGTATGTTAAGTAGAAAAAGGAAATTGTACACTGTATTATTTAGCCAAAGGGGTGCTGATGCAAAACACCAGAAATCGGTTGGTTTTATAAAGGGCATTTATTTGGGGTAGGAGCTTACAGATACCAGGCCTTGAATCATAAGTTACTTCCCTCACCAAAGTCTATTTTCATGTGTTAGAGCAAGATGGCTGCCAATGTCTGCCAGGGTTCAGGCTCCCTTAGTTCCTCCCTTCCAAGGTCTTGCTTCTCTCTGGGTTCAGAGTTCTTCGTTTCCCAGGGCTCCAGCTTCAGCACCAAACTCCAACATCAAAACTCTAACATTAAGAACCCTTAGCTCTGTCCTTTGCCATGCCTTTTATCTGTGAGTCAAGCCCTACTGGCATAAGAGGTTTACATAATTACTTAATCAAGTAAACCTATGAATCCGATGTACTCTAATATGCCCAGAGGAAAAGATAAGTTTACAAACATAATCCAATATTTCTTTTTAGAATTCATCAATAATATCAAACTGCTACAGAGACCGTGGTGTTTCTTATATGTATATTATGTCATACACCTTCCTGGCACGTAGTAAGCTTATACAAGTGTTACCTGTTAGCATGCAATGTAAGACTCTACATGAATACCCATGGAATGATTCTGGGATGATACACAAGATGCTGATAAAAGTGGTTGTCACCAAGAAAGGGGAATTGCGGTGGGCCATTGCAGAAGACAAATATACTCCAGCTTTAGAATTTTGTGCCATGTACATATATGCAGGCAGTGACCCCAGGCGCACCAGGTCCAAGCAGAATGACCCAAGGGTGAGTGAAAGAGCTGTTATCCACTAGTCAGGAACTCCAGCTCTAGTCACCTTGGCCATGGACCTGATGCCTTATCTCTTGGCCTCGAAATCCCTCATGAGTGATGTGAATGTCAATTGAAAGAAAGCTGGAGAATCATCTAGGGACTGAATAACACAGTGAACACAGAGGTGCATGAGATCTGTGATTGATAGCACAAATACAAGCATGTCCTTCTGAGAACTAGAACGGATGTACGTCACTATTGAAGAGGGTAGGAAAATGGAGAAACATGGGAAAAATACTATTAAAATAACCTATGGACTGTGGTTAACATCTCGCCCAATGCCTAAGATGCACTGCTTTAATAATAGGGGGTATGGAAAAAATATGCTAAATGTACGCTGTGGACCATAGTTAGTTGTAATAGTCTAATGATGTTATCTCATAATCTGTAACAAATGTTCCACAAAGCTGTCGCGTGTTGGTGAAGGTGTGTTGTGTGGAAATTCCACACATGTGATTAATTGTTTTGTAAGTTCACAACTTCTAGAATAAAAACATATTTTTAAAAATCCCCCATGAGTAAATGTAGGACATTGATGATCTTGTGGTATAAGATATCTCTAAGTCTGAGTTCCTGCTGTATGAATCCACTCAATGGACTATGCTCTGCTGTGTAGAAATCCTTTCCTCAGAGTCTTTGTCTGCTCTCTCTTACTCAAAGGTAATATTCCCTAGGAGGGGGAGGGGAACATTAACTTTTTTTTTCTCCTTTTAATTTGGAAATCACCCCTAACAAGTATTACTAAAGCCCAAACCTGCTTAAATGGTGAAACCTCATTACCCTCTTGCCCAAGGCACTGGAATTCAAGTGACTAGTGAGCATGATGAGTTAGAAAAAGAAGTTTCTATGTACACTTCAGTTGCCTTGGTGGTAACACTCAGCAGATGATATCACAAGCCTTGCTGTGCAGAAATGCACAGTCTTCAGTTTCAGTTCCACAGGTTTCACATCAACACATATTTCTGGTGGGCGCAGGAGGGGAGGGAGAATTTCATCACCCTCAGAGTAGGAAATTAGTTCACCCCAATATAGTACTTTGAGTTCCTCGACTGACCCAGACTGCTCTTGTAACATATTGGGAAAAGCCAACCTTTCTCCACTGTTTGGGAACAGTCCTGTTAGAAATATTCAAATCACCAGTGTCCTCCAGATTAGGCACCAAGAGGTAAATAGGGCAGGGACTGTGATGCCCATTTTCACAGCTGTGGAAAGTGGAACCTCGATTTCAGAAATATTAAATGAGGTGCCTCATGTCACACTACTTTAAGTCGATTAGCTTTAATTCTATTGGCTAAAAAGAGAAGTGAGAAAGGGAAAAGCAAGACTTAACCACCATGGCCAGTTGATAATGGTCAAATACTTAGGGGAAATGTCAATATTTGGAAAGAAGAGCTATCTGTCAATATGGCAAAAGAGAGCTATTCAAAATATATTAAAAGTAAAAGACCCTTTTGTATAGATGTTTCAGTGAGTAATAAAAGGCTGAATGGACAAAAGAAAAAGATGATTGTACTTTAAATCTTCCGTAGGATACATGCTTGTCCGGGGGTGTGTCTACATTCACTTGGAAATTCTACCCACATGGTAGAATGCTGTCAATAAAACATCCCTGGTGCAAGGGAGTCAACTTCAAAAGTTCTAACGTATGACATCAATAGTCATCAGAAAAACAGAAAGGTCCCTATAGACATTCTAGAGGGCCAAAATTCAAAGCACTTGTCATACCTGTGGATGACAAAATGCTATAATCCTTTTGAAAAAGATTGCGATTTTTTTATAAACACACAATTACCAAGGCCTTGCAATTCTACTCTTGATTATTTACCTAAATGAAATGAAAAAATTTGTCCTCTGAAAGACTTGCACACCAATGTTCAAAATAAACTCATTAATAATATTAAACCATGAAAAAAAAAGATAAATCTCACAGCCCTAATCCTGAGAAGGCTTTGCTTATCAGAGTTACCATGTCTCCCTTCCTGTACTAGCTAGATGCTAGCAGTGCCTGAGCTTCCTCTTAAATTCCCATCTAGCTTTTAGAGTCATAGATAGGCAAATTACCAACATGTTGCTTAGATGACTGATTTACTTGGGATGTTCAAGAAGAATCTATTATCATTAAAATGAAACTTTGGGCCAAAATGACTAGAGGCAATAGATAGAAAGTTCCAAGGTGATACCACAAAAAAAATTTACCAGGAAATATTTATAACTGCTTTTTTAACACACACACACACAAATATTTATGTATTGAAACCTTGTTATTGGGTTCACACATTTAGTTTAAGAAACTGGAAACAACCCCAAATGTATGTCTGTGGACAAGTGGGTAAAAAAAATGTGCTGTGTGTCTATACAAATTAATACTACTCAGTAATAAAAATAAACAAATTCCCACAGTTAACGAGCATTAACATGGATGAATCTCAAAAACTTTAAGCAGAGAGGGAAAAAAGCTATTAAGTTTTCATGTATTGATTTGTTTGCCCCTTTGTCCTGCCAGGAAGCACGTGGTTTCTGGATCAGGGATGGACTTTTTAAATTACTCACAGAATCTGTGTCAGTTTCCCACGCCCCAATTCCCCATGGGGTGATTCAATGAAAGCAGATGTCACTTGTGCATATAGTAGGTTTGCACTAAAGGAGAGGAGCCCAAAATTATAAATCTTGTAGGTTATATGAGTCGGCTGGCACAGCTGCTGGTGCTTCCTCCACAAGAGAAAGAGAAACGTTACCCCTCCAAAGTAAACAAACCTTCCCTTGGGAGGGAAGTGGGGCTCTAGGTCCATTAGCCTTTGGAATGTAAGCTAATGGCTCCAGGGGAGATAAACTACAACTGTCCTCTAACTTTTAAGGTATAGAATTATCTTCAGTCCTGGGGCCCATGACTTTCAACTCAGAAGCCCTGACCCTGCAGATCCCTGAAGATATTCGTGGAGCAGTTTCCCAACAGAAGCCAGACATAAAAGAGTCCATACTGTAAAATTTAGTTTTCATAAGTAAAACTTCAAAATGAATTCAGGGTGACAGAATGTATGTTGGAGGTTGTCTGGGGCTGGGGCATGTTGGAAGACTGGCTGCAAAAGGAAAAAGGAAAATTGTTGAGGTGATGGAAATGGTCCGTGTCTTCATTTGGATCACAGTTTTACCACTGTGATATTATTAAAACTCATCAAATGGAATACTGAATAGGCATGCATTTATATTCACTGTGGAATCCTCAGGAATGTCATTCATAAGCCCAGCTAGGGCAGTGTCCATTTCAGCTGTTTAAAAAGAGACTCTTGCAGGGCTTTCAGCCACATTGTCCCCACTCTTACTGAGGTGTCACTGAGTGGGGACCGTTCTACAAAAGTATGTGATCCTTATGCTCAGCTTTGTGCTTTGTTATATATATGTCAGGTAATGCTATAGCACAGATACCTATAAGTAGAGACTCTGTTCTTCAGTTCTTCCACTCCCAAGTCTCAGCCCTAGCATATCTCATGTTATCTTTTAGGATGTTGATGATTTTAATAACAACAACACTATCCCATGTACAAGCACACTAACACAGCAGAAAAAGTTCTCGAATTGCTGTACTATCTCAGTTACTATACTAACAGACATAGAAATATATCTAGCTTAGGGTCGTAAAGGTCTTCATTGTGGGGTATCAGTGGCAGGGTTTATTGAGCTCTTCATCCCCATCTGTGGATAGAATACTCAAAAATAATGTTTCATCCCCTTCCTTAATTAAAGTTTAGCTTTCTGATCTTGAATTTGATAACAGAAGTTAAGCTTCCCTGTATTTGCAACATGGAGCTACAGAGACAGGTTCGAGCTTGTTTGTTTGTTCGCATTTTCAATGGTGCTGCTAAAGAATAAAAATTAAACCATGTTCTCAAGTGGTAGAGTCATAAATCTGCACAACATGTCTTTTAAATAAATATTTTCCTTCCATTTATAAAGACAATATACTGTATTTCAGAAAATTTAGAACTTAGAAGAAGAGATTACCACACAGAGCCCAACACTCAAACTCTCAGACATCAGAGAGATCAGGTTAAAGTGTCCATGATTTTTTTAATAGCTTTTCCCTGAGCCTCTGATATGTTCCAGTGATAGCTTCATTTCTCTCCTTTTCAGACTCCTGTGCCCCAAGAGCCTAGGAAAAGTCTTTCTGTATGTTAGCAATCAACATCATTTAGGTCTTTCACAAGGGTAAAAAATGTGGAAATGACAAATGCTGGCTTTTTCTAGACATAATTCACCTTGCTGGTGTCCTGTAATTCCTTAGGCTGGATACACTGCCTCTCCTCCTTAAGCTGCCTCCTACTGATGTTCCTAGACATCCTTATAGGCTTATTTTAACAGAACTCTTCATTTTATATCCATTTATCCCACAGACATTTGAAAACCTCCTTTTCTTGGTGGTCCTCTGGGAATAGGGAAGAAACATGCAAATACTGTTCTTGTGGATGAATAGTAAGAAAGACACAGGCATAGAAACACTGATACAAGGCAGAAATAATGAATAGTTTACCTGAACTGGAAGAACAAGTCTGAAATCACTAGACACATGTCCTGGGGTTGGGCAATCAGGTAGATAGAGGATGGATGGTGGAAACCAGGTTTGTCATTGTTAGAGTGGATGACTGCAAAAAGGCAAGGGGCAAAGCCTGAAATGATTGATATATGGTAATGGATGAAAGTCCAGCACTTCAATATGAGCTGATGTGTGGCTTAACATGGATGCAGAGGTATGCATATAGAAATAATATAGACATGTGTATACACTTGGGTTAGCAGACATACACAGATCTCCTTACTCTCTCATCTAGAGTGACTAGAAGAACTCTAGCCCAGAAGCAATAGCACATCTAGCACCTTTGGTTTCCACTAAAAGGAGCTAGAGCTTGGACTGCTGGCTGATTCTACGACTGGGTGGGGAAATATACAAAGCTGAGCCTGGAGTATACTGTAGTGCCAGAAAATAAAGAAATGCCTAAAAAACCCACAATGATGGATTTATGTAAAAGGGAGACAAGAGACAATAGAAGGCACCAAAGCTGGAACAATTCAAGCAACAAAATAAATTAAACAGTGTTGAATTATAACCCAAATTTTAAAGTACACATACTCGTGTAAATAAACGATTCAGAAAAAAAAAAATTGTGTGTGAATAGACAAATCTCAAATACAAAAGAATTCCCAAATACTCTATGTATCCACTCTGTCTTCAAGGGGGGGAGCTTAAATATCCACTGCTTAAGTGTAGACTGGACATAGTGACCTCCTTCCAAAGAGCAGAGTGTGGAGAGAGGGCAGAAAGAGCACATTTATGGGAATCAAGGTTGACATCCACAGTGCTGCCATGTCTACAGCAGGTATCCTTGATAGGATATGATGGATATGGCTCTTTTACAATTGTGGTCTTCCTCCCCCAACCCCTAGCCCAATCTAATTATTAGGAAAAACATCAGACAAATCCCAGTTGAGGAACATTCTACAAAACACCTGAATGGTACTCCTCAAAACTGCCCAGGTCATCAAAAACCAGGAAAGTCTGAGAAACTTCCACAGCCAAGAGAAATCTCAAGGGGCACAACTGCAAGGTGTAACATCCTAGATGGGATCCTTGGACAGATAAAGGGTGTTAGAGAAAAACTAAGGAAATATGAGTAAAGTGTGGTCTCTAGTGAATAACAGTGCATCATTATTGGTTCATTAATCTCGGCAAATGTACTCTACTAATGTAAGGTGTTAATAGGAGAGATATGTGAGATAGATGGTGAAATATTTTTGCAATGCTTCTTTCAATCCAAAATTTCTGGAAATAAAAAGTTTACTTTAAAAAAATGTAAATGGAAAGAGCCACTGAGGTTCAGAGTAGAGGAAAGAGAGATTAAAAATCATTTTTGCATCCATCAGAACATTTGGTCTTCTTGTAACCCATTTTACCTCTCTAGAAACTCAGAAATTCAGCCCCTAATCTGAGATCACATAGCAAATTCTAAGTAAAGAATATGTGGGTGCTTATTCTATATTATTTGCAATAAGTTTCTACATTGGAATGTTCTTACCAGTAAAATTAATCATAGTGGAACCAAAAAATACATCGGAAGAAAAATTAGGATAAGAATAGATCTTATGTCTATATTGAGAAATCAGTTCCTCTCATTTGCCTGGGACATAAGAGCTTTCAAAATGCATGCACCCGTACCTGAGTCAAGCTACAGGCAATGCTCAGAGAAGTGACTTATAGCCTACGCTTCACTTGGGCTGGATGTGTGCAGCAGAGGGAGGGACCACTTGCCAGTTATGGCACAGCATGAGTGCATATTGAGCATCTCTTGCTCACTGTTCTGAATTGCAATTTGGGGAATTTTCTTCTCTTTCTCCATGTAGTTTTGGAAAAGGGGGCTGTCAGGTAAGAACTTTATTTTCCCCATCCACACAAGCATGCTGATGACTCACACTGGCCAGTCAGAACTCCCTTATTCTCTAGACCCATGGAGGGCCCACCCATGAAATTTAAGTCAGCGTCCATCAAAACAGATCCAGAAGGAAGGAGGAAGCTTCTCAAACCACCTTGCTAGGAATAGCTTTCCCTTTGGCTCATTCACTTAATGACCTTACATTTATTTCTCCACTACTTTACCCCTAACCTGAACAGGTGGGTCCTGTCAAAAACCACCTGAGTTTTGTTCATCAGCTGATGAACGGATAAACAAACTGTGGTGTATACATATGATGGAATATTATGCAGCTGTAAGAAGAAATGAAGTCGGAAAACAAATGACAACATGGATTAACCCAGAGGACATTATGTTGAGTGAAGCAAGCCAGACACAAAATGGCAAATACTGTATGCTTGCACTATTACAAACTAAATATATCGTGTAAACTCATGGAGTTAATAATTAGAATATAGGTCATCAGAAAATAGAATGAGAGTAGAGAATGGAAAACTAAGGGGTAATCTGTGCAGAATTGGTAAAAATGTTTTTTGTAGATCTTTGGAACCAAATAGAAATGGTGAAAGCATATCGTGTTGTTTGTAACTAGCAGTCCTATTGCATGTGTATAATGGTTGAAAGGGAAAGTCTAGGGTCATGGATATCACTAGAAGGAAAGCTAAAAATAGTAACATGGTACTGTACATGACAATAAAATGTTATGTAAAAACATGAATAGAGGTGATATTGCTTATATATGACTATTTTTAAATATATATAAATGCAAATATATTAGAGAGAATAAAAAAGAAAGCAGCTAGGTATGGCAGGCAAAGTATAGAGAGATTGAGAGGTGATGAGTTTTGTTGGTTGTTCATTATTATTTTTATTGGAATAATGAAAGTGTTCTAAGAATGATGGAAGTGATGATGCACAAATATGGGATTACACCAAATGCCATTGATTGTACACTTAGGATGGATTTATGTTTTATTAATATATACCAATAAAATTGATTTGTTAAAAAAAACAAACTCCTGAGTGCCAGGGACACTGATAAAGCTGGCCCCTGCATTATAGAGAACACCCTAGTGTCCTTTCTTCTGTTCCACTATCTAATATAAATATTGGTGTAGCCATTCCTTAACATCATTTTTTAAAATGATTTATTTATTTATTTCTCTCCCCCCTCCCCCCTACCCATTGTCTGTTCTCTGTGTCTATTTCCTGGGTCTTCTTCTTTGTCCACTTCTGTTGTTGTCAGCGGCACGGGAATCTGTGCTTCTTTTTGTTGCGTCATCTTGCTGTGTCAGCTCTCCGTTTGTGCTGCGCCATTCCTGGGCAGGCTGCACTTTCTTTCGCTCTGGGCGGCTCTCCTTACAGGGCGCACTCCTTGCGCGTAGGGCTTCCCTACGCGGGGGACACCCCTGCATGGAATGGCACTCCTTGCACACATCAGCGCTGCACATGGACCAGCTCCACACGGGTCAAGGAAGCCCGGGTTTTGAACCGCAGACCTTCCATGTGGTAGACGGATGCCTAACCCCTGGGCCAAGTCTGCTTTCCCTTAACATCTTTAAAAGAAGGCAAAAAAACAAAAACAAAACACATCACCTTGATGCCTGTTGAATTAATGAATACAGGAAAAACTAAATGGGAAAATAAAGTTGCCAGAGTCACAAATCCATGGACACTCTTGGTCCTGAGGACTTTAAAGACCTTCTCAGCCAAGAGCAGATCCATTCATTTTTTGCTCTACATACCCTGCTTTTGTCTCTGATAATTTGTTGCCCTCCAAACTGTATCTAGAAGTTCCCCTTTCCTTATCCCTGTTCTTTGCTGCTGTATTCCTCCAACAAGCCCTGAGACCCTTTTTGTTTTCTGCTCAGTGGTTTTCTTTCCTTTCATTGGTGCTGGGAAAGTAAATGATAAAATGTTATATATCTATATATTTTAGTTTCATTGGCTAAATGAAACTAAATGGCTCTGGCAAGTGCCATGCAATGGTTGGCTTAAACAATGGGAATTTATTAGCTCTCAGTTTTGAGAGTCGGGTAAACTCCAAGTCAAGGAGTCATCAAGGTGATGCTTTCTCCCAAGACTGGCATGCAGGCCTAGCTGCTGGCAATTCTTGGCCCCAGCTCCTCTGTCAAATGGCAATGCATCTGTCACAATGGCAATGCATCTTTTCTCTTCCAGGGTCCATTGAATTTCAGCTTCTGGAAGCTCCCTCTGTGGTTTTCTTTCAAGATCTGACTTTCCTTCTGCTCCTAAAGATCTCCAGTAATAGGATTAAGACCCACCCTGATTGAGCTGGGCCACATCTTAACTGAAGCAGCCTCATCAAAGGGTCCTACTTACTGTGATTTCACACCCAGAAGAATGGATCAAGTTTGAGAACATGGTTTTCTGGGGTACAGAGCTCCACGTCCACACACCATACAACCTGAATGTGGGCACAGAAACCATAGTCACTGTCATTTCCCCACATCTCGACTGTTCTTGAAGGTGACTCATGAAAGATTCCAGAAGTGAGCCCTTTGACATTTTGGAAGCTCTGACTACAGAGGAGGGTCATACGTTTGGTTTTTGATGTTTCTTTGCCTGGATTTTATTTATTGCACAAACATTATCAAGGAATGGAAATGAAAAGTGTCCAACCTCTCTCTCATCTAGTTTTTAAGCATTTAAAATTCTCCCTCGGATGGAGGACATTTTTTTAATGTCTTGGTTACTCAACTGTAGTCATTTGCCAAACCCTTCAAAATGTATGCTTAAAGGTATGATTTTGCAGTGCTGGGCAAACAGTCTAGTTCTTATAAGTATTTCCTAACACCTTAGGAAAGAAAATTTTCCTAAACCAAAGGGAAATAAAATTTTCATAGGCATAATTAGAAATATATTTTGGTTGTAAGAGAAAAATAAACCTAAAACTTTGCATATTAAAAATCAAAACCCAGGTTTTTAAATTGGCACTTTTACTAAATAAGAAGTATATTTCCATCAACCTAGCCAAGGAGTATCTTTAAAGTGTGTCCCTTGAATAGTGTGCCCTTCCTTGCAGACATAATTGTACGGTGTTCTATTAGGAGTATCCCTACATTTTCTTAGGACCCTATTCCCACTTAATACACTTATGTGCCTTTCCATTTGGGCTACGCTGGCCTGAAGCTGTGACCTGAGAAGCTCCTCAGCACAGCCGGGGTCTCTAACCACACAACAGAAGCAAGGACTGTATTAGTCAGGGTTCTCTAGGGAGACACAATCAACAGGAGATATCTGTCAATAGTAGGAGATTTTATATGAGTCTCTTACCTGACCGTGGGGATGCACAAGTCCAGGTTCTGCAGGCAGGCTGCAAACCAGGGGCTCCAATGAAGGTCCAATGAAGGTTCTTGATGAGTTTCTGGGAGACATTGGCTGTCCAAACACGAGCTGGGAGATTCTTTCTGAATGCTTGAATCACTTCCCTTAAGACTTTCTACTGAATGGATAAAGTATCCCTCATTGCTGATGGCAATCTCCCTGCTTGATGTAAATGTAATCAGCTATCTGTGCAGTAAAGTCACTGGTGACTAAAGTCCATAAATGTCCTTGTATTTTTAGTTAGCCCAGTGCTTGCTTGACCAAAGAACTGGGCACAATTACCTGGCCAAGTTGACACATTAGCCTTACCATCACAAGGGCTAATCCAGTGGATCTCACTGTCTGCTAAGCTCAGCATCCTTAAAACAGTTCTTGGTGTTATGAAATTAACTGAAGTAACTAAATGTAAAATGAATTTCGTAGTATCACCAATCAAAAATTCTGCTTTAATCCTAGAGGCCGCAACGGAGCACTGGATCGTAAATGTGGCAGGAATGCGCTCACTTCGGAGCTGGAGCTGCAGCAGGGCAGAGCCAGGCTCTTTTCTTCTTTCCTCTGATGCCCCCCAGCGTGGAGCCAACAAGTTGGTTCTGTATCTCATGTTTAAGGTTGCTAATGATGTGCACCTGCCCTGAGTTGCAGAAGTCCAGGACACTTTCAGTGCCTCCATATCTGGCACTGAAATTAAACATCTGGATGGGAATAGGAAAGGAAAACCCAAACAGAAAAACCACAGCTCCTTCCAGTCAACTGTAAAAACATAATTGCACATTATTGCTGTCAGTATCTACTCAGCACTTCGCATTCTTCTCACTAGTTTCCTTGGTCTACTGTGTAGTTAGCCAAGACTTACAAAATGGGCAATGAAAATTATCAGAGCAATAAAGAATTCCAAGGCTCAGCTTTCTGACAATGAGACTTGACATGGGCCCACCAAATGGACCTGCAAGCAATCATCAGATACCTTACCCAGTCTCACCGGATGCTTCCTCCAGTTGCTTTCCTCCGTGGCTCTGCCTTCCCCCCTTCTCCTATTACAATGCCCATCACACAGTTAGGTTATAATCTCTTAACACCCTAATGCTCTGCAAACTCTTCCATCTCAATAGCCTCAGAAGGAAGGTGCAGACTAAAGTTGGAGGCCCAAAGTGGACACTCTCCAATGTCATTGCCTGCCCGAGGGATAAAGCCTGCTCCTTAAGTGGAAAAAATCAAAACAGAGTTGGGAAAGCAAAAGTGACTTACGGAAGACAAGCGGAATCTAAGCCCCTCTTTGATATAGAGGTGGAGTAGACATCACCATCCCAGGGTCCACAGGATGGAGGAATAGAGTATGGATTAGAGTGGACTTACTGGTATTCTACTGTGAAACTATTGTGATTAGTAATGGAAGAAATTGTAGCATCGATGTGGAGAAAGTGGCCATGGTAGCTGCTGAGGGTAGGGAGAGGGAAGAAGAGATATGATGTGGGGGCATTTTCAGGACTTAGAGTTGCCCTGGGTGGTACTACAGGGACAGATGCTGGACAGTGTATGTCCTGCCATGGCCCACTGGGTGGGCTGGGGGAGAGTGTAAACTACAATGTAAACCACTATCCATGTGGTACAGCAGTGCTCCAAAATGTATTCACCAAATGCAGTGAATGTGCCATGATGATGAAAGAGGTTGTTAATGTGGGAGAAGAGGGGTGAGGGGGGTGGGGGGTATATGGGGACCTCTTATATTTTTTGAATGTAAAATTTTAAAAAATAGAGAGAGAGAAAGAAAAAAAAAAAGAAGAAGAACCCAGTGGGGCCTCCAATAACTAGGTGCAGCGGGGGTTTGGGAATGCACTGGAGCTCACTGGCACTGAGACACGGACTCGGACTTTAAGAGGATGACTTTGCAAGGCAGGCAAGATATTGAGGGAAATGCATTATTTGGTCAGATAGTCATTTCAGACAGGAGGCACAGCACAAAGAGGCTGCAGAGGGAAGGATGGAGGGGCCTGGACAGGCCTGGGGCAAGGAACAGGGGGCACCTGGGAGGGCCAGCTGCCTCAACCCTGGGTGGACCTGTGACGTGGACAGCTTTCTTCTTAGCAGGCACCTTGATACTGAATGAAGCTCGTGCCCCATTTGAAGGTTTCCCACATGCCTTAAAATCACCAGTTTTCTGCCCAGTGGGAACTCGGTGGCTCTGAACAAGGGGCACGTTCTGATTAAACAGGTTCCTCCGACCCTGTCCTTCCTGAACTGTCCCCATGTGTGGATTCTCTGCTGTACTCCCAAGCAGGAGCTACAACGGAAGCACTATCCCACACCCATTCCATGTACAGGCCTCATCCGGTGTGGAGCCAGTGGGGCTGAAGAAGTACCGGACTCCCCCAGAGGCCTCGCACGCTCCGCTTTCATACCGTTTCTCTCCAATGTGTGTTCTGTGATGCTGAACCAGGAAGGCATCAGAACTAAAACTTTTCCTGCCTGCCTCACATCCATAGGGCCCCTCTCCAGCATAAAACCATGCATTATGATGCAATGGGTTAAACTGTGTCCTGCAAAAAGATACGTGGAAGTCTTAACCTCCAGGACCTCAGAACGCGACCTTACTGGAAATAGGGTCATCACACATGGAATTAGTTAAGATGAGTTACCCTGGAGTAGGGTGGGCTTTAAAGAAGAGGAGGGAAGACAGGCAGAAGGGAAAACACCATCTAATGAGGCAAGCAGAGTGAAGTGTTGCTGCTACAAGCCAATGAGCACCAAGCATTGCTGGCAAACACCAGAAGCTGGAGGAGACAAGGAAAGATTTTCCCCTACAGTTTTCAGAAGGAGCATGTCCTTGCCAACACATTGATTTCAGACTTCTAGTCTCCAGGACTGTGACGATGAATTTCTGTTGTTCTAAGACACTGTTTGTGCTCTGTTGTTTATGACAACCTTAGGAAAGTAAGAAAAACGACACCTAAAAGCCGCTTCACATCTTATAATTAAAGGGTTTCTCCCCAGTGTGGATTCTCTGACCCCATGTAAGTTTTGATCAGTAGCTGAAGTTTTACCCAAAGTTGAGATAATTATAGGGCTTTGCTCCACCATGAGGTTTCTAAGGCTGAAGAAGGTGGGAATTTTGACTGATTAGTGAAGTTCTCCCCCATCCAGTATGGATTTTCTGATTCCATGCAAGCTTTAAGTTATATCTGAAGCCTTGTCCACATTATTTCTATTGCAAGGCTTCTCATTTGTGGAAATCTCTGATGCTGATGAAAGTCCAAATGTTGGTTGATATCCCTACCACAATCATCATACTTATAAAGACTTGGTTTTCTAGAAATGCTCTGATTTATTTATTTCCAATTTCTCAGCTACCTCTCTTCTTTCAATGGCTGAGGACAATCAATTATGGAGGGCTGTCAAATCTTCAAAATCTCTGTCCTTTGACTTTGTTTTCTTTCCTGGATCATTCAGTTGCAGGTTCTCTAAACCATCATTGAAGCTAGGTGCTGGGGGACATCCATCAGCAACCTCTTGTCCTTAATACAAATTTGTGGGATTCACTTCTGTGACAGGCTGAAGTTCTTTTATGACTCCCAAAAAGAGAAAGATTATGTTTTTTAACCAATCTATTCCTGTGGGTGTGAGATCCTTTGGATTGGACTATGTCAGTGAGGCATGACTCAGATTGAGTCTCCACCCTCTTACTGGAGCTGACATAATGGAGACACACAGAGTCACACACACACAGGAAAAGGGAGCACTGCCGTCTTTGACTCTGCGATGAGAAAGGAGGAATCAAGGTTCACTAGCACCAAAGCTTAAGCAGGAAGCCCCCAAGAGACTGGACCTATGGAGTACCTCAAGGTTGAAGAGGCAAGCCAAATACCTGATAGCTCACTGCTGAACTTGGGAAGAAAGCTGAGATGCCAAGACGGAGTAAGCCTGAAAGCGATAAGCCTTATGCCTGGTTGTCCACAGCTGAGCTACGGGAGATGGTAGATTCTGGAAGGGAAGGCAGATATTGACCACCATCTTGCCTCGACCCCAGGATCACCAGTAGCTGACTTTGGTGAGAGAGCATCTCTGATGTTCTGATGCTCTGATGCTCTGATATGGACATTTCATGGCTTGAAACTGTAAGCTTTTACCCCTAATAAATTTCTCTTTATAAAAGCCAACTCATTTCTGGTACTTTGCATTGGCAGCCCCATGGCAAACTAAGACCACTTCCTTCAGAAATGTTCAGCTTCGGAGTTGTCCTTCATTCTCTGTCTTTCTTTTCCCACCTTGTAGTCACCTCTCATGGCTTCTCTCTCTGAAGTTGTCCAAGGATCTGACCCCAGGGTGCCTCCCATGGTGCTTCACTTCACTTGAGCCACGCTATTGGCTTAAGCATTTCCTTTACATACATTGAATGCACATCAGAGAGTTGTGTTTCCTATTTTTTTCATTTGTTTTAAAAATATTTGCAGTCAGTCTTGCAGAATTTTTTCTTTTCTTTACTTTTATTATTTTTAGTATATTCCATCCCCCCCCCCCCCCCTTTGTGGCTTACTTGCTCTCTGCTCTCTGTGTCCATTCACTGCACATTCTTCTGTGTTTTTGCTTGTCTCCCTTATTTCTTGCGTCACCTTGCTGAGTTGGCTCTCCATGGCACTTGCGGGCAAGCCTGCCTTTACAAGGAGGTCCTGGGATGCAAACCCAGGGCTTCCCATATAGTAAGCGGGAACCCATCTAATTGAGCCACAGCCACTTCCCTGTGCAGCATTTTTGATATACATGCCTTAAGATGGTATGTATAAACTCAACCATATATTAAATGTAAATAATCTAAACACAGTAATGAAAAGCCAGAGTTGAGCAGATTGGACAAAAAAGCAAGATTCAACTCTATGTTGTCTACAAAAAAGCTGCTTGAAGTACAAAAGCCAGATAGGTTAAAATTAAGGACAGGAGTATTTCCACTGCTGGGAAGGTGTTCCTACTGTTGCTGCTAAATTCAACTAAAAGCATTATATATAAAACGGAAGAACCTTCTCAAAGCGGATTGACACAGGCAGCCTGGCTGGGGACCTCAAACATGAGGAATGGAGTGGTAGCGAGGTTCCAGGTTTTTATTTTGTATCTTATATTCCAGAATTGGGGCTGAAAATTCAACAACAGGGAAATGTGAATAGGTGCAGACCATAAAATTCCAAGAAAGGCCTGCTCTCTCTAGCCAGAGGACTGCGCAAGGGTCAGACAAGTAAGTCAGAAAATTTTAGACAATAACCAACCTAGACCAGCCAAAACCACAAAACAAGTAATCTGTGGCCCCACAAGCACATCCAAACCAGGAAAGACCTAGGGGCAGACAAGTCTTCCACCCTCACCAGACAGTAAGAAAGTGCCAGGGTAGCATCAGAAAAGGTCACCTTGGAGTGCGACTTTCAACCTCGCCAGTCAACGACAACTCTCCCACCCACCGCGATGTCACTGAAGACCATTTGAGACGCCGAAACCCCTACGATTGCCATGTAACAATGAGGAACCAGCTCCCTCAGTGTCAACAAAGGCTGAGTGAAGAAACTGGACATCTTCCTCCACTTGGCGAACTTGGCAATAATGAGGTGGCCTCCTCCATCTGTTTTTCTCAGCACAGAAGAATCAGTTTCAGAACAGAGAGGTTAAAAAAATACACTAAAATATGTAGATAGACAGAGAGAGAGATGGATGGATCAATAAAATAACAAAACTGCTCCAGACAAAAGAAACCCAAGAGGTTAGCTGGGAACTGTTCATTTTAACAGAAGTTCCTTCATCTGCACAGCTGTTCTCTTTCAATATTTGACACTGGCCCCAGCGCCATGCTCTCCCGTTCCATATACGGAGATGCAGTGGTCTTGGAGGCTGAGAGGAGAGGAGAGTTTAGGTGGATGAGAATATGTGTATCTGCTGCTGGCACTGTGCTATCGACTTCGTAGGACATAGCTCCACATCTCACCGGAGGCGCGGAATGACGTTTCTGCAGGGATGCCACGAAGGCTCAACAGTTGGATGGTGTGGTTCACAGGTGCTGGTAATGTCTGTGCTACCGTCCCATGGAAGTAGATAGAGGGAGCACCAACCCTCCTTCTCTTGAGTACCTTCGAAACAGGGAGTCCTAAGCTGGGCTGTTGTGTAACTGACACCACAAATTCGGAAAAACACCAAATGTCTGGAATCATACTATCAAGAAGAAAGAGGAGGGGAAGGAGGAAGGGAGAGTAAGAGGAGAACAATGAGGAAGGAGAAGGAGAAGTGAAGGCAGCTCAACTCCACCTCATCCCAAAAGATGATATTGTCAACAAAAGCACACACTTTGAAAACATTATAGTGTTTACCTCGGTGATGGAGGGGTTGGGAGCAGGACTGGGATACAAGAAAGGGGATAAGGAGGGTGAGAGGGAGGTGGGAGGGAGAGATGTCTTACTTCCAGTATATTCCCCTCTCTGTTTCGCTCCTTTCTTGTGGTTACTGCTATTGCTGTTGTACCAGGAAGTCAGGACCTAAGATACTGGCAATCATTTTAAATCCGCCCAGAGGAAAAGAATGAAAGATTCAGTTTTAAAACAAAGTTGCAATAGTTGAATTGTAAACTAAAATGCTAACTTTGAAGGGGTCTCCAAAGTCTTTGACAAGCATAAATGGAAAAATCCATTTTCTTTCCAAGAGGAGGCTCTCAGCCACAGCCATCCTGTATGCAAACCCAATTACCCTGGGAAGAGAGCATTTTTGTGGTATATCAACTGAAAAAATGACCAGACTCCTCTTTCTTGTGGTATTTGAGCCGAAGACAAGGAGACCTTCTCAGCAGGATTCTCACAGACCCAGCCTCACTATTCCTAAAAAAGAGAAATTCAAGACACAGCTTATGTATGTCAAACAAAATCGGAGGAAAGTCTGTGGTGGGATGGGAAGAAAGAAAAAAGGAAAATGAGTATTTTCCACCCAAAATTATATTGAAAGTATTTATTTGATACTCTGCTCTAATGTCATTTTTTTCAGGAACCCATTAGGGCATATTATAGTATCAAATCATTTTTGTAAAAGTACTTTCCTCTCTTAGAGAATGCAGTTCTATTACTTGAAAATAATCACAAAACCGTCATGAGATGCTTAAAAAATTTGCCTCTTTCAACATCTGTGCTGGCCAGAGGTAAATTACTTGAAACATATTTCACAGCCTTTTGTTTCTTTGTGTATTAATTTGGGTGTATCTCAATTACTGGGAATTATTATCATCATAGTATGACATATTTGCATCACATGCACAGTGTGTGATGATTCCAGCAGTCATTACAGCAATGAGGGTAGCAGCAAGAGAGCCTGGGGGACTGGGGACACTGCTGCTCAAAGCTGCTGTCCTGGGCTGCACTGCATTTGCAGCTTCTCTGCCCTCTCTGTACGTTGCCTAACTGGACTGAGGAGCTTCCATGTGACCACAAACAGCCCCATCCCACTGCCTTCCAGAGGTTTCTCACCCTGCAGCCAGAGGGATGTCATGAAAGCACAAATCCGCTCTTGCCAATGTGCTCTCCAGATGAGGCCCATTACCCTTACCCTGGTCCCAGAGCTGGCTCTGTGCCAGGTCCTCTGCCCATGCCCCCCAGAACCTTTCCCACCCCTGCCTTCCTCCTTCCACCCAGAGGGCAGCTCCGTCCCCCAGTCAGATTCCATCCTGCTGAGGCTAGACTCTGCCGGGACCTTCTTTCCTCCATTGTCTGTCAACTTCTAGGCATCCTGCAGGGATAAGGAACATCTTCAGCATCCGTCTCCACTAGATAGTCACTGAATCCTCCTCTGTGGTGTACACAGCTGGACGCACTGGCTGTTCAGAGTGGCAGAGTAACTGAGTTCTGGCAAATGGAACCAGAGTGGCTTAGCTCATGGAAGTCTCTGGGCTGCTCCTCTGTACCTTGCCCTCCTGAGTGATGGTGACATCAAGGGCAACAGTGGAAACAGATGTTAGAAACAAGGGAGCAGCTGTCATCCTGGGCCACCTTGTGACCAGTGGAGGAGAGCTGGGTGAAGACTGGGACACTAGCCTTGGGTCGGTCCACAAGAGAGAAATACTCTTCTTGGGTCTTAGGCAATGAAAGTTTGAGTTTACTTGTTCCTGTAGTCTAGCCAACCTTAAACTGGCACCCTTTTTCTGACTCCCCCGGACCATGTAAAATGACCTGTCTGTGCCCTCTACTTTAATCTATCGCACACTCTAAAAAATTTTTAATGACTGTTTGTGGAATTACGTTTTTTATATAGGCTTTTCTCTTGGAGCTATAAGCGCTATACTAGCCTAGTATCTAGCCCAAAATATCGAGCATTTATTTTTGCATTATCTCATTTTGATTTGTTTAGTGTCCTAGAAGGATAGTTGTTATTATCCACTTATTAATGATAGGAAGGCAAGATGAGCTGTGTAATTTGACAAGGTTGCACAGCAAAATAATGTTCAGGTTATGATTTCCACTCAGGACTGGCTTAAATATAGCATGGTACCTGGGGTCACACTAAGGGGTATAAAGATTAATCAGACACAGTCTCCTCTCTCAAGGACCTCACAATCTACGACTGTGACAACACGGACACAGAGAAGGAAAGTCAGGTGACATCCACCTGGTCCTTTGAGAATGAATGGTATCTTGTAAGCAGGAGGCAGAAGTCATATGAGGCTTAAGGAAAGCACGTGCAAAATCCCAGCAGGAAAGAAAGGCAGGGGCCATGAAGAGAAAGTGAGACATCGGAAGACACTGCCACCCGGGTTTCACGAAGGTAGGGTACAGAGTCTGGAAAGGAGACTCTGCTCAGCTCTTGTCCTGGAGGCCTTTTCTTTCCCAGGTTCATGCGTAGATGGGTAGAGAGGAGGCAGAGGAAGAGTGTTGAGGGTAGTAAGTGTGGAATTCCCATGACTGGTCAGTTTGAGATTTTTAGAAAAGTGACTTGAGCAGCCAGGGCCAGGAGTGATGAGCAGAGCAGAGCCTGGAGTCAGGGGGACAGCTGAAAAGTGGTTGCTGTCATCTAGGGTCCACAGAGCAACAGGTCAGAAATCAGGCAGAGCAGAGAGGAAGGGCAACTGATAGAAGCGGGAGTCTGCTCCCAGGTCAGATAAAAGAGGATTTGGTGGTCCGAAGAGGGGTGGAATTCAGGAGGCACACAAAAGAGGATGGAAGGATGGGGACAGGAGCTACACCATTTTAAATGAGACACAGGCATGAATGGAAGCTGGCTCCCTGACCCAGTCCTGCTTGGGTTTGAGTTTAACTCTGAGTTCAGCCTTGCAAGGTATTCTTTACTAGTTAGTAAATGAGCTGCCTAGTCTCTCAAGATTCAGGGTAAACCATTAAGCTTGCTGATCTGCTTTTGGAAAATATTTTAGGAGCAATGTTAGACAGTCAAAATCTAAGCCAAGAGTTGAAAATTGATATGAATGAGTTGCAATCAAACAAAGTGCATACAATTAACTACTCAAAAACGTTTTCGAAAGATTCTTCCTCTGGCAATAAATAGGGTAGAGAGAACAAAGCTGCAAGATCTTTTTGGGCTCTAAGTGAAAACAAAAGGGCTGAGTGTGTTCAAGCAAAGACTATTTTCTTAGAAATTCTGAGAACTAGAATTACATAATCCTGGCAACATTTCTGTTTTTATGACATCATGAAAATAAGAGTTGCAATTAATTTTTATTGAACACCTACTATGTTGCAGGGAATGGACTAAGTGATTGGGAAAAGGGGTACACCCTATAGAAAATATATTTGATTTGTTTTTTTTTTCTTAATTTTTTAAATATTACATTCAAAAAATATGAGGTCCCCATATACCCCCCCACTCCCCTCGCCCCACTTGTCCCCCCATAACAACAGTCTCCTCCATCATCATGAGACATTCATTGCATTTGGTGAATACATCTCTGAGAACCACTGCACCTCATGGTCAATGGTCCACATCATAGCCCACACTCTCCCACGTTCCACCCAGCGGGCCATGGGAAGACATACAATGTCCGATAACTGTCCCTGCAGCACCACCCAAGACAACTCCAAGTCCCGAAAACACCCCCACATCTCATCTCTTCCTCCCACTCCCTACCCCCAGCAGCCACCATGACCACTTTCTCCATACCAATGCCACATTTTCTTCGATTACTAATCACAATAGTTCATGACTCTAATCCATTCTCTATTCCTCCATCCTGTGGACCTTAGAATGGTTGTGTCCGCTCCACATCTATTTCAAGCAGGGGCTTAGATTCCACATGGATACTGGATGCAATTCTCCTGCTTTCAGTTGCAGGCAGTCTTGGCTCCCTGGTGTGGTGGTTGACCTTCTTCACCTCCATGTTAGATGGGTGGGGTAAGTCCAATAAACCAGAGGGTAGGAGTTGCAAGTCTGTCTAGGCTCAGGGCCTGGCTATCACATGGTCAGTCCAGAGATTCAGGTCCTCTGGGTATACATTAAACCCCAGCACCAACTACAGTTCCAGTAAAAGTAAAAGGAGAGACTTGCGAACAAAGATCACATCTAAGACCATGATTTGTTTTTTAACTCAAATACGGAGGAGTTTGGAGGCCAGGGAAGAGCATTCTCATCTTCCTCCACAAACTCCTCTCCTCCACTATGCCCTGTCTCCGTGACACAAACTGCCATGTCCCCATTGTCTGTGGTGAACCTTGGAAGCATTCTGGCTTCCATCTCAACTCTGCAGACCAGTAAATCCATCTCCCAGTCTGCTTCCTAATAATCCTCAGTGCATTCTCTCCTTTCCATTCCCACTATCACTACTTCATCAAGACCCTTAACTTCTTGGCTTCAGCTAACACAACGGCCTCCCTGACTCTAACTTATTTCCTCTCCAAACCATCCCTTACCCTGCAGCTCAAGTGGTTGTTCTATAGTGCATCCCTCAGCTTAAAATGAGTTTGAATGATGCATAGCTGTGATTCATAGGCAGTGCTATTAGGACTACCTGAAGTAGTATGTAGAATGGTATGGGAAATCATGCAGAAATGATTTTCCATTACTTAGTAAAACTAGCCACACAGCACTGTTTATTAAAATAAAAACTGGAAACAAACCAAACAACATCAACCACTCTGTGCAAAGAATATGAATGTTGTAACACATTAGCACAGTGCACTCATTAGAGACTGTATGTCAGTAACTACAAAGCACCGCATCTGCAGACATGGACATGAATGAATCTCAAATACATATGACTGAACAAGAGATACAAGGATGCTGGTGAGAATGAAACACGGTGTAGCCACCATAGGAAACTGTTTGGTAATTGCTCAAAAAGTTAGCATAGAATTACCATTGATGGCGGCGGACTTGGCCCAGTGGTTAGGGCGTCCGTCTACCATATGGGAGGTCTGTGGTTCAAACCCCGGGCCTCCTTGACCTGTGTGGAGCTGGCCCATGTGCAGTGCTGATGCACGCAAGGAGTGCCCTCCCACGCAGGGGTGTCCCCACATAGGGGAGCTCCACACACAAGGAGTGCGCCCCATAAGGAAAGCTGCCCAGCGCAAAAGAAAGTGCAGCCTGCCCAAGAATGGCGCTGCACACATGGAGAGCTGACACAACAAGATGATACAACAAAAAGAAACACAGATATCCGTGCCACTGACAACAACAGAAGTGGACAAAGAAAACGCAGCGAATAGACAGAGAGAACAGACAACCAGGGTGGGGGTGGGGGTGGGGAGGAGGGGAGAGAAATAAATAAATAAATCTTAAAAAAAAAAAAAAAAAAGAATTACCCATTGACCCAGCAAATCTATTCCTAGGTATGTGTACAAGAGAATTGAAAACAGGGATTCATATAGATACTTGAACATCAATATCCATAGCAGCATTTTTCACAATAGCCAAATGGTGGAAGCAATCAAACTATCCATTGACAGAAGGATGGATACACAAAATGTGGTATATGCCTACAGTGGAATATTATTCAGTCATAAAAAGGAATAAAGTTCTAATACATGCTACCACATGGATGAACCTTGAAAGCATTAGGTTAAGTGAAATAAGCCAGATACAAAAGAACAAATAGTATATGATGCCACCTAAAATGAAATATCTAGAATAAGCAAATTAACAGAAACAGAAGGTAGATTAGAGTTTACCAGGGGCTACGGGGAGTCAGAGTAGGGAGTTATTCCTTAATAAGTAGAGAGTTTCTGTTTGGGGTGATGAAAAATTTTGGTAATGGATGGTGGTGAGGGCAGCACAATGTTGTAAATATAAATTATTGCCACTGAATTGTACACTTTGAAAATGGTTAAATGACAAGTTTCAAGTATTATATATATCCTGCCGCAATAAAAAATTATAAAATTTCTCTGAAAAAAGAAATACAAGGATGAAAGCAATACATGAAACATGACACCATTTATAGAAAGCTCAGCAACATGTAAGTCAAAGCAATATTTTGCTTACACATATACACATATGCATTAAAATGAAAAAATAGGCAAATGAGAAACTTAAAATATGAGGAGGGAGTAAGAGGAAACAGTGGGGGAAGACCATATAGGGCCTTCAGAAGTTCTGCTAAGACCATACTTCTGAAGATAGCCATGGAGTATCCTCGTTTTTCATTTTATGATTATTTCTTAAACTTTGCAAGTAGGTGTTATATTCTAAGCTATATATATTTCCCACAAAGATAATAAAATAAAACCAAAGAGAGAAAAAAGGAATTCCACGGGAACCCACCCATTCCAAAGCTCTATAGCATGGCCCAAGGGCTTCTCCCTAACAGCCCACATGCAGGTCCCTTGACCTGCAGGACCTGGCTATCAGGAAGCAGCCCTGCTCTCTGGACTCACTTCCTTTGTGGAAGGCTCTGCCTCACCTGGGACCCACCTCCTTCCTTCAGGGGCCTGGTTAGCTCTCCCCAGGCCTGAGGCGGTCACTAAAGACTCTGCCCTCCTCAGCAGGCCCCTGAGCTCTTTGGGGTCAGAACAGTGAGCCCCGTCACACTACTGCCCTTCTTTTTTTTTTTTTTTTTTTTTTAATTTTTTTATTTTTTATTGACTTTGTAATAATATTACATTAAAAATATATATGTGAGGTCCCATTCAACCCCACCCCCCCCACCCCCCCTCTCCCCCCCCCAACAACACTCGTTCCCATCATCATGACACATCCATTGGATTTGGTAAGTACATCTTTGGGCACCTCTGCACCTCATATACATTGGTTCACATCATGGCCCATACTCTCCTCTATTCCATCAAGTGGGCCCTGTGAGGATTTACAATGTCCGGTGATTACCTCTGAAGCACCATCCAGGGCAGCTCCATGTCCCGAAGACGCCTCCACCTCTCATCTCTTCCTGCCTTTCCCCATACCCTTTGTCCATTATGTCCACTTTTCCCAATCCAATGCCACCTCTTCTATGTGGACATTGGATTGGTTGTGTCCATTGCACCTCTATGTCAAGAGGAGGGTCAGATTCCACCTGGATGCTGGATGCAATCCTCCCATTTTCAGTTGTAATCACTCTAGGCTCCATGGTGTGGTGGTTGTCCTTCTTCAACTCCATCTTAGCTGACACTACTGCCCTTCTGCTCCTGCCATCCAGCTGCAATCAACCAAGGAGATCGCCATCAGCAGTGAGTGACATTTTATCCAATCAGTTGAATGCCTTATAAGGAGAAGTGATTTCAGCCTTCAGAGAGAATTTCCCAGCTCTGGGAGTTCACCAAGGACCTTCACTGGAGCCCCTGGTTGCAGCCTGCCTGTGGAACCTGGACTTGTGCATCCCCATGGTTATGTGAAAGAATTTTGTAACACCTCATGCTATTGACAGATATCTCCGGTTGACTCTCTAGAGAAATCTGACTAATACATGTGTCAAGGCTGCTCAATTTGCTTATTAGCTCTAACAGTTTGGAGTGTGTATATGTGTGGATTCTTTAGAGTTTTCTACATCCTAAGAGTACGTCATCTATAACAGAGATACTTTTACCTCTTCCTTTACAATTTGGATGCTTTTATTTTCTTTCTTGTCTAAATGATTTGCCTATATCTTTCAGAGACATAAGCACACAAAACAACTGACACTGAATGAGAAGATTATGGAACACTGCCCCTCCCTGACCCTGCAACCCCACCCATAGGCTGTGACATACTAACGGCAGATTTGGGCTGAAAGAGCAGCAACACACAGACTGTTTCCAAGGAGGAGGTCTTAAGGCAGCCTAAAGACAAGAGGGAAGACAAAACCCAGGACCCCATTGGAAACAGAAACCTCTGACACCTACAGCTAGGGCAAACATAAACACAGCCCTACAACTAGCAAGGTTAACATAAAACCTCACACCAAAGCCCTTCTTACCCCAATTCCTATTAATCAGTGGATTATGTCCAGTTTTCCACAAAAAAATTTACAATCCATGCTAAAGGGGAAGCAAGAGAGAAAGAAAGCATGAGAATCAGTCTTAGATATGGTAAAGATTTTGGAATTATGGCACAGGGAATTTTAAGTAACAATGATTAATATGTTAAGGGTTAAAATGGAAAAAGTAGATAATGTGCAAGAACAGAAGGGAAATGTAAGCAGAGAGATGGAAAAACTAAGAAAGAATCAAAGGGAAATACTAGAAATCAAAACAACCATAACAGAAACGGAGACTACTTTAATGGGCTCATTAATAGCTTAAGCATAGCTGAGGAAAGAGTCAGTAAGCTTAAAGACATGGCAATAGAAACCTCCTAAATTGAAATAAAAGAGGAAAAAGAATGAATAATATTTTTCAAAAACCCAGAATAGAATATAGAGAAAGTGGGGGGATATTTTAAAGTATAATATACATCTATTTTGAATACTGGAAGAAGAAAGAAGGAAAGGAAGAAGAGAAATATTTGAAGAAATATGGCTGAGAATTTTCCCAAATTAATGACAGACACGAAACCACTAATCTGGAAAGTTCAGACTAACCAGGAAAGACAAATCCCAAAAATTTTACAGCTATGTATATCATTTTCAAATTGCAGAAAGCCATAAGTAAAGAAAAAATCATGAAAAAATACAGGAAAAAATAAACTTTATGTTCAGAGGTACAAGGATAAGAATTATAGCAGACTTTTTGTCAGAAACCATGCTATAATAAGAGATTGGAGTGAAAAATGTAAAGTGTTGAGGGAAAAAGTAAAACCAACAGAGAACTCTATATGCAACAAAAATTGTCCTTCAAAAGTGAAGGAAAAATAAAGACTTTATGAGGCAAAAAAGAAAACTGAGAGCATTCAACAGCAAACCTGCCTTGCAGTAAATGTTAAAAAGAAATTCTTCACGGAGAAGGAGAATGTTATAGGTCAGAAATTTGAGTCTTCGTGAAGAAAAGAAGATCACAGGAGATAGAGTAAGTAACGATAAAATAAAATCTTTTGTGTTTCTTATTCTTTATGTAAACAATAATTAGAGTAATAAGAGTAGCGATGTACTGGGTGATGATAGCACATGGATAGGAGGAATTAACTGAAGCATCATCATAAGCAATGGGATAGAGGAATAAGGAATACACTGCTATAAGGTAGCAGCACTACACAGAAAGCAATATAGGGTTATTTGAAAGGATTTCGATTGATCAAAAATGTCAACTGCAAACTGTAAACCAACCAATAAATTTTAAAACTACACTTAATTGGTATACTAGGAGAGGAGATAAAATGGAATCATATATAATGCTAAATTAAAACCAGAGAAGGTATTAAAAGAGAGGAAAGAAGAAACAATGGTCAATGATGCAAAGAGACAAGAGTTATAAGAGGGTATATATTGATTTAAGTCTGTCAGTAAGGTTTAAAATGTGAATTGTCTAAATATACTAATTATAAAAGGCAAACACCAGCATGTATAAAAGAAAATAAGAACCAGCTATATGCTGCCTATAGGAACCCACTTCATGTATAAAGTCTGAAATGGGTTAAAAACAAAGGCAGGGGGCTGATGTGGCTCAAGCAGTTGAGCGCCTCTTTTCCACATGGGAGGTTCCAGGTTTGGTACCTCCTCAAACCAAAAAAAACAAACAAAAAAACCAACTCAGCAGAGCCTATGGTCTGGGGTTCAATCCCCAGCTGCAGTACCTCAAAAAAAAAAAAAAAAAAAAAAAGGATGGTAAGAAAGATACATCATGCTAACACTAATTAAAAGAGCTGAAGAAGTTATATTGAATTAAGGAAACCTAAACATTAAAAGAAGAAAAAATATCAAATTTAATAAAGAAAACAATTCCACAATGTTAAAAGGATCAGTTCTCCAAGAAGACAGAACAATCCTTGAGTGCACCTAAAAATAGAGCATCAAAATATGTGAGGCAAAAAGATAGAAATGAAAAGAGAAATGAAAAAAATCCATCATTACTGATGAAGACATCAATATTTACCTTTCAGTAAAAGCTATATCAAATGGGCAGAAAATCAGTAAGGACCTGGAAAGTCCTATCAATCAGTTCATTCTAATTGGCATGTATAGAGAAATCCATCCAACAACTGTACAATACTTATTATTCTCAAACTCATGTGCAAGAGTCACCAAGATGAACACATTCTGTGCCATAAAACACACCTGAATTTTTTTCAAGTTATAAATCATACAAGTATGTTCACAGACCAAAATGGAATTAAACTAGGAATCAATCACAGAAACAGAGTTGGGCAAACAGCAGATATTGTAGAATTAAACAACACACCTCTAAATAACACACAGGTCAAAGAAGATACCTCAGTTCATCAAAGATCCCACTTAGGAAAATAAAACAAGAAGAGCATTTTAAATCTAAAGAAGCACAAAAAAGTGATAATAATAAAAATTCCTGACAGGCTTTGTGTCCTTTTTTGTGCCACAGTTTGTGAAATGCAATTGTGGTTTCCCACTTAGTTGTCATAGCTGGGCAGAAAGTTAAGAAAAAAGAATATTGAAAATGTTCAAGAAAAATACAAAGAAATGGTAAGCCAAAAAATAAAAAATAAAAGCAGAAAATCAATGCAATTGAAAATAGAAAAATGATAGAGAAATCAATAAAACCAAATTGTTTCTTTGAAAAGATCAACAAAATTATAAATATCTAGCCAGGGTAACAAAAAAAAAAAGGAGAGAGAGAGATAACAGACATAAATTACCTACACCAAAATTGGAAGAAATAATCCCATAAACATTAAAAGGAGAGTTTATATGGTTAAGAGTCTTCAAAAAAGAGTTGGGAGGTCATCAGAGGGGTCGCGCTTATGCACACCTCAGTAGGATCCCAGAGACTGACAAAGTAGATACAGCCCCAGGTACTGGTGACCCTGAGGGCTATGGAGACACACAGTCTACGGTCATGGCAGTTGGCTCTGGAGTTAAGTGCCTTGTCAGTTGGTCCCACTTTGGAATTTGTGTTCCTGAGAGTGATGGAGTTGGACTTAGATGTGACCTTTCTACACATGCCTCTTCTGTCACTTTTACTGGACCTGTGGTTGGTGCTTGGTTGGTGTATACCCAGGTGACTTGAATCTCTGAACTGGCCATGTGCCAACTGGTCCCTGAGCCTCAGCAGAGCTGCAACTCCTACTCTCTGGTTCATTGGACTTACCCAGGTCAGATACCATGGGGGTGAAGATGGTCAACCACCACACCAGGGAACTGGGAATGCCTACAACTCCAAGCAGGGGAATCACATCCATCAACCATGTGGGATCTAAGCCCCCTCTCGAGATAGAGGTGGAGTGGACATCACCCTCCCAGGGTCCACAGAATGGAGGAATAAAATATGGATTAGAGGGGACTTACTGGTATTCTTCTATAGAACTATTGTGACTAGTAATGGAAGAAACCGTAGCATTGATGTGGAGAAAATGGCCACGGTAGTTGCTGAGGGCAGGGAGAGGGAAGAAGAGATGTGATGTGGGGGCATTTTTGGGACTAGGAGTTGTCCTAAATGATATTGCAGGGACAGACGTTGGACATTATATATCCTGCCATAACCCACTGAATATACCAGGAGAGAGTGTAACCTACAATGTGAACTATAATCCACGCAGTGCAGCAGTGCTCCAAGATGTATTCACCAAATGCAATGGATGTGCCGCAATGAAGGAGGTTGTTGATGTGGAAAGAGTGTGTGTGGGGGTATGTGGGGGGGGCATGTGAGAACCTCTTATATTATTTAATGTAACATTTTTTGTGATCTATGTATCTTCAAAAAATACAATAAAAAAATAAATGCTCAAAAAAAAAGGCTAATAAAAGGATACAAGGGAAAACTCTATGCCCAAAAATTTGATAAATTTGGTAAAATGGGCCAATTCTTTGAAAGTACAAACTACCAGAATTCACAGAAGAAAAAAATAAATTATCTGAATCAGTAATTAATAACCTTTGGGAAAATAAATGAAATCACCAGGTCAGATGAATTCAATGGTTTCTACCAAATATTTAAGGAAGAAATGGTATCAATTCTCCACCATCTTTTCAAGAAAACAGAAGCAGAGAGAATCCATCCTAACTCATTAAATGAGGACAGAAATAGCCTAATACCCAAGCCAGATAGATATTTCAAGAAAAGAAAAGTACAGACCAATATCTCTTGTGAATATAGATATAAAAAGACTCAAAAAGGATTAGCAATAGAACACAATGATGTTAAAAAATGAATTATACACCATAACCAAATGGGACTTTTTCCAGGTATGGAAGGATGGTTCATCATTCCAAATTCAATTAATGTAATCCACCCTATCAGACACCATGTCAGACTAAAGAAAAACTCGTGATCATATCATATCAATTGGTATTGGCTTTATAGTAAGGTGCAGAGTAAGGGAAAATTGTTAGTTATGGCTATGTGATAATAAACAAGAGTATCTTCCCAGGTATTGTAGCAGACTGATACACACTGCCTGTTGGATGCTCCTTTTTTTAACATCCAATTTCTGGTTTGGGTATGATGTCTCCTCCTGCCTTCAAAACCGGAACATCTGTGCCACAGTCCTGTCCTGACAGCCCTGTAACTCCAGGGCTATTGCTTTGAGCTCTGATCCCTGAGTAGAAGTGATGGCTTATGGTCTGGTGGATGGAAAGCTAGGGGCAGTTGATCCTTTTGTGTGACATCCCTAGAAATGCTTTCCTTCTTAAACCACCCCAAGCACTGAAGATGAAAGCCTTGTTGAAAAAGATAATTTTAAGAAAAGGTGCATTCACATTGTTTTGTTTGGAGAAAAAAACCGTGATTGTTATGACACCATGTCCATTTTATGTGTTTATTCATCCCTGGGACCAAGAACATGCTTGCAATGTCATCTATTTGTAGCTGTTTGAATGAAGCAAAGACAAAAGGATCAATTAATAAATATCACAGTAGCTTTCATGAAGGAGATCTACTGGTTTCAGTTTTTGCCTATGTAAGGGACACTAAACTAATTCAGAAAATTTTATTAAATTGTTGGAAAAAAGTAGGTCAATTCAAAAGTATTTCTTCATTTAATCCATCTCCACAGAAGAATAAAAGAATATTGATAAATAAGATAATATCTTAAACTTGCTCATGAAGCTTCCACCCAAGGAAGATGAATTTAATGACTCCATGTCAGCCTGGAAGGTGGCCTCTTGAGAAATATTTTATTTCATGATATGATTGGCCATAAGGTGTTGATTATATGGGATAGGAGGATTTTTAGTGGGTTATGGGGATTAGAACAATGCACCAGTAGAAAGACAGGCAGGATTACTCAGTTCACAAATATTTATGTGAGTACTTTGTATGTGTCAAGCCCATGCTGGGTACTTGCTACATAAAAGACCCATTTCTAACCTCAGACTTCTTTGAATGTAATAAGAGGGACTGAGGGAAATCAGGGTAAGTTCAATGTAGTATGATAAATTTCATGGCAGTATTAAGCATAGGATATTATGGGATTGTATGACTGTTATTTAACCCATTTTTAAATTGATATATGACATAAATAAACTAAAGTAAATATATCTTAAAAGTACAAATGGGTGGAACTATCAATGATATCAAATCTAACTCAATCTTGGGAGGTTTGAAAAGACTCCATTGAAAAGTATAGAAAATCCTGGCTAAGAGACTTGACAAGGAAACAAGATCAAGCCTAGCCCACATGGTTTGTTTGGGAGCTGGTCTTCAGCAAAAGAAAGGCAGAGATGGGTCTCAGAGAAAGATACATTTCTTGGTGAAAATTGGAAGAGGCAGACTATTGAGCAGATCCTTTTAAAAAGCACAAAAATATTAATCTTCATAAATCTTGTTTCAGTTCACATCACTTCTTTCATGCAAATATATTCAATGAAATTCCTAAATAAAGTTAGAGAAGTTGACACCATACATTTACTCCTTAATAAAGTTCTCATTGAATTGAACTAAAGAATGTAACAATTACCATATTTCCAAATATTCTAACTACTCCCACTACTACCACCCATTAATTAACCAAGGAATAAATGTAGGAAGTTGGTCTTTGTTAGAGGGAAAGCCCAAACTATTCAACTATGAATCCCAAACTGACAAATGAAAATATATTGAGGCAAAAACACAGCCAAGCTACAAGTATATGAAAGTTTCCCTGTACTGAACTTTCAATTCCAAAGGATTCCTCATAGTTCAAACAGAATTAATGGAGTGTGTCCCCTACCTAGATATTATTTAATTAAGTATATTAATGTCGAGAATAAAGAAAACTTGACAAGTTCTTGGAATGCATTAATTTACTAGTCACTTACAGGTTATTGTGTTGGTTTGAAGCTCCACCCCAGTATGTGCTCCAGTATCCACCCCGCTCCACTCCACTATGCACTCCAGAATTATATGTTCTTAAATTCATTCCATCCCTATGAGTGTGAGCCCATTGTAGATAGGACCTTTTGATGAGGTTACTTCAGTTAAGGTGTGACGCACCTCAATCAGGATGGGTCTTCATCTTACTCCTATAGCCTTTTATAAATGGAGTGAAATTCAGACAGGGAGAAAGGAAGCCATAGAAAACAAGAACCTGGGAGATAAAGAAAGGACCAGGCATTGCTTAGGAACATAAAACAGTTACCTAGAAAGGAAAAGAATTTGTTCACACTATGCTTGTCCTCCTCATATTGAGTAAAAGAAAACCATGGAGTAATATCTATAGAATTTTAAGGCAAAACATGTTCATACAAGTTTTATAAAATTATTTGTTGCCAACAGGAAGATAATTTGAGACACACAGGAAAACTGTATGAGTCCCAGTGCTCTACCCTGAAAGAAGTTTCCCAGCTGATAGGGAAATGAAATAAAACCAGAACAGAAATTTATAATGTTATTTTATAAAATAATGTGCAAGAAAAGCAGCAAAACAAGTAAGATCTAAACAAATCTAAATATTTTAATATAGCTATGTAAATCATTTCAAATATGAAAACTACTTCATACAGGAGAAGATACATGGTAGGCAATTTAAATAATTTTAATAGCATTTTGAGATAGACAATACTGCATAGAAAAATTGTATTGCATGACAAAATTTATATTCAGAGGAAAATCACCTAAAATGTTTTTATGATTAACAAACAAGGAGAACTCCAAATGGATGAATTAAAATTTTAACTCATACTTCTTGAAAATGGGCTCAAAATAAAACAAAAAGATGGGGAGTTTTAGAATTCAAACCAAATATTAATGAATTGGAAAATGAAAGATAGAAGAATTGATAGATATAAAAGCAAACTTGGAGAAAAGCAAAAAAAATACAAAACATCAAAATCACTAAAAATATCATGAGAACAATAAAAAAGCTACAAATGCATAACAATAAGTGAATATAACCAGAAATATGAAGACACCAAAAAACTCCAAGAATATTACATACATGTGTATATTATGTACATTATAGTATAATACAGAAAGTAAGCTATAATTTACGGGTAATTTAAGAAATAAAATATAAGTTCCTCTAGCACAATTGCTGTGAACTGAAGTACAAGGTAGACAATAACAGTTCAATGGAAACCTCCTCTTTGGCAGCTGTCAAAGAACACAGAGCATGAGGAAGCATCTTTCCTTAGGGCTGCGGTAGTTCAAACTTAAAGTGACGTGGAACGAAAAAATCCAGTCTTAATGGAGAGAGCTGACATGGTGAAGGATTTGTAACTTCATTGCTTTCCTACTCCCAACACCTAATGTTCACCCCCCAAAAGATATATCTAATGTCCTAACCCCCCGAACCTGGAAATGTGACATTCTTTGGAAAAAGGCTCTTTGCAGATGTAAATAATTAAGGGTCTCAGGATGAGCCCACCCTGGATAATGTGGGTGGGCCTTAAACCCAATTACAAGTGTCCTTAGAAGAAGAGGAGAGATGAGACAGAGAAACACAGGAAGGCCATGTGAAGACAGAGGCCCAGACTGGAGGGAAGTGTCTACCAGCCAAGGAGCACCAAGGCTTGCTGAAGCCACCAAGAACTGGACAAAGCAAGGAGTGGATTGACCCTTTGAGCTTTCAGTGTTTGGATGGCCTTGCTAACTCCTTGATTTGGGACATCTAGCCTCAAGAACTGTGAGAAAGTACGTTTCTGCTGTACTAAGTCACCAAGTTTCTGTTGATTTGTCATGGCAGCCCTGGGAATCTTAATTCAAAGCCCCAGAAATACCTCCTATTTTAGCTATCTAAAAGCTGACCAAAGCAATATACCAGAAATGGGTTACCTTTTACAGTGGGGATGTATTAACTTACAAGCTTACAGCTTAGAGGCAGTGAAAATGTCCAAATCAAGACATCATCAGGAGATGCTTTTCTTCTCTAAGACCAGCTTTCAGTGACATGTCAGGGCACGACGGCAGTGTCTGCTGGCACTACCTTCTCCTCCGTGGCTTGTTGCTTTCCGCTTCTGTCTTTCTCTCTCCTAGGTTCTGTTGATTTCAGCTTCTTGCTCTTGTGGTTTTCTCTCTCCCAGTTTCTTGGAGTTTCTCTGTGCATCTCTCTCTGATTCATACATTCCAAAGAACTCCAATAAGAGGATTAACACCTACGCTAAGTCACAAAATGACTTGATGACAAGATCCTGCCTACAGTAGGTTTTCATGCACAGGAATGGATTAGTTCTAGGGACATGATCTGTTCTGAGGTCCTCAAAAGCTTCAAACTACCATGCCCCCCATGGTGGGATTAGGTGCCCACCTGTCTTAGATTCCTAAAGGCTTCCATAATAAATTATCACAATTGTTGCTACTGAAAACAATCGTAAAGTATTGTCTCACAGTTCTGGAGGCTCGAAACCCAAAATCAAGGTGTCAGCAGGGCCTGAGGGCTCTAAGAGAAGATGCTTCTTTGTCTTTTTCTAGCGTCGCAGTTGCCAGCAATCCTATGCTTCCATGGCATTTAGTGGCACCACTCTAGTCTCTGTCTGGGTGCTCACACAGCCATCCTCTCCTGTGTCCCTCTGTCTCTGTGATTCCTTTTCCTTTCTTATGAGGACACCAGCTATATTGGATTCAGTGTCTACCCTACTCCATATAACCTTATCTCAACTAATACATTTGCAAAGGCTTTATTACCAAATAAGGTATTGGGGGTTAGGACTTCAACAAAACTTTTGGGAGAACACAATCCAGTCCAAAATGTCACCTCTCTTCTGGTGCCTTCATGGAATTTAATGGTTCACAATGTCCCTGAGCAAAAGGGCACTGAACTCAGCTGAAGTGGAAGGAGACCAGTGTCAGGTGCAGCCCGCAGAGAGGGGTCAGTGAGGGATGCAGGCATTGCACCACAGCCCAGCAGGACAGCAGAAATCCACAGGGGCAGACCCTACAAGGCCACTTGACAAAGACAAGGGTCGCCCTGGATTGCATGGAGAGAGTCACCAGGAGTCAGAGGAAGAGGAAGCCCTGCTTTTGAGGGCTCATTCACATTGCATAGCAGACACAGGGGTCTGCCCATCCTCCAGAGAACAGGGATGTGCCACAGGATAAAGTCAGATGGATAGCCCTGCCAAAGGAGTATAGAGACAGCAGAGAAGGGACCTGAGCCCCAGAATCCCTGGTGTGAGGGCTCTGTAGTGTCAGGATGAGCTGCTCACACAGCACACTTGTTGCTTTCTTTGATGGGCACTGGGAAAGGGTCAAGTCCCTGAGATGTTAGAGTCTCATGGACCACAGCAGAGAATGAGAGCAATACTTGCCTGAGAAGTACAGTTCTAAACTGAAAGTGACTAAAAAAGTGCCATCAAACACTGTGTTTATCATTACCATTTGCTGCTGGGTTGTAATGAGGAGGAGAAGTCATAAAATCTGTGAACAGTTATAAAAGAGAAGGCGTTTTCATCTATTCCTGATGGATGACTATTTCATATCTGTTATACTTAGGCTTCATAAAATTATTTCATATGTGCTAATACATTTTATCATCTTCATGAAATAGGTAAAAAAAATTTCTAGCAAAAAAATGTCATAATTGATTAAAAATATATGGAAAACCTATTACCATGAAAGAAATATAAATTGATGACCCCCAAAAACTTCAAAATAAAAACTGTAGCTCCTCAGTGACTGTACAGTGAACTCTAGCTAAGAAAAGCTAATTTAAGAGATTTTGATTGCTTTCCTATAGTACATAAGGAAGATATTTTTCAAATAAATGGGATAAAAAAATACCCCAAGAGCAGGCAATGGAACATGAGGAGATAAATAACAAAAAAAGAATCAAAGTTTCCATAAAAATAGGAAAAATAAATTAAAAGAGCCATCATTTTTACATATTGAAATGCAGCATCAGTAGACAAAAGGTAAACTTTAATGTCAATAAATGTGAAGTCCCCATGTTGATTGCAGATGGAATGGCTGTGTACAGGATGGCAGAGACATGCATTAACAGGTTGACACCTGAACCCTGGCTGTGCTGAGATTGCTAGGATGTTGAATAGCATGCTCTTAGAGTCGAGGCATTATGTAGGCTCCTGCTGGTGTATGGTCAGCCATGTTCACCAGTCCAGGAAGACCTTCCTGGGATGCTCATGCTCAGGAACCTCAGTTTCAAAGTTGAAAATAGAGAAAAGTTTCTAGGACAGTCTGACCCCACAAGCCATCCCAAGAGAAATGAGATGCTCTCAGTCTCACAATTTGGACATTACAATAATAAAGATCTTAGAAAGGAGAGGAAGTGTTTGCCCAAAAAACAAAGGAAAAGCAGAATGGGGAGTGAGGGCCCTTCATTTCCCATAGGTGAGGGAGCTGACTGAGCACAGAGTAGCACAGTACAGCCCTCATAGAAGCAGAACCAAGGCAGGAAGTCCAGGCATGGTCAGGTCAGGAAGGGGATAGGGGGACACGAATCCAAGGGACCAGCACAGCCATCTTGGAGACTGAGGATGGCCCACTCACCTGCCCATGCTGTCCAGCCATCCTGATCTTCTTGTGCTCCCCAGACCACATGCCCAATTCATTCCCGCCTTGAGGACCCACTCAGTTTTCTTCTTCTTGGAGCCCTCCATCCCAGACCTTATATGGTTTGCTTCCTCACTTTATTCAGCTCTTTGCTCAGGTATTCCCTCCGAGATTCCTTCCCTGCCCATTCTATTGAAATGAACACCTGTCAGGTACAAAATGGTGGAATAGAAAGTTTTCTGAATTGCTCTCCACCAGTAAAATGAAAGACCTGGAACAAGACATTGAAATTAACTAGGTGGTAACCGTGGAACCAGAGTGGACATTTAGAACAACTACAGGAGGTCTAGGGAAGTGAGGAACTGCCAAGAGCTCAGACTTAGTAAGTGTATGCATGAACAGTGAGCAGCACCCATTGCTCAGGCCCACAGTATTGGCCTCTGAAATGGCTGATGCTGCATCAACCTGGCAAGGACTCCAGGAGCAGCCGTCAGGGGCCAGGACTGGTGGAGGAAACTTCCTCCTCTAAAAGTTGAGGCTGAGGTTGGGTTGCAGTGGGGAATCCTTGAGGGACCAGTGGGGAAACTGAGTGCAGCATTTCCAGCCTCCCACCAGCATCCACTTGGACATAAGAGCTGGTCACCATTTACAGCTTTTTTTTTTTCCTTCTGTGTGTGGGCATTTCCTAGTCTGGCAGATCCCTGAGGGCCCAGCATACTTGCTGGCCTTGGATTTAGCCCTCTTGGCAGCAGCGGCTTCGGGCCTTACACCAGCATATGCCAGGACTTAAAGACCCAGCACTGTCTTTCACTGGTTGGGTTTCTTTCTCTTCCTTGTGTTGTTTACTCTGAGATCCCTGAGTGCCCAGTGCAGACACTAATCCCCATTTCTCTCAGCAGCACTGTCTTCTAGCCTTACACCAGCATCTCTAGAACATAAAAGAGCCTACACCCTTTTTCTTTTTTTTTTTTTTTTTTTTTGTCTTTTGGGTAGTTGGTTTTTTCCTTTCTGTATTCTGTATTTTGGGGTCTGGCAGATTCCTGGGGTATGGACAGGGGCACTGGAATAAGTTTTGATCTTGGCAGCTATAGCTTCTAGCTTTGCATCAGTGCACAAGAGTCTTAGAGAGGCAGTGCATCTTAAATTTGTCTTTTTTTGTGTGTAGGTGTTTCATCTGTTTGTTAGTGTATTTTTTCATTTTGTTTCTCATCTATCTCTTTTGTTCCTTTTTTCCTTTTTATTTATCTTGTTCTTAGTCCAGTAGACTCAACAGTGGGAGTATTACACTCAAGAGTGACCTAAATGTAATACTAAGAGTGTCCAGTTCTCAACAAAAATTTTCAAATCATACAATGATACAGGAAATTGTGGCCCAGTCACAAGCAAAAAATAAAAAGTATTTGACATAAAATATTCCAGAGAGGAAGCACAGTCTCCGGAATTCTGGAATTACTAATCAGGATCCTACATTAACTCTCATAAATAGGATCAATGAACTAAAGGAAAACATGGACAAAGAACCAAAGGAAATCAGGGAAACTATATATGAACAAAATGAGAATTTCAATAATGAGATAGAAATTATACAAATGAATCAAATGGATATTCTGAAACTCAAAAATATAATTACTGAAGTGTATTTACCCTTCCATAGAAGGTTTCAAGAGTGTATTGGAGGAAACAGAAGAAGGGATCAGCAAACTTGAAGATAAATCGATTGAAATTGTCCAGATTGAAAAACAGAAAGAAAAAAGAATGAAAAAAATGAACAGAGGCTGAAGAACCTTCAGGACACCATTAAACATATAAATATATGTATCATAATAGTCCCAGAAGAAGAGAGAAGAAAAGGTCCATACAAAATATTTAAAGAAATAATGGCAGAAAACTCCCAGCTATGATGAAAGATATGGATATACAAATCCAAGATGTTTAACGAATGCCAAGTAGGAAGGACCCAAACAGATCTGCACCAAGATACATTATGATCAGTCAAAAACAGATTCTTAAAAACACTAAGAGAAGCAATGCATCACATATAAGTGATCCATAATAAGATTACCATGTGATTTCTCAATAGAAACCACGGAGGGAAGAAGGCAGTGGGAGGACATATTTACTAATGATATTTCTAAGTCATAAATTTTTTGTCCCTCAATTATTTCGTTAATGCCTACTTTCATAACTATTTTGATTTTTTTTTATTGTACCACTTGAGTCCCTTCTTAATTTTCATATGTTTTCTTTGTGATTACCATGGGACTAAAATTTAACATTCCTAATCTATAGCAATCACTTATAATTGATTCCAACTTAAAAGCATACACCTACCCATTTCTATAACCTTCTGCCACTCACCTTTTCCTTGAACTTATTGCAAATTATATCTTTATACATTGCATTTCCCAAACGATAGATTTATCATTACTATTTATGCATTTGCATTTTTGAACCTGTAAGCAGTAAAAAATGGAGTCATACACCAAAGGATACAATAGAATAGCTCTGGCCTTTATCATTAGACATATGGTTGCCTTTAATTGAGGTCTCTATTTCTTTCTATTGCTTTGATCCACTATCCAGTGTCTAATCCTTACTGTCTAAAGAACTCCCTTTAGCATTGCCTGTAGCGCAGGTCTAGTGGTGACAAGTTCCCTCAACATTTGTTTATCTTAGAATGTCTTAATCTTTCTCTCATTTTTTAATTCCAGTCTTCTCAATATAACATTTTAGTTGGGAATTGTTTTCTTACACCACTTTAAGTATTTTCCCCATTGTCTTCTTGCCTATATGGTTTCTGATGAAAAATCAGCACTTAATCTTTTTGGGACTGCTTTGTACATAACTCATTGTTTTTGAAACTTTCAAAACACTCTCATTGTCCTTTACATTCAATACTTTGACTACCATGTGTCTGAGGATATTTCTCTTCAAGTTTTATCCTGTTTGGGGTTCACTGGAATTTTTTCAAGTGTATAGTCACGTCTTTTGCTAAGTTTGGGTATCTTTCTGCCATTATGTCTTTGAGTACTCCTTCTGCCCCTTTCTTTCTCTTCCTTTTGTGACTTCCATTGGGTATATATTGATATATTTAGTGGTGTCACACAGGTCTTTTAGGCTATTTTTGCTTTTTCTAATTTTTTTTTATTTTTCTGTTTTCTCCTCAGTCTGATTCATGTCAATTATCCTTTCTTCTAGTTTACTGATTCTTTCTTTTTTCAACCAGCTACAATCTGCTGTTGAAACCACCTAGAGAATTTTTCATTTCAGTTATGGTGATTTTCAACTCCAGTAGTTCTTTTTGGTTCAGTTTAGAAATTTCTATCTCTTTAATGAGATTATACTATTGTTCATTTATTATTTTCCTGACTCCCTTTAGTTCTATCACTGTATTTCCCATCTCCTTGAGCATATTGAGGATCTTTATTTTTAAATCTTTTTCTGGTAGGTCCACAGTCTGGTCTTCTTCATTGATGTTTTATGGATTTCCATCCTCTTCCTTTAGGTGGACAATTATTTCCTGTTTCTTTGTCTTGTACATTTTGATATTTTAAAGTGCTAACTCAGGGAAGCAGATTTGGCTCAATGGACAGAGGTTCTACCTACCACATGGGAGGTCCAGGGTTCAAACCCAGGAGGATCTCCTGACCCATGTGATGAGCTGGCCCATGCATAGTGCTGATGTACACAAGGAGTGCCGTGCCACGCAGGGGTGTCCCCCATGTAGGGGAGCCCCATGCACAAGGAGTGCGCCCTGTAAGGAGAGCTGCCCAGCACAAAAAAAGTGCAGTCTAACCAGGAGTAGTGCTACACACATGGACAGCTGACACAGCAAGATGACACAACAAAAAGAGACACAGATTCCTGCTGCTGCTGACAAAAATATAAGCAGACACAGAAGAACACACAGAGAATGGACACAGAAAGCAAAAAACTGGGGGAGGCAGGGAAGGGGAGAGAAATTTTAAAAAATAAATTAAATTAAAAAATGAAGTGCTAACTCTTGGATTTAGTCCCTGAGCTTTCTGTTTCTGGAGTTAGTATCTACATGATGTTATAACAGAGATTCCCTTAAGTGCTAGGAGTTAACAAATAAAACAAATCAATGCAAAAATGCATTTCACAGTCTTTACAAAATGGCTTTGCTTTGGCTAGTGCCCTTCTTCAGAGTTCAGCCCTCTTACAAAGAGTAGTCTGAGGTGAATGCAAAGTTCAGCTGGTTTAAATCTGTATGTACCCCAGAAAATCACATTCCTAAATATAATCCATTCCTGTGGCTGTGAAAACCATTGTAAGCCAGATTTTTGGATGCAGTAACTTCAGTTAAGACGTGACCCACTTTAATCAGAATGGGTCTTAATCCTATTACTGGGGTTTTGCATAAGAGAATGAATTTCAGATAGAGAAAGGGAAAGCCCCTGAAACAAGAAGCTGAAAGCAGTGAGACCCAGAAGAGCAGGGAGAGACCAGCAGATGCTGGCATGTGCCTTGCCATGTGGCAGAGGATCCAAGGATCACAGGCAGCTGGTCTTTGGGAAGAAATCATCACCTTGGTGGTGCTTTGATTTGGATATCTTCTCAGCATCAAACTGTAAGCTAATAAATTCCCATTTTTAACCCATTTCATGATATCTGCTTTATGCAGCCTAGGAAACTATAGCAAAAGTATAGGATCCTCCCTGTCTTTTCTGAGCTTGGGCTTGCTAGTGGTCTTAAGAGTTTCTCTGTTTAGAGGAATTTGGATGTCTCCTCTACTCCTTAGAAATATATTTTCTCCCTCTCCTGCATGCACTATTGTAGGACTTAAAGCAGGTAGGACTTTGCTTCAGGCTTTTTTACTTAATTATTTTTTACTTAATTATTTCTTACCACTGCTTTAACTGTCCCAAACTGTTTTTTCATGGAGGACAGATTTTCATGGAGGGACAGATAAGACTGAGAGGAGTTTCCTTAGTCAGTATTTCCCAGCCAGAATAAGACTAGGCACCCACAGTAGGAGGTCAGGCTGCCTCCATACTGCAGTGGGGACTGGTTGAAGGAGGGTCAAAAAGACACCAAGAGATTCTCCTAGGGATTTTGAAGCTCTGTTTTCTCGGTATGGCACTTGCCCAGCAATGAAACGCTTTAACAGTTTTCCATAGTTTTGAGGAAGGGTACTGTCTTAAGATTGCTCTGCCACTTTTTCCTAAGGTGGGGTGTAACCATGGCCACCATCAGAGTCAGGCCCCAAGTGATCTGAAATACTGATCAAAAGCAGTGATCAACAATCAGACCACACACACCCAGATCTTTGGAACTAGGTCTTTATATCATACTCTGGTACCAGCAATTTGCACCAGGGCCCAGGGCTGCATGCCCCACTGCCTGCCAAAGCCTATGGAATAAGGAATGGTAGCTACTGCACAGACGGTAAAATTCAATAATATTTATCACAATTTGACAGCCCTCTCCTTCTGGTCCTCCCTGGATGCTACTCAGTGCTCTCCTAAACTATAGAGTTTCAAAATCATTCATTCAGACAGTTCCTGCCAGTTCAATAGTTGTTCTGGCGGAGGAACTGATTCCCAGAACTCCTACTCTGCTGTCTTCCACAATTTTTATGGCCAATTGATTTTTAACAAGGATTCTTAGTACATACAGCAGGGAAAGAATAATCTCTTTAACAAAGGGGGTTGGCAAAAGAGAATGAAGTTGAACCCCTACCTCATGTTATATACAAATATCAACTCGAAATTGAATAAGAACCTAAATATAAAAGTATAAAACTCTGAGAAGATAACATAGGGGCAGTCTTATTTTCCTAGCTTTTAAAACAAATACTGTTCAGTGGGTTGACTTAAACAACAGGAATTTATTGACTCATGGTTTTGAGGTTAGGAGAAGTCCAGATTTGAGGAATCAGTAAAGTACTTCTTTCTCCCTGAAGACTGTGTCTGTCTTCTGGTGCTGCTTGGTCCTTGGCTTTTTGATTCCATGGCAATGCACACAGTGATGTCTTCTTCTTTCTCTTCCAGATTCTATTGACTTCCAGATTTTTCCCATGACTTTCTCTCTCTATGTATGAAATTAATTTGCTTATAAAGAACTACAGTAATCCAGATTAAAGCCTAATTTTATCCCATTGGGCCACGCCATAACTGAACTGTCATTTTCAAGAGATCCTATATAAAATGGGTTCACACCCACCAGAATGTGGACCAAGACCCAGGACATGTCTAACCAGAATACACAATTCAATTCACCACAGGGGCAAAGCTTTATGACCTGGAATTGGCAATAGAGTCTTAGATATGACACCAAAAGTACAAACAATGGCAAAATATAATAGATAAATTTGATTTCATCAAAATGAAAAATGTTTGTGCATCAAAGGAAATTATCAAGAAAAGAAAAATAAACCCCATTGAATGGTAGAACATAGTTGCAAATTATGTATTGGTTAAGGGCTTAATATGCAGAATATGTAAAGAACTTTTACAATGCAACAACAACAACAAAAAAAAAGACAGACAACCTAATCAAAAAGGGGCAAAGGACTTGAAAGACATTTCTCCAAAGAAAATGTACAAATGGCCAATAAATACATGAGAAGATGCTCAGCATCACCAGCCTTTAGGGACATGCAGATTAAAGCCATAAAGAGATATAGTTACTGGGACGTGGATTTGGCTCAACAGATAGAGCGTCCACCTACCATATGGGAGGTCCAGGGTTCAAACCTGACCCAGGGTCTCCTGACCCATGTGATGAGCTGGCCCATGCGCAGTGCAGATGTGTGCAAGGAGTGCCCTGCCATGCAGGAGTGTCCCCCACATAGGGGAGCCCCACGTGTAAGTAGTGTGCCCATTAGAAAAGCTGCCCAGTGCAAAAAAAGTGCAGACTGCCCAGGAGTGGTACCGCACACGTGGAGAGCTGATGCAGCAAGAGGATGCAACAGCAATAAAGAGACACGGATTCTCAGTGCCACTGACAAAAATGTAAGTGGACACAGAAGAACACACAGTGAATGGACACAGAGAACAAACAACTGGGGGAGGGAAGGGAGAAGAATTTTTTAAAAAATAAAAACTTTAAAAAAAAAAAAGGGCTATAGTTACAAACCCACTAGTATGGGTATTATTAAAAGGATGGAAAATAGTAAGCTTTGAAGAGGATGCAGAGAAATTGGAACTCTTGTGTATATTTTATGGGAATGTAAAATGTGTAGCCACTGTGGAAGCAATATGGAAGTTCCTAAAAGTTTAAATATGGAGTTACCATATGAACCTGTGTATTAGTCAGCCAAAGGGGTGCACCAGAAATCCGTTGGCTTTTATAAAGGGTATTTATTTGAGGTAGAAGCTTAAGTTCCAAGGCCTTAAAGAGTCCAACTCAAAGTACCATAAGAGGCATTTTCTCACCCAAAGTCTGTTGCCACGTGTTGAAGCAAGATGGCTGCCATTATCTGCAAGATTTCAGTCTTCCTTTTCCTCTTAAGGTTTCATGGATCCAGCTTCTTCCGATCTCAGCTATAGGCTGGTATAGGGCTCATCTCTATTCCCAGGGCCCTTTTCTTCCTGGGCTTAGCAGTTCTGTTCTCTTCACAAGGTCAGCTGTAAGCTGTCAGCTCATCTCTCTTCCCAGGGCTCCAGCATCAAAACTAAGTTCTCTCCTCTGCCATGTCTTTTTCTGTGTATCTACTTCCATGTGCATCTACTTCTATGTGAGAGTCTGTTTTATCACCCCATCAAGGGGATGGGCACTCAGCACCTGAGTTGCACTCTAAAGATGTGGTTCAAAGTTCTAATCTTAACATAATTTAATCAGATTTCTCCAATGAGTCTAATACAATCACACCCAGAGGAACAGACCAGTTTACAAACATAATCAAATATCTTTCTTTGGAATTCATAAATAATATCAAACTGCTACACCCAGCAATTCCATTTCTATGTATATACCCCAAATGAGTAAAAATAGGGCCACAAAGAGATCCCTGTTCACCAATGTTCATAGCAGCATTAGTCACAATAAACAAAATGTGGAAGAAACCCAAGTGCCCATCAACAGATGAATGGCTAAACAAAACATGGTGTAAACAAACAATGGGATATCATTAAGACATGAAAAGGAATAGAATTCTGATACATACTACAACATGGATGAAACTTGAAGATACCGTGTTGAGTGAAATAAGTCAGATATAAAATGAAAAATACTGAATGATTTCACATATGAAATACCTAGAATAATCAAATTCATAGATAGTGATAGTAGACTACAGACCACCAGGGGCCAGGGTGGGAGGTTTAGTTATTACATAACTGGTGCAAGTGCGTTGTTTCTATTTGAGGAGAGAAAAAAGTAGAGATAATGGATGTTGGGGATGGTAGCACAATATTGTTGTGAATGTGATTAATAATCACTGAATTGTGCACTTGAAAATGGTTAAAATGGTCCATGGAACTTGGGGTTGGGGGGTTGGGGGAGGGACCAGATGAACACTAGGGATTGATTGTGGTTGAAACTACAATGTTGAGAAACCTCTTTTGACAATATGACAAGGAAGGGTTACTTGTTTAGGGTGTTGGATGAGGGGGCATTCAGGACAGGACACACCTGAGGCAGGCTTCTAGGAAGGGTGTGAGTGGTCATTTTGTCATAAAGTGTTGTATCAGTGGGTGGGGACCCACATAATGAGCTGGGTGTTGGACTCCCATCCTGGGCAGGACAGATAAGTTCTCAAACAGAAGTGCGGGAGTCTTTCAAGAGCATGGGCTAATACGGGAGGACAAACCAGTGTGTCAAGACCTCAATGTTGTTGCAAGTATTTGTGAATCTTGTAATCCAAGGAGTGCAGCCAGAAGTTTGCTATGGGCCCTTAAGGGAGGGGGAGAGAGAAATAGAATAGATGGAACAGGGGCTATTTAGTGGGCAAAGGAAGTATTCTAATGATCTTACAATAATGGACACAGGCCATGTTAAATATCATCAAAATTTATAAAAGTGTATCATCTAAAATGTAAACCATAATGTAAACCATTGATCATGGTTAACAGCTATGTTTTGCCAGATCCTATGATCAGGGCAGATAGCTCCGGAGTCTGGTGCCTTGTCAGTAGGCCCTACTTTAGAGTTTGTGCTCCTGAGAGTGACAGAGCTGGACTCAGTTATGGCTTCCCTACACATGGCTCATCTGTCCCTTCCATTTGAACTTAGAGTTGTGCTGGAGTTGGTAAGTGTACATCCAAGACACTGGAATCTTTGGGCTATCCATGTGCCAGCTGGGCACTGAACCTTAGCGGAGTTGCAACACTTAACTCTCCAGTTCATTGGACTCACCCAGGACAATTAACAAGGAGGTGAACTAGTGAGTCCAGTTCATTGGACTCACCTTGGACAACCACCATACCAAGGAAAAGTGAGAGCCTACAACTGCAAGTAAGAGAGACCCATCCCTCTCAATTAGAGGTGGAGTGGGCATCACCATCCCAGAATCCTCAGGATTGGGGAATGATCTATGGACTAGAGTGGACTTATTAGTATTCTACTATAGACTTGTGATTCTAGCAATGGAAAAAATTACAACACTGATATGGAGGCAATGGCCACTGAGGTTCTGAAGGTAAGGAGAGAGAAAAACAGGTGTAATACGGGGACATTTTTGGGACTTGAGATTTGTCCTGAATGACATTACAATGACAGATACAGGCCATTATATATCTTCCCATAACCTACAGAACTGGGTGGGAGAGAGTGTAAACTACAATGTAAACTCTAATCCATGCTTAGTCGCAATGCTCCAAAATGCATTTATGAATTGCAATGAATGTACCATACTAATGAAGGATATTGTTTATATGGGATAATGTGGGAGGTATGGGGAATGGGGCATATGGGAATCCCTATTTTTTTTATGTAACATTTATATAATCTAAGTATCTTTAAAAGAAAATTTTTTTTTAATTTAAAAAAAAGAATTTACCTGGAGAGTGTTTTAAAAAAAAAGGTAAATCTTAAAAAGCAGTCATGGGGGGGAAAAGAAACAAATTATCTTCAAAGGAGCAACAAGAATAGCAGCTTCCTTTGCAATAGAAATGATGGAAAACAAATTCGTTAATCATTCATAGATCTAAGATCTATTTATGAGGATGTGAATTAGCTCTACCATCTAAAAACTCTGTAAACCACCTCCTGTCAGCCATGGCCATTTGTAATGACACACTCAAATGTTACTTTCTTCTTGAGATCCTTGTACATCTTTCATTTTATTTCATGTTTTTGTTAAACCCACGTTCATTAATATTCCCATTCTGCTTTTTTTGCTGATTTCTTAAACATCCTTTTAAACTGTTTCTTTATTTTTCGAACTGACTTGAAGTATTCTTCCTTGTGGAATGAAAAGCATAGTTTTTCAGGACCAGGATAATTTTCCAGGATAAGGATATCTGGCCAACCAGAATCTGGTTTCCTTGTCCTCTGAGCAGCGTCTGAAGATACATGTCTTTGTTTTTAAAAACTTTTGAGTGGATCTCCTTCTCTGCCCATCTGGGGCATATTTCTGGAGTAATTATAGTAGTTCAGCACCAAAGCTTTAAAGATTCAAGACAATTTCTGTGGACAGAATTCTCTCATGGGAATAAAACTTACACTTTTATTCTTTCTCTTTCAATCTTGCTAATGAAGCTATATGTACCTCTTATGAAAGTAAAATCTTCAACACCTATGTCGAAATGCTGATATTTAAATATTATGCATACTACATATAAAATATACATAGATTATTTTATTAACTCATGAATGATGACTTTCAGAAAATATTTGAGGAATCATTGAGTTCAAGAATTAACCATAGGGAAACAGACTTTGGCCCAGTGGTTAGGGCGTCCGTCTACCATATGGGAGGTCCGCGGTTCAAACCCCGGGCCTCCTTGACCCGTGTGGAGCTGGCCATGCGCAGTGCTGATGCGCGCAAGGAGTGCCGTGCCACGCAAGGGTGTCCCCCGCGTGGGGGAGCCCCACGTGCAAGGAGTGCGCCCGTGAGGAAAGCCGCCCAGCGTGAAAAGAAAGCGCACCCTGCCCAGGAATGGCGCCGCCCACACTTCCCGTGCCACTGACGACAACAGAAGCGGACAAAGAAACAAGACGCAGCAAATAGACACCAAGAACAGACAACCGGGGGGGGGGGGGGGGGAATTAAATAAATAAATAAATCTTTAAAAAAAAAAAAAAGAATTAACTATAGCTTGGATTCTCTCCAAGATTTCCTTAGAACTGACTGACCATAGGCTTAGACACCTTCAGTGATGGGGAACTCATCATCTATTTATATTTTAAGAATAGCTTTACTTTGGTTATTTTTATCTCCCATAAATTGTGCCTGTCTTATGCATACAACTCAGTGATTTTTCATAAATTTACAAAATTATGCAACCATCACCACAATCCAGTTTTAGAACATTCCAATCATGCCAGAGTGATCCATAATTTCCATTTGTAGACAATCCCATTCCTACCCTCAGCCCCAAGAAACCACTTATTTACTTTGTCTCTATAGATTTCCAGTTCTGGACAATTCAATAAATGGAATCATATATATGGTCTTATGTTTATGGCCTATGCAGTTAAAATTTGTTTGACATTCTTCTCTGTTACAGCATGCATCCGTGACCTGTTCCTTTTTATACCTGCATCACATTCCATTGCTGGGATATACCACATTTCCTATATCTATGCACCTATTGGTGGACATTTTAATTATCTACAATTTTTGGATATTTTGACTAGTTTTACTATATTTGCTTCTTGTGGGACATATGTGTTCATTTTCCTTGGCTACATACCTAGTAGTGGAATTTTTAAATTAGTATGATAAACCTATATTGAACATTTTTTAAAAGTGCCAAACTATTGTACAAAGTAGCCGTGCCATTTTACATTCCCACCAGCAGTGCATGAAGGTTCTTTGTCTGCACCCTCAGCAACACCTGTTACTGATTTTCAGTTAGATGAATTTCAGTTTACTTTTGCTGTTGTAGTGGTTATCTAAGAACATTTACCTAACCTAAGGTCATGAAAAATTTTCATGTCCGTTTCCTTACAAGTTTTATGTTATACTCATATATAGGTCATGATATATTTTGAGTAAACTTTTGTTTATGGTATGAAATAAATCCATTTGTGTGTAGATACCCAGTTGTTCCAGGACGCCTTAAATAGAAAAGGCTGTTTTTTCACCATCAATTCACCTTGGCATGTTTGTCAAAAATAAATTGACATTAAATGTAAGAATTTATTTCTGGACTTTCAATTCTGTACAATTGACTTATATGTCTATCCTTAGCAGTACATTGTAAAAGTGTGACTTCTCCAATTTCTTATTTTACAAACACTTTTGCTAATCTGGGTCCTTTGTATTTCCAATCTGCTGGGATTTTGATAGCAATTGCACTGAATTTATAGTTAAATTTACAAAGAATTTTCATATTGAGTAAGAGTGTAATAATGTTACTATTCAATCTTTTATTTAACTCACAAATACGGAATGTCCTTCCATTTATTTATAGTCTTTCATTTCTTTCAGCAGTGTACTATAGTTTTCAGTGTGTCTTGCATTCCCTTTGTTAAATTCATTCTTAACTACTTTATTCTATTTTATGCTATCATAGTCTTTCAAAATTCATTTTGCTATGATTATTATTGGTGTATAGAACTATAACTGATATTTGGATATTGATCTTCTGTCTTCCAAACTTGATAGAGTTATTTATTACTCAAGTAGTTTTTTAAAAAATCCTTTAGGGTTTTTCCATATACAAATTCATATCATCTGTAAATTAAACTTTTACTTCTTTCCCAAGATGGATGCCTTCCTTTTCCCCCCTTTCTCAGTTGCACTGGCTGGAAGCTCTGGCACAATGTTAAAGAGAAGTGGCAAGAGCAGACATCCTTGCATTTGTCCAAATTTTTGTGAGAAACTATATATTTTATTTATTTATTTATTTGTGCCACTAAGTAGGAAGTAAATCATGAGTCTTTCACGGATGCCCTTTATCATATTGAGGAAGCCCCGTATATCCTAGTGTTGAGAGTTTTAGTCATGAAGTAGTGATGGATTTTATCAAATGCTTTTTCTGCATCTATTGTGATGTTCATGTGAATTTTGTCCTTTAGGCTACCAATATGATATATATTACATAAACTAATTTTTGGATGCTAAACCACTTGGATATGGTATGTAATCCTTTTACATGTTGTTGAATGTGATTTTAAAAATATTTTGTAGAGGATTTTTACATTTATTTTCATGGGGGTAGTTTGCATGTAGTTTTCTCTTCTTGCGATGCCTTCATCTAGTATACCAAAGTCAGCTACTTCTTTTTAATATATTTGATAGATTTCAACAGTGCAGATATTTGACCCTGGATTTTCATTTGTGGAAAGATATTTAATTACTAATTAAGTACTTCTGTTACACAATATTCATATATTTTTTTTTCTTCTTGAGTCAGTTTTAGAAATTTGTGTCTTTCTAGGAAATGGTCCATTTCACCTAAGTTGTCTAATTTGGTAGCAGAAAATTACAGATAACTTTATTATTATAAGTGCTATTTTACAATACTGTCATTTGCTTCTAAGGTTATGGAGCTCCTTATTTTATACTTAATTTTGATAATTGTGTGTTTTGTCTTTTTTTCATGTTCAGTGTAGCTAAATATTTGTCAATACTTTTTAATCTTCAAAAGAGATAGACTTAGTCCCACTAATTTTCTTCATTATTTTTCTGTTTTCTATTTCATTAATTTCCACTTTAATCTTTGACATTTCTTTCCTTTATTTTGGGTTTATTTTGCTCTACATTTTCTGTTTTCTTAAGGTGTACATTTAGGTTCATGATTTGAGATCTTTACTCCTTTCTAATTTTGGACTTTAAAGCCATCAATTTCCCACTCAACTCTGCTTTAATTGCACTTTATAAATTTTGATATGATGCATATTCATTTTTATTCTGTTCAAAATATTTTCTAATTTCATTTGCACTTTATTCTTTGACACATGGGCTATATAGAAGCATGACATTTAATTTCCAAATATATGTTATATCTCCCAAATTTTCTTCTGTGATTTATTTCTGGCTTAATTCCATTGTAGTTGGAGAATATACTTCACATGAGTTCAATCCTTTAAAATTTTTGAATATTGGTTTATGATGTAGCATATGGTCTATCCTGGAGAATTTACTTCATGAGATTGAAAAAAATGTATATTATGCAGTTGCTGATAGAGTATTCTATAAATGTTAATTAAGGATGACATGAAAATGCCAGAATAGGGACCTCTGAAAAACCTCTCCTCCATAAAAGCACAAGAAGAGTGGTAAAAAAAGAAAAAAATATCAGAGTCAGTGTTTTCAGACCTTTACACATCAACTGAAAGTTTGCAGAAATCAGTGGGCATATATTCAAGAAAAATGATTGAATCTCAGTAAAAACAGTGACCTTTGTGGTGTTTGATTCTCACTCCCCTATCATTCTCCAGATCTGTGGTAGCCTTGAAAACCAAAAGCCCACATTTGAAGTGAAAAACATTAGGGTGGCCACCACCAGCAGGTGCAGAACAGGCTTTCATTCCTTTTGACCCTTTGACCATATCATTCCACTGCCTTTTGGCCCCCATTGTTTCAAAAGAGAAAATCTGCTGTTAATCTTATTGAGTGTGCTGTGTATATGATGAGTTGCTCTCTTTTTCTTTCTTGAAGCTTTCAAGGTTCTCTCTGTTTTTGCCTTTAAGAATTTGGTCATGATATGTCTGGATGTAAATCTCTTTGTTTATTAGCTGGTGTTTTTTATGGTGTCCCACAAGTGTCTAAGGGTTTCATTTTGTTCTTAACTTCTTTCTATTTCTCTTCTTCTGATTGAATAATTTATCATTTATGATTAAATTCACTGATTTTGCCAGCATGAATGTGTTAAGAATCTCAACTAAATTTTTCATTTCAGTTATTGTACTTTTCAAATTCATTGTTTGCAGTGGCTCTATCGTTTTTATCACAGTTAATATTCTCTATTTGTTATTTTCATCATGCTTTCTTTTTTTATATTTTGACATGTTTTCTTTCAGTTCTTTGAAAAATATTTATAACTGCTCCGAATGTTTGTATACTAAGTCCAACATCTGGCTCCCTTTTGACTCATTTATTTTTTGTGCTACACAGGAAAACTGGGTCACAATTCCCTGTATATTTGCATGTCTCATAAATTTTGTTGAAAAGTAGGCATTTTAGATAATATATTGCAGTTACTCTTGATTCTGATTTCCCTCTGTGGGTTGTTGTTGAGGTTTGTTTATTTACTTTTCTGAACAAATTTGATAGTCTGCCTTCACCACAGTATGTGACCACTGATGTCTCAGTTCAGTGTTTTCTTTTATTCTTATTTTTATTTCTAATTCCAGCTTCTTAGAGGTTGCCCCTGAGTCAGGACAACTTAGTTGTCAGAGACATTTTTTTCCTTCTGTCTAAAAATTTTTTATTGCATTATGTATTTCTTGAAATTAGCAAGGTTTTAACTTAGGGTACCAATTGTTTAAGATGGAATTGAAAATGAAGGCCTTTCCTGGTGTGGTAGTTGACCATCTTCACCTCCTTGTTAGCTGACCTGCGTAAGCCCAACAAATTGGAGAGTAGGAGTTGCAACTCTGCTAAGGCTCAGGGCCCAGCTGGCACATAGCCAGACCAGAGATTGAACTCCAAGCAGGAGAATCGCATGCATCAGCCATGTGGAATTTAAGCTCCCTCTCGATATAAAGGTGGAGTGGACATCACCAACCCAGTGTCCACAGGATGGAGGAATAAAATATGGATTAGAGTGACATTACTGGTATTTTACCATAGAACTGTTGTGACTGTAATGGAAGAAACCATTGATCTCGAGAAAGTGGCCATGGTAGTTGCTGAGGGCTGGGAGAGGGAAGAGGAGATGAGATGTGGGGGCATTTTCGAGACTTGGAGTTGTCCTAAATGATATTGCAGGAACAGGGGCTGGACATTATATATCCTGCCATAACCCACTGAATGGACTGGGGGAGAGTGTAAACTACCATGTAAACTATTATCCATGTAGTGCAGCAGTGCTCCAAAATGTATTCACTAAATGCAATGAATGTGCCACAATGATGAAAGAGATTGTTGATGTAGGAGGAGTAGGGGAATGAGGTGTAGGGTATGTGGGAACCTCTTATATTTTTTTAATGTAACATTTTTTGTGATATGTATCTTTTAAAAAAAGACAATTTAATTTAAAAAAATAAAATAAAAAAGAAAATGAAGGCCTTGCAATAGATTAAATTTACATAATATCAAAGATTTTAGTGGACAATACTTTCCAGTTTTCTTTATTATTCAAGAAGCAAATATTATTATTGTATATAATGAAGACATACAAGAGTATATAAAATAAAACTAAACTCTCCACTTCTTCAAAAATGTTGACACATTTTTACCCTCCTGTTCAGTTAACCACCAATACTATTTTATTTTAGAACTACCTGGTAATTTCCTTTTTACGTAAGTCAATTTATAAATGCACACATATCTAGGTGTTTGGAACATAAATGGAATTTATGTTTCTACAATGAGGTTTGTTCATATTAAATTTCTTAGAGAGCTTTTCATGCCATTCCATTTGTAATATGTAAAAATCTTAAGCCAATGAGACTTTGACCTTTTTCCAGTGGCTCTGGGGTGTGCATTCTAAGTCCAGGCATTTTACAATTCTGCCCAGATTTTGCTTTCTGCATGTGTAAGGTATCACGTTTGGTCAGGGATGTGTAGGTTTCTAGGAATTTCTCTGGGCTTTCTTGAACACATGTGCCATTTTGCCCATGACTGAAGCCATCAATACCACCCAGGAAATCGGTTTGCTTATCAAGACCCACTACAGCTCTCGTTCCCAGACCCTCTTCTTACATTTGTTGCTCATCTGCCAATTTGTTGATTGCCTCAATCAATAATGAAACATCAAGTCCTCTTTTATTATTTGCCCTTGTTATTGATTTTTTTTTTAATAATGCCCCTGGTGGGTTAGGATTTTCCATGCTCCAATGCAAATCAAGTCGTCCTCCTCTGGCATCAAGGCAGCCAGTCCTAATGGGTTACCTCATGATCTGGGAATAATAGTCATGTCCCACGATCATCTGGGGGTAACAGTCATGTCATGGATTTGGGAGGTTGGGTGGTAGCAGTCCCAGGCTGAAACACCACAGAGTCATACTGTTCTTACTAAGGTTCAGTAGTTTTTCTTGAATAGATGACTCTCAATTTGTAACATACCTTTGATCAATTTTCAGAATCCTTTGGTGGTTGATGATTTTTTAAACAAATGTTTCCAGTTGCGTCATTACTTTTGGGAAGAGAATTTGCCAAACTCCCCACTCAATTATTCCAGATGATATAATCTCTTCATATTTTATTTCATTTTCATATAGCTTCTAAAATTTAAAAAAATTTATGGTTAATCTTTGTTTCTCAATATCTATCCCAGGACTTGGAAAGTACTAGATTAACTATAAATTATTTTGAGTAAAGGAGAAAAGATTTTAAATAGTCAGTGAGAAGGACTGGAATTTAGATAGCCCACCAATTTCTATTATTTATCTATCATTGTGGCACAGCTTGTACTCCCATGTAAAATTATCAGAAGATCACACTACAAACTTTTCTAATTTAATGCACGAACAGAAACAAAGTTTCATAAATTGAGAAATGCAGCTTCTGAAAAAAATTAACTAAATTTCCTGGAGCTAAAAACATATAAGAGTAAAGGCAAATATATCTCTATTTTAGAAGTTATAGCTTCAATATTACATTTATACAAATTATAATAATAATATGAATGTATATTTTACTGTTTCAGAACAGAGGGTTTCTCTACCCAAGTTCAATAATAAAATTATCTGAAATCTCCTCCAATACTGAAGTTTCAGGAGTGAAGGAGAAGAGCACTGTGATTTGGGAGAGAGATGGAGACCAGAAAGAACCTCTTAATTTTCTTGGACATGGAATTGGGAAACTAGACCAGCTGTTTTCCCTCTAGCCTGCAAAGTCTACAACTATGTCTAGCTGGCTCAGGAATCATGGCAATGAATATACCTAGCACCATTTTAGTTTCCCATATTTAGTTATAAATATGGTTGAATGTAAGCATTACAAAGACAAGGATTCTGATTCACTGTTGGATTCTAAAAGAAGAGGCTTACCTCCCACACAGCATTGCCGGGATGTGCAGAACTGAGAGTGATTGCCTAGCACAGCCTTCTGGTAATGTACAGCTGTTTGAATGGAGTTACAAGTATATTTTACATGAACTGAAGGAAAATAATAAATATAACTTCAGTGACCCAAAATGGCATGGCTTCCATGCATACCAGTCAGTTACAAGTATATTTTACATGAACTGAAGGAAAATAATAAATATAACTTCAGTGACCCAAAATGGCATGGCTTCCATGCATACCAGTCAGGACTGTGGTACTGTTGTAGAATTTGAGAGAGGTTCAATTATTTGCGTATAGAAAGGCCAGGACTCAGGAATGATTTTGAGAAGGAAAAATGGTTTATTGATGGCCGGCCGGACTTGGGAGTTTTCTGTTTCAAACCCAAGCCCCGAACAAGAATTTTGAGTTCCTTTTATACAGAGGAACGGCTAAATGGTTCTTTGTTTCAGTGCTCAATAGGCTTGAATTAGCATAGAGCTTCCACATCCTAGGTAAGCTTTTAGCATGGACTTCATACATTCTAGATAAGCTTTTAGCACATTTGGTTTGCATTTTCCCTGAATATTTAAAGTTTATAGAGTTTGCATTGTTAAACTGTTTCCTGGGACTGGAGTTGTTGCCATGGTTACCAAGGGCAGGGCTACAGCCTTTCATCATCCCACACCCACAAGTCAGGACAGACAGCTTAGGTTAAGGTTATCTCCAAAGAGACAAAGAGCCTCCCACCCATAGCCCACATCAGTACCTTCCCCAGACTTACTACCTTGACTCTGTTTCTCCCCTCCCCAATCCCTGCCAACCCCTCCTTACTGCACCCATCACTTCATCTCTTCTCCCCACACCTTTGCTCACCATGTCCTCACACCCCAACTCCCTGCCTAGCCTGAAGTGTGTCCACATCACCCTTAAAAGAACTCCTCAAGGGTCACTTTCTCTTGGAACAAACCCATTTCCATTTCTTCCTGCCTCTTGGACTCATCACTATTGTGTCAAATCCCATGGACATTATTCATTATGCTTCTGACCCTCAGGGATAATTCAGACTTCTTGAAGGTAAAGGCTGTGTTTTCTCGTTTCTATTTGCACCCATAGAATAAATTCCAAACCTCAAAATATGCTGTAACATATATTTGCCATTGCTTCCTTGCTTATGCCATTTAATTCCCCCTCTTAGCCTTTAGCCCCTCGTCCTCTAGTCTAGTTACCATCAGATACATCTTTGCCTATGAGTCTTTGAAGCCTCCTTGGAGTTGTGTCTGCTCTTCCTCTGTCTGGGGAAATCTAATTCCTCATGAACCTAATCAATACCATCAAATAAATGTTTACCCTCAAAGATAGAAAGTATTGCTCATATTTCTACAGTCACATAATATTTTGTCCCTGCCTCTATGATAGCATTTGTCATAGGATATATCATTTTCTGGGGGGGGGAGTGGCAGGGGAGGAGCTGTCTGCCTGTCATAGTTTGCCTGAGTTGCTATGGCAATACCACGCATTACTTGGCTTCAAGAGGAATTTATTGTCTCATGTTTGGGGGATAAAATTCCAACATCAAGGTCTTGGCAGGGCTTGCTTTCTCCTTAAGTCTGTAGCATTCCAGTAGTCCTCTACCACACAGTGTTCTCTCTCTCCTAGCATCTGCTCCTCTGGCTTTTCCTGATTTCTGAATTCAACTCCTGTGTCCAACTTCCTCTGGTATAAGGACCTCATTCAGCTTGACTACACCTTAAACCAGGGGTTCTTAACCAGGACTCCATGGACTGGGGGTCCGTGGAAAGAATTCAGGTGGTCCATGAGCTTGAATTGAAAAAATCAATTTATTATCCTTATTTTCTCTGACCTGTAACTGAAACCTAGCATTTCCTTCCCTCATACCTCTATGCATTTGGTATCATTTCATATCACAGTACAGTTGTTGCATGTAAGAAATGAAGATTAGTTTAGTTTTCATATAAAGGAAGAAAATGTTAATTAATGTAACCTGGCAGCCTACTTCTTCAGTCTCCCACTCCCGTGTTAAGCAGGAAAAAAGGAAACCAGCTTAAGCCAGTCCTATAAGCAGTAACAAAGATGCCCAAGAAAAAGCTAAGTCAATACCTATTCAGCACTAAATTCCATCCCTTAATGGCAAAGGGGAGCAGGGAAAAACTAAAATGGTTGGAATGTGCTGGGAGAAGCAGGTAATCACAAACTTTTTCGTGGGGAAGTTAGACTTCTCAGACAGGCTGTAACCTCTGAAGTATCCAATCTATGGAGAAACAGAGGAAGGGCTTGCGTGCTAGGCTTAGGGGTATAAATTTTGTCATTTTTCTTTGTTCAGAGCACCAGCCACATTTTCTGGTTGTGCACCCCTTCTTGCAAGGTTGAGAATAAATTCTTCTCTTCTCCACAATCGGGTGAGCCTTATTTTCTTCCAGAAGATTTCTTTCTTACATGCATATCTCGAAAAATCACTTACGCTCATCCATACTTTGAAATTACAGTTTTTGTTGGACTTGATGCTAGCAGAGAGTCATAAAACTATCTGCCGCTGCATTCTGAGAAGGGGTCAGTGGTTTTCACCTGACTGACAAAGGGGTGCATGGAACAAAAAAGGTTTAGAACCCCTGCCTTAACTAATAATAACAGCTTCAAAGGTGCTGTTTATGAATGAGTTCATGCCACAGAACGGAGGGATGGGACTTGAATGTGCCTTTTGTGAGGCACAGATTTGATCCCCAGTGCCTTCCAACTGCAGAAGGCATTGCATTCACTCGGAGCCACTGTATATGCCCCTCAGGCTGGACATGGCAGACTCCATGGGCACTGCAGACCTAGAGCACAATATAAATGGTGGCCCCTCCAACAAGGCAAAGTAGTAGGCACGTATTTAAACTTTCAACAAATACTGGTTGTGCAAATACCACGTGTCAGATACACCTCTTGTTGGGGATACAGTGGTGAATCAAAATCATTGTCCTCAAGAAGCTTAGATTTGAGTTATATTTACGGAGGTCATTCAGTCTAAGACAACAAGGAAAGGTGGGTCAGTTCCACAGCTGGGAGGTGAATTAAGAAAACAGGCACACCCTCTCAAGTAGAAGTGGAGCAGGCATCACTATCCCAGAATCCTCAGGACTGGGGAATGAACTATGGACTAGAGTGGACTTACTGGTATTCTACTATAGACTTATTGTGATTCTGGCGATGGAAGGAATTATATCATTGATGTGGAGACAGTGGCCACTGGAGGTGCAGGGAGAGGGAAATAGAGGTATAATATGGGGGCATTTTCAGGACTTGGAATTGTCCTGAATGACACTGCAAGATAGATATAGGCCATTATATAGCCTGCCATAACCTACAGAATTGAGTGGGAGAGAGTGTAAACTACAATGTAAACCATAATCCATGCTTAGTGGCAATGCTCCAAATGTGTTCATCAATTGCAATGAATGTATACGCTAATGAAGGATGTATTTTATATGGGAAAATGTGGGGCATATGGGGACCTCTTATATTTTTTTGTGTAACATTTTGTGTAATCTAAGTATCTTTTAAATATATATATATATAATTAAAAAACAAACAGGCACCACATATATGGAGGTTGGGAGAGAGGAGGAGGCAATGCAGGGACAGAATTAAATCCATGGGATCAGACACTCTGGGCTAAAGAATCTATGAGAAGCCTAACTTGTAGCTTTCTGTAGCATAAGGAAGAATAATTCCAGTTACTCCAGAGATACTGGAGCAGCCACGCAGAGCTGCTGTAAACTTGGAGCACGTCCTCACAAATCTCACATCATCCCAACACTCCTTCCCCATGCCTCTGTTGGGTTCACACCAGGACCCCCAATCCACCCCCTCATTACTCTCAGTTCTCTGGAAATGCACCGCCACACTCAGCCTCCATCAGAGACCCTCGAGTCTGTTCTGTTCTCTCCACATTCTCATTTGGGAATGGCTCCATTTTCTTCACTCTACACCCCCAATCCCACACCTTTCACAAGTAGCATGTAGTCCCTGTCCATTTTTATAGATTGTAGCAAATCAAATTCCTCCAGAGAAACTCAGAATAAGTGAATCTTTCTGCTCAGATGCATGTGTTCAGCAAAGCTTGGTATGACGTGGCATTCCTGGTCTGGACTTTGGGCTCAGCTTGCAAGGTCACAGCATGACATCCAGACATTTCTCCTAAGAATTGAAATGACAGAGGCAAAGGCGCCCTTTATCCTATTCACCCCATATTCAGGCTTAAGGCGGGAATTCACCCCAGAATGTGTCTTCTAGGGAATTCGTCAGAGAGGGAGTAGAAATGGCTTTGCCCGTTCTGGAAACAACTTCAGTTTTTACTTATGATCTCTGACATTTGGTATCCAGGTGAATTTATCTTGCCAATACTTGACTTTCTGTTTCAAAGAGAAAAAAAGTGCTTTAAAGTATTCTTTGAAAAAAGAGAAGACTTTAGCATGTCTTAGATATCACAGAGCTTTGGCAAATCAGCATCCTGTTTAGTAAAGTGAAATGAATCACTAACATATAAACTGCATTGCCTGCCATGCTGATAATGAGTATTAAAAAATAGCCAAGGGGGGCAGAATCAAAATACTTTGAATTTGATAGATTTTTAAATGCCAGAAAATAAATAGGCAACCAGGCATCAAGGGAAGCATTTTATTAAACACTGGTAAGTGGCTTGTATACTACCAAATTATTAAAGAAAAATGAAAATAATAAACTTTCATTTTAGGAGCATTTAATAAGTTTATAGAATTCATTCAGATGCAATACCTCACCACTCTTCTCTCCCTTCACCTTTGCCTCATGAAGCCATATTTATATCTAAATCATTTAAATCTGTACCAGTAGGGGAAAATGGCTGATTCATACAGGTGGGAGGAAATCCACCTAACTGGACCACCCAAATCCCATGGCTAAGCATTTGTAGAAAAGGACCTGAATGCAAATAATGAAGCCAAAGTCCACAACTCCCAGGAATTCTGAAGACTCAACTCACCAGGACGGAGGAACGACTCTCAGGAAGTCAACTTCTAAGCAATTCTGTTTGGCTTTTAACAATTCTGATATCAGAGGACCTACCATACACAAGGTGTGTCACATGCAGACATACACGTGTGAGCATGTGTGTATCCATGTGTGCACATGCATGCATTTAAACTCAAAAAACACAGAAACAGAGTAGACATAGAAGAAGGAGGAAAAGGGAAAGGAATCTAACATGCTTTGGTACCTGTCCTGTGCCAGACCTCTTACTGTCTGATTTCATTCAATCCTCTTAAAACTCCATACAGAAATAGGCACACATAAATATGCCCAAATTACTTTTGTCAAAAGACAAAGGTGCAAAAATTCAATTCAATGGAGGAAGGATAGACTTTCAACAAATGCTGTTGGAATAATTGGACAACCATAGGCTAGAATAGAATAGAAGAATAGAATAGAATAGAATAGAATAGAATAGAATAGAATAGAATAGAATAGAATAGAATAGAATAGAATAGAATAGAATAGAATAGAACAGAATAGTATAGAATAGAATGCCCTCCTCTTTAACCTCACACTTTGTTCAAAAATTAATCCACACTGGATTACAGACTTAAATGTAAAATTATAGAACTTTTAGGAAAGAAAGAGGGGGAAATCTTCAGGTTTTAGGGTTTGGCAAAGAGTCTTTTTTTTAAGATTTATTTATTTATTCCCCCCACCCCACTCCAGTTGTCTGTTCTCTGTGTCTATTTGGTGCATCTTCTTCATCCGCTTCTGTTGTTGTCAGCGGCACGGGAATCTGTGTTTCTTTTTTTTGTTGCGTCATCTTGTTGTGTCAGCTCTCCGTGTGTGTGCACCATTCCTAGGCAGGCTGCACTTTCTTTTGCACTGGGCAGCTCTCCTTACAGGGCAGACTCCTTGCGTGTGGGGCTCCCCTACATGGGGGACACCCCTGCGTAGCACGGCACTCCTTGAGCGCATCAACACTGCACATGGACCAGCTCCACACAGGTCAAGAAGGCCCGGGGTTTGAACCGTGGACCTCCCATGGGGTAGATGGACGCCCTAACCACTGGGCCAAGTCCACCACCTGCAAAGAGTCTTGACTATAGAAGTATGATCCATAAAACAAGAAAATTAATAAATTGTACTTCATCAAAGCTAAAACTTGTACTCTGCAACAACCCTGTGAAGAGGATAAAAAAGGCAAGATATGGATGGGGAAAAAATAATTGCAAGGCACATATGCCCCTGAGACTTTTTTCTAGAATATATAGCATGCTTTAAATGCAAGAGTAAAATATCACCCAATCCAGTTAGAAAATGGGCAAAAGAAATGAACAGATGATTGAACAAAGAGGAAATAAATATGGCAAATAGGCACATGAAAATATGTTCAGCATTATGAGCCATCAGGAAAATGCAAATTAAAACCACAATGAGATATTCTCATACACCTACCCAAATAACTAAAATAAAAAATTGAGGGAATACCAGATGCTGCCAGTGATGTGAAGAAACTTAATTACTCACGCATTCCTTGTAGGAATGCAAAATGGCACCATCACCCTTGAAAACAGTTAGCCATTTTCTTATTGTTGGAGAAAATACAGCTCTTACTGGGACATGGAGACTGACTGACCATAAGCAAGCAATTTATTTATTGAAAAGCGCTCCCAATGGACAGGGTTTGAAGAACAGACTTCAGTTCCCCCACCAGCATGTGAGGGTCTGAAGAGAGACTTCAGCCCACTCCTGGAAGGGGGGACTTGAATTTATACAGAACTTTCCTAGGCAGGGAAATGATAATTGGGGTGGGGGGGGCATTGAGGATCTGAGTGAGGTAGTGGGAGGGGGTTGAGGGAGTTATGGCTTCTGGGAATGCTGCAGGAGCAAATGTTTCTTTTGCTCTGTAGGGTTTTAAAGGTTTTCTTTATTTCCTCCAATATGTAAATATGAAGGTTTCCCTTTCCCTCTGATATGCAGGTAGAGTTAGTAAAGATCTCCATCTCCCTCTGATAAGCAGATGGTGAAGATCTCTATCTCCCTTTACTCCAGTCTCTACAGGGTTCCTTTGTTTAACCTGTGGGAAAGTGCCACGTGGGGGAGGGGGTTTACCTTTTTCCTAATGCATATCAGGAGAAACTGAGGTACAGCTTGTTAATGATTGCAAACCTCTAACATTTATAAACTGCACTCTTGGGTATTTATCATAGAAAAATGAAAATGTATGTTTCCCCAAAAACCTGTATATGAACATTCATAGCAGCTTTATTCACAAACTGGAAATAAATGAAATGCCCTTCAATGGATGAATGGTTAAACAAACTGGTGCATCCATGCTTTGAAATACTAGGCCGCAATAAAAAGGAAGGAGCTCTTGATACACGCAGCTTGGATGGCTCTCAAAGGAATGATGTTAGGTGAAAAAGAGCAGTCCCAAAGGGTTACCCATTAGTGCTTCCAGTTATATAGCATTCCTCATATGACAAAATTACACGGAAGGAGATCAAATTAGTGGTTAGTAGGGGTTAGAGACAGCACTGAGGGAGGGTAATGGCTATAAAAGAGCACCCTGAAGGAACATTATGACAGAGCTTGATTGCTGCTTGACCGTGCTGGTGGTTGCATTAACTTTAGCAATAATATTGCATAGGACTAAATATACAATCACACAAATACATCCACCCAAAACTAGGGAAATCTGAGTAAGGTTCATGTCCCTTTCCCAGTCATGGTATTGTACTACAATTACGCAAAACAGTGTCACTGGGGGGACGTGGGTGAAGGGTACACGGAATCTCTTTATATTATTTCTTACAACTGCTTGAGAATCCACAATTATCTCAATTAGAAGATTTAATTAAAAGAGAAAAAATATATACCAGTAATTTCTCCTCCCTAAAACCAAGGTTCCTTGCAAGAAAGTCTGATTCCACGTATGAACTAGGAAATTCTAAATATGACCTTTTATCATGACAGCAAGCAAAGAAGCTGATGAATACTTCTGAAGTCATGGAAGAAACATTCAGGTAACAACTTGAAGAAGCCTCTATTGCAAAACTTGGGACAATTTGAGCACCAAAAAGGATAAAAACTGAAGTGGATTAACATGTATTGAGTATGTTTAAATCCATGCAATATTAATTATTTTTAAGGTAAGAAAAATAAAACAACCTCATTGATCACCTTTGGATGATACAGCATAACCAACCATTATTTTGAAAATTTGAATACAACATGGGAAAAAATAATCATTTATCTTGATTTACCCAATGGAACATACCTCAGAATAAAGAAATTGAGCAAGGTAAGGTCTTTATAATATTTTATCTACAAAAGGTTAAGGAATAATATAAGGAGAATATCATTTGCAACCTCCAATCAAATAGAAATTTATGCAATGATCATCAGTGGCTGGTCATATCACACAAAGAGACACGACCGATACTACATATCTATGTCTCCTGATGGAGACTCAGAGACCATCTTCCAAGATTTTTCCCACAAAATTGAATTTGAATCTGATAAAGCCTCTAAATTTAACTATCACTGTACCAGAAATGTAAAAATGAGCATGTTAAAGTACACCAAGGAGATATAATCAGCAAATCCATTGTGTGAAATTCTACAGAACAAGTAATCTAGTTTCTATAACAAGTAAATTGGAGGGGGGAGAAGGTAGAAGGAGGGGAGAGGAAGAAAGAGGAGGAGGAAGGGGGAAGAGAAATAACTTGGGCAATGCATAGAGACAGAATATCAATCAAGTATAATATACAGGAGTTCTTATCCTTCAAAAATACATTCTAAAATATATACAGATGAAATCATATTACATCGGAGATTGAAGCAAAATAACCAAGGCATGGGGAAAGTGGATAACAAGACTGATCATAAATTGATAATGAATTGCTGAAACATAGTGATAGGTGGGTGAGAGGGGTTCACTTCACTCGTTTCTATTTTCTTTGATAGGTATATATGATATTTTCCATTCAACATGACTTGAATTTAGGCTGTTGCTGCCCAGTCTATTTTCTCCCATTTCCTTGGACTTTCTATGACCAGGTGGCATCATGCCTCCAAGAGCACAAGCCATTAGCAAAACCAAACCTGCCATCATCTGTGGTGGAGCTTTGTACTTCTTGAAAGTAAAAAATTTAACAAACTGTACAATAATTATCCATGCATAGATCCATGCATAGAAAATCACACATCTCACAGGCAATTGCAATAATTATAGAAGGAAAATCAGTTGTACAAGCTGTGGGTTTCAGGAACCCAAACAAAGAGTCAAAACACTAAGCTTTGTCACTGAGATTCCGGGGAGCTTGTCTCTTAGAATCTGACACTAAGGTTATTTTCTTGTTTGTTTCTTTTATTTTCTTTTATTTTTATTTTTTTGGTGTGTGGGTTTTTGTTTTGTTTTGTTTGGGGCTTTTTTTTAATCTTTATTTTCTGAAAACAGAAGCTGAGACAAAAATGTTGTTGAGTTTTCATTTTTGTTTTTTTCCCCAATGTTTTCTTTTTTTTAATCTGATTTTTTTAAAAAAGAAGCTTTAGATTATATAAATGTTACAACAAAAATATAGGAAATTCCCATATACCCCACCCTCTCCTCCTCCCAAACTTTCCCACATTAACAACTTCTTTCATTAGTGTGGTACATTGATGAACACATTGAACCATTTTACTAGCCAAGGACTATAGTATACATTATAGTTTACACTTTGCCCTGCTCAATTTTATAGATTTTGCTAAAATGTATGATGGCCTGTATCTGTCATTAGAATGCCATGCAGTACAATTCCAATATCTCAGAAATGCCCCCAAGTTACACTTAGTCTTCCCTCTCCCTCCTCTCAGAACCTCTGGTGGCCCCTGCCTTTGTATCAATGATACAAGTTCTTCCATTGCTAGAATAACATAAGCCTGCTTTAGTCCATAGTTGCTTTCCACCCTTATGTTTGTTCATTCCTCAGTCTTGAGGATTTGAGAATGGTGATACCCACCCTGTCTCTGATTGAGAAAGGGTATAGATCCCATGAGGCAGATGGATGGAATTGTATTGTTTATTGTTGCAGACACTCTCCACTCCCTGGGATGGGTATTGTTTATCACCATCCTTTTGTTAATTGTCTTGGGCAAGTCCAATGAAGTGAATAGTAGGTGTTGCACCTCTGCTGAGATTTAGGACTCAACCAGCATATGAAGAGACTGAAGATTTAAGTCTCTGGGACATATATTTAGTAAGTAAAGTGCTAATCATGAGTCTAACTACGTTACATTAGAGAGCATATATTTCAAAGTAAGGCCCATTGACAGGGTGCCAAATTCCTGAGATTGTCTGCCCTGCCTAGAGTGTCCAGATGTCTCTAGAGCCCTCATGAGCCCTGCTGTTTGAGGCATTGTTTACTTAGGCAGTCATTAAGATCCTACTGAAACATGTATGAGTATAACCTCTGGAATAACCTCACAAATCACTTTGAGGTTTCTTAGCCATAAAAATTCATTTGTATTTAATATTTCACCCTCTTGGTCAATGTCTTTTTCCAGATTCATTGCTAGTTGGTGCTTGGTAATAATCTCTTGCTGCCAGGGAGGCTGAACCCTGGGAGTCATGTCCCACATTGGGGGGAAGGTAATGAGTTTATATGTTGAGTTTGGCTTAGAGAAAGACCACATTTGAGCAACAGCTAGGCTTTCGGGAGGTAACTTAAGTAATATGTAATACTAGGCTACGTTTCAATTTCATAAGGTTCATAAGTATAACTATCAAAATCAAAGTCCTGGTATAATGGTCTGTCTTCTTTGGTTAGGTACTGCCCATGTACTCAGGGGATTCTTGCTGCTCTATTAGAGCATTCCCATTCGCAGAATGGTAATTCTGGGAATTCAATATTCTTTTGGTTATTGTGTGGGACTCCACCACTGAGGCAATGCCACATGACCATTTGAACACATTCATATGCTACAGAGGCATGCCCAGGTGTCCCCTTCCTGATACATCCCCCCATCACTGAAATCCAGCACCAGAGATCCTCTCCTGCCCCAGTTGTGACCCTTCTGCAATTCAAAACCTCCCCAAAAACAAAGCCAAAAAATAAACAAAAATATAATATTAAAAATAAGAAACAAAAAACAATAATAAAAAATAAAAATAAAATAATAAAATGATTTAATTGTGTCTTTCTTCACTGTAAGATCTGATTTCCATCACAAGCTGTTGTTCATGTTGTCTTTGAGACCTAAATCTCAAGAAACCAAGTCTCTAATTTATACTGATAGACATGATAAAGAATGGAGAATCAGGTTTATCTATTTACAAAGTTCATGCTATTAAATATTTACAAAATCCAAGCCTTTTAAAATGTATCTAATATTTTAGGATTCTAATAAATAAAGCAGGCCATAATATGATATACTATAGTAGAAAGAAAATCCAAGATGAGATTTGGTTAAAAATGGTAAGCTGAAAAAGAAGTTAAGTAAAGATGGTTCCATATCGGAATTCTTTCCTACATTTTTGGGAAATTCTGTTTTTCCAAATCTTGAAACTCAAGAAAAATGAGTTGAGAAATCAGAAAAGCTGGGAAAATTTCATCATTCTCCTGAGGAAATCAAAGATTAAACTTCACCATAGAAATAATAATTAGTTGAAGGGATCCACTAATGTTAAATCAAAACCAGGAGTGGGGAGCTTGGAGACGTGGAGTTGAAGGCTGTGGGTAACATTTGTGGGAACCAGAACAGAGGTATATAGGGAGAAATTTGCATAATGTAATTAGTCGGTCTTGCTTGTAACTGTTGCCATGCTACTAGTGTGTTTACAGACACATCTGCTGCTAACAATAAGTCATTCTTGCAAAGAAAAAAGATACTAATACATTAATATGTATAGTGTATTTTGTACAAATATTACAAGTGGTACCCTAAAAATAATGTTTTGAAAACAAAATAATTGCTTAAATTTGCAATTTTACACAATTCTGGATAATGCTGCTAACTTTTTAAGGAGTTTGGTTTTTCCCCTGGTAATATTGATTCAAATTGTATAATGCTTAAATTCACACACTTACAAATTTGATCTGACAACCCATAATTACAATGGATATCTTAACACATTTTCTTAGTAAATGAAAATTAATGACAAGAACTTTTGTTAGGATTGAATTTATTAGGAAATTTGATAGTACCATTAATAGAGTATTTCTAAGAAATATCTCCAGAAGCTTTTATTTTACAAAAAATAAAAGCACAGTGTTTTTAACCATATATGATAAAATATAATGTGCGAACACCTACTGAGGAATTACATTCTACTGAGTAACTCAGTAGTATTAGGTAGCATTTCCCAGTGTTTGAATATTCTATACCGGTAAGTCTATGTAAATAATACATGATTTCACTTTACTATTTATTAAATAATATTGTGATATCCATAATAAAAAGTATGAAAAATGTTGGAAGTAGAAGAGATAAAGGAAATCATTCATTTTGTTACAAGGTATGTTTTAAATCAATGAGGTAAAGCATCATTCATCATTGGACATTATAGGTATGATAGATTGAATCCTGTAACCCCTCAAAAGACATGCTCTTAATCTTAATCTGTCTTCCTGTGGGTGTGACCTGATTTGTAAATAGGTACTTTTGAATATGTTACTATTAGTTAAGGTGTGGATAGTTTGAATCAGGTGGGTGTTAATCTGTATCACTGGAGCTGTTAGAGAGAGAAGAAATTCAGAAGTCATCAGTCAGTAGAAACCAGAAACCGCAAGAAAACAGCAAGGACCACAGGAGGAGACTGAGGAAGAACATTGCCATGTGACGAAGCCACTGATTCTGGGGGAAAGCAGGGCCTTGCTGGCATCTTGATTTTGGACTCCTAGTCTCCAAACTGTTGCTGTTGGCTTTTTATTTTTTATTCTTTTTTTTTTTTTAAGATACTTAGACCAAATAAATGTTACATAAAAAATATAGGGGATCCCAATATGCCCTGCTCCCAACCCCTTCCACATTTCCCACATTAACAACATCCTTCATTAGTGTGGTACATTTATAACAATTGATGAACACATTTTGAAGCATTCCCACTAAGCACAGATTATAGTTTACATTTTAGTTTACACTCTCTCCCACACAATTCTGTAGGTTATGGCAGGATATATAATGGCCTGTATCTGTCATTATAATGTCATTCAGGATAATTCCCAAGTTCCAAAAATGCCCCCATATTATACCCGTTTTTCCCTCTTCCTCCCCTCAGAACTTCCAGTGGTCACTGCCTCCACATCCACGATAAAAGTTTTTCCATTGCTAGAACCACAATATGTCTATAGTAAAATAACAGTGATTCTACTCTAGTCCATCATTCATTGCCCAGTCCTGAGGATTCTGGAATGGTGATGCCCACTCCACCTCTAATCGAGAGGAGGCTTAGATTCCGTGGGACAGATGGATGGGACTATCTTGCTTGCAGTTGCAGACTCTCTCTATTCCTTGGGATGGTTGTTGCCCATTATCATCTCCCTGTTAGTCGTCCTGAGTCACCCCATTGTGTGGTATTTGTCATAGCAACTCTGGCAAAATAAGGCATAGCATCTTGAATGTTTTCATAGCACCATTGGCATGACAAGGGAAAATTTTTGAAAATATAACCCTGATGAGCCAATGTCAACTAATTTTAAGAAGCAATGCACAAGTTTAAAGCACATTAGAGGCAGCAATATGTCTGTAAATGTTTAACAACCAGTTCTATGTAGGAACAGAGACCATGATTTGTAGCACTGTCAATTTCTTTGTGTTAATAAACCCAGTGTGACTGATTTTAAGCTATCTGCATGATACCACGGAGCACAGAGTTGAAAAGAGATGCCATCAGCTGGCTCTCATAATGCAGAGTGACCCAGTGCAAGCCAGCTCTACCATACCTCTGAAAAGGATGAGATTTAGAAGAAAATGGAACGAGTGGATTTCTTAGGGCACGTTTCTTAAGCAAAAGACTGCAACAGCCAAAAACTCCATCATCAACATGTCACCAACATGGCATCTATTACAGTAAAATAGAACAACTGCACATCAATTTGGTGCTTTCAAATGAAAATAAAATATTTTTATAGATGATTGGACCAGTTGTAGGAATGAAACATACATGAATGTTGACTGAGATTTCATTGAATTTTAGCTTAATAAGAACTTATGAGAACTATCCTGGACAAAAAGTTGCCTTCACTTCTGGAAAGATGAGAAAAGTGTGAAATAAGTCTTGAAGCAGATGTGACTATGTGGTAGGAGGTTTCTAAGTGAGTAACGCAATATTCCTCCAACCACCTCATATAATCCTCTCCTTTGAGTGTGGACTGGGCTTACTGTCTTGCTTTTGGCCAAGATCAAACATACACGATGCCACTCCCAAGAAGAGGTTATAAAGGAGACTGTGGATTCTGTTTTGGATGACATCTCTCCCTCCTCCTGGATCACTTGCTCTGAAAGCAGCCAGGCTGCCAATTCATAAGGCAGCTCCATGGAAGGGAACAAAGAGAAAGAGTTTGGAGGTGGCTCTTCTAAGACCTGCCAACAGCCATCTGAGTAAACTTGAGGAGGATTCTCCCTTAGCTAAACCTCAAGATCATGCAGCTGGAGCCTCCTGAAAGACCTTGAGTTGAAGCAGCTCGTACAGCCACACTAGGATTCCCAACCCACAGACACTGTGAGGAAAAAAATGTTTGCTATTTCCATATGGTAAATGGTGGGGTAATTTGTTACACAGCCGTAGGTAACTAATGCAGGTTGCCACAAGGGATAGGACAGCAGATATAGGGGAAAGTCAGACTGTTATCACTGATTATTTAGCAGATAGGCTAAAATCATTAATTTTTGTCACCTGGTTGTGACAAAACTGACTTATTTCAAAAAACTAAATGTTGTAGCATCAAAAATAACTAGGAGTCAGAGTGACTATACTGCAGATTACAAATAAGATAATGATGGAAGCAATAACTCTGATTCAGATTATGTAGTCAAATCTAACCAGTATTAGCCTTATCAGCAAGCTGATGACTCTTCCATAATGTTCAGTATAGGAACAATTGCAAAACTGTTTACAAAATTCTCCAGGGTGAAGTTTTCTTTGGCAGGAGGGAATAAGAGAGAAAAATTGGGGACTACCCGTCATTTTGGACAGTAAATGCACAGGAATACATAACGAAGAATAATCATAAGGTTTTTAAAAATGCTAAATAGTATTACAAATGTGTTAGGGCAGCTGAGGCTCGATCACTTCTCTAATGATCATTTAAATAAGCTTCATATGTATTGAGGAGTTTTGAAAAAGAAGTCGCTTTAAAGCTCACTGTTTATGAGGTGGAAAAGGACAACATTTTTAGCTGCCAAACAGAAATGGCATAGCTTGATTAGGGAAATCATGTGCTTCAAGAGAAGAGCTGCACAGAGGATATGTGGGTGGCATGATATAATATGTGACAGGGAGTCAGAAATGGATCTCACAAATTGAAAGAGCCAAAGCAATACTGATTTCAATAGCAAAGAAACCCAGAGACAGCCAGATGAAAAAAGGGAAAAATTATACGGAATGAACTTGCAAGATGCAACTTGTACTCTAAGGTCCAACTTGAAAATATTTAACAATCCAACAATGGCAGTGTAAAATTAAAGGAATTTTCCTATCTCTGGACTATTTATCATGAAACAGATCAATTCATGTTTTGTGTGTTTTACACCTTTATTTTAAAAATCATAAGTTTTAAATATTAAATATTTGTGGTATTAGCATTCAAATTTTTAATATTGTTATTTGCATTTATTTTGAGCTCATGTTTCTTCTATCAAGTGACTATATCACAGAGATCCTATTTACATGATAATGAAATACATAATCTTGTCACTAATATATTTCATTATAAGAATAAACTATGTGCCTCATTTACCTTATATCTTTATTTTACAGGAAGTCTCTGAAACTTTTCATACAACCCTCTCACAAAAAAGACCGATTCACTCTTTATTATTTTGGCCACACCTTAATGTTTAAAGACATGGAAATAGTTTGCTATTAGAGACACAACATAGTTTATGATTTCAGGAGTCCCATGAATTCTAAATTCTCATTCCCGCAGCCCCAGGATTAGCATTTATTTTTGGGAATTTGGAAATATTAAGTAAGGATGCCAAGTGGTGAAAACCAGTGCAAAGTGGAGAAATTCCTGGAAAAGCCAAGCAAAGTAATGAGCGATAGGAGGCATGAGAATTCAGGAAACAGGGGTGGAGCTGGCAGGAGAGTGAAGGGGGAGGTTGAGACCAACCAGAGAAAAAGAAACTTGATCAAGGGTCTACATGGGTTCTGGGTGCAGGCGTGGGGGCAGCTTTAGCTGAATTCACAATTTTCAAAACTATTTTTACAGAAAAATCAGGCAGAGTATAGAGTTTCTATATACTCCCCCACACGCACACACTCACAGAGTTTTCCATATTATTAACTTTGCATCTGTGTAGCGATATAGTCTAGTTATATAGAGCTTTGTTACAATTGATGAAACAATATTATAATACTATTAACTTTAGTCCCTAGCTTATATTAGGGTTCTCTCTTTGCAGTGCATAGTCCATATGTTTGTTTGTTTGTTGAACTTTTTATTTTGATGACGTGAGCAGTCTAAAATCTCTCCCTTTAACCACTTGGAATTTGTAGCACGTCTCTGGCTGTCACTGCCTGACCTCCTGTCTCCCCGTACAACCCCCACTCTCAGCTGTCACCAGCAAAGTCTAGGATCTGAAGCCCAGGTGTGTTCCACCATTTTCAATTGAAGCAAATTTCCTGACCACCCTCCCTGGACCAGGCAGGTTTAGGGAATAACCACAGCAATGGAGCTGCCGCTCCAGCTCTCAGGCCGCTGCCACGGCGGCCGAGCACCGCCTGTTCTTAAACGTATATACAAATGTCCTATCTTCCCAGAAGAACAAGAGCTACATGAGGACAGGAGCTTTACCATCTTTTATTCCACAGGGTTTAGAGCCTTGGCACTTAGCAAGTTCCAATACTGGGTTGTTTTTTTCTTTTAATGAATAAACAAATGTGAAATGAAATGCCTTTTCCAGCAAATTGAATAGTGTGGGGATAGACGTCTAGCGGTCCCTAAATAACTCACCAGTGACTTCTCCCCCTGCCCCCAAGGAAGGATGCAATTTGAAAATAACACTCAGATTTAATTCAAGCAGCTGAAGCTAAGGGTTCATTTGAAAGTAGGCAATGGGAGAGAGCCAGACAGAAAATGAAACTCGGCTGCAAACAGATTCCCTCCAAAACAATGTCACAGCCTGTATTTTCTAAAGAGTTGCACCTAAACCTTGGTAAGGAGATTTATACAAAATCGCACTGAAGATTTTGGGGGGACGGACATAGGCTTCATCGCCTCTGCCAAAAATTAACATTGCAACCAACCAACGGAAGATTTGGAGGCTTCATGCGTATTTAGCAATTTGCACATGGGATCAATGAGCAAATCCTCACCCTTACTGAGATGGGAGAGGAGCAGAGAGAAGCCCCCACCATGCCACAGCTATGCACGTCTTGTCTTCATGACGAGTGTGAGTGTGTGTGTGCTTACACACAGCTTTGTGTTCTCTCATGAAATCACCTTGGGACTTTTGCTAGATTCTATTACTTTCTTATTTTAAAAATAAAAAATAACTAACCCTCTGTGACACTAACCAGTCAATTATCCACTGTGGGAAGATGTTCTTCCTCTTCTTTAAAAAAAATAGGACACTCTAGAAAGCCCTGTGCCGTTTAGATGTTGCTGTCTAAGAAGCAGTCGACTAGGATGAGCAAACTGTGTCATGCGGGAAATGTGCTTTACATGAAAAGGGAAAAACGTAATTTGTATGTTTGAAAAATAACCTTTTCTGACAATTTTCTTTCTCTAAGGATAACAACGCTAATTAATGATACCAAATCATTTCCTCAGCAACTGCTGGGAACTTAGATTCTGCTTTCTGTTTAGCTGCAAATGAGATCAGTGTTACAACAAAAATTATAATTTTGTTTCAGGAAGATAAATACTCAAAGGTCATTCTTCATTCCACTGAAGAAGGAAGAAATAGTATCAGGGTCTGCTCAGAGAGCTTTTAAAGGAAAGAGTGATATGGGCTGTGGGGGGTGGGGTGGGGGCTGTATGTTTCTTCATAAGTAACCTGGACTGTGTGTATAAGCTAAATATGTTAGTTCAAGCTTACCTGGAATGTGGAAGATATGTGTGGGGGCTATGTGTTAATTCAGACTTACTGGAGAGTACGTGTTAATTCAAGATCTATCTCATACTCAGATAAAACACTTGAAGCTCTAAGAAATTAACAAAAAGTCCTTTTGCATATAAACACCACCGTTTGACTCCCAACTTCTACATCCTCTGTATAAAAGAAACCCAAAGATCCTCTTCCAGGCCAGTCATAAATAAACTTTCCTTCCCAAAATTATTACTGAGTCCTGGCCTTCCATATGCAATCACTGAATCTCTCTGCTTCCACAACAATCTTACTAACCTCTATCAGCCCTCATATGCATTTCAAAAACGTACAACAAGCCTTTCCATTTTGCTTGGGTGACATTGGACAGCCTTTCCCGTGCCCTTCTGTGACTCCTTAGCTTAGAGGTATTTTGTTAAAGACCACAGAACTATTCATTTGAGGTGATTTGCACCCTCTTACAGTTGGGGATAAACTACAAACTGTGCTAAGGTTCCTTCTCATCTCCTCATTCAGTGTGTGTTTAAACAATGCCACAGCTCAGGATTAGCACTTGAACTAGTCAATCCCCACTGACCCTTGGGGTCAATGTGTGCTTTGGACAAATTACCTCCTTGTAGGAACCACTAAATGCATTCAGCTTATTATTTAAGTCCTGAGGTCCACTCATACAGAATTAGAACTCAGCTACCCCAATTCTCCTTTAGGAAGTCCAGGATCCATTGTGGTTCTGGAGCAGAGTTCAGTGAGTAGAGGTCAAGGAAGATGATATGCTGTTTTAAGTCCAAGATTGCCCTGGGGACCTCCAAGTCAGTATACTGCAGGCTTCTTTTCTTTCTTCCTCTCATTATTTTGTTTCTTTTACAATAACCTATTGGCTCTTCAGCCAATGCTTGAATTACTACTCAAAACAATGCCAACCCAGAATGGCAAAGCATCCATAGCTGAGTCTGGCTCTGGATTCTCCTTTGGAAAACCCATGACTGCCTTACACTGCCATTGCAGCCACAGAGGCTGCATTCAGTTGCACAGCTTTTCTTGCTTAGCTTCTGCTCCAGAGCTTCACTTTCAGGGGCCACCTAAAGCATTTTTTCCCTAGAAGCAGTTCAAAGTGCTTCTAGTACCTAATTCCAGAAGTGCTACCAACTTTTAACTGGGAGATCAAAGAGCAAGAGAGCATGCAGCTGTCTAAACACAATGACATTGAAGACATCAAGGCCACATCTACCTCTACTCCTGGACCAGCCAGCTTGGAAAATGTGCAGAGAAGGAGAACTTTGACCATGTGAATGAAGGCGAGTGCTTCATGGGAAACACCTTGCAAGCCCCTCAATGGTTGTGCAAGTGCCCAAACGAGTTCCCTGGGGTTCACTGCCAGAACAACATGAGGGCCAGCTTCTGCAGTACGCCACCCCTTCTCCATGCCCGAACAGGAGCAGGCTCGGGCAGGCCGCTTCCTTGTGCTGTGTCTCCTCTCAGCTCTACCACTGATTGCCTCTGCCCAGTGCATGGCAGTAACAGAAGCATTTCTGTTTCCTCTGTGCCTGACTAGTTGGCTCTGAGATACTGGTAAGTATGCAGGGCTTCAGATACTGATGAAATTGATATTGGATCATGTGATACAAAATGATATAGTCAATATCAAGCAGCGAAATATATATAATAAAGGCATTCAATGCTCTCATTTTTATTGATAAAATGAAATCACTGCTCTGAAAAAAAACTAAAGTCCTTAAAATTCCCTTCATCTGCGACAAGGGAATAACTACTTACCTTGCATGGTTATTGTGATGAGAACACGAGAACATGCACTTAAAATGGGTAGCAGAGCAGTGTATGGCAGATGGAAAGTGCTAGAATTCTGTAGATCTCAAGTTTGTTCCCTTATAGGAAAAAAAAGCTATGTCTGAGTATAAAACAATATTTGCAATATCTTTGTTTAAATCCCCTGCTTGAGATTATTCTGAGAGTTAGGAAGAGCCCCTGCCTCAGGCTCGACGCAGGGTCCAGGCACCAGCCTGGCAGAAGGAAAGGCAGCCGCTGTCCTCCACCTCGCCGCCCACAGCCGGCACAGGGCTTGTTCCCCTTGGCTTGCGCCCACTGCCCCATCACTGTGGACCCAGCTCGGCCCAGATCTAAGCACCACTGGCCTGGAAGAGACTTAGCAGCTCCTTCTGCCCCCTCCACCACTGCAATTCTCTGCACAGGGAAATAGGGAGGCTCTTGCCAAGTCCTGACTGGCTCTCAGCAGTCCTGCACTCACAGTTCCTCAGCGTCCCTGGATCACTCAGAGAACTGGGACCCTTGGGGTCTGACCTAGAGGACTCGGGGTCTGGCCCTTCTTGCTTCCTTCACCCCCATTTCCCACTCACTCCTCCACATCCTTTGAGGCCAGAGTTTCCTGCAGGGGCAGGGGCTGAGGGTTCCTGCTGGCCCCTGAAAGAAAGAGGCCTCTCCATTCATTTTCTTCCATGCGTGCTCTTCACTCATGCCTTTGCCAACAGGCTGATGGCGTGGCCCTACCTGGACTGTTCTCACACTGAGGCCCAGCTCAGAGCTCCATTCCCACATGGAGCACAGCTCCTGGCAAGAGACAAGGCTAAGTAAGTATTGTGAAATGAATTGGGTAATGCCCCCTCTCTCTCAGTACTCAGGAACTGGCTCCCTCTTCTGCTATAAAGAACCATATGCTAACATTCAGTGGATGCTTCATCTGCCCCATCAGCAGGGCTCCCTCTTTGTGGTGGAGAGAGCCTCTTGTTTACCCCAGGCACCCCTGTGGGGAGGGTTTGTATGAAGATAAGCTCCTGAGTGCACGGGCATCTCATCCGTGTCTCCACTGCTCCATGCCCAGTGCTTGGGATGGTGCCTGGCACAAACCGCCCCAACAGATATTCTTTGAAAGTTGAGTGTTCTTTCTTTAAAATTTCAAGTAAATGAGCTAGCATCATGGCTGACCTTTTACTGGCATGGTTGCATGAGGTTTGGAGGCTGATCTTCCAAAAGATGTTATTCCCTGAGCATACTCTCCAAATATGTCCAGACTTCAACTCAAATGTCCCTGCATCCAAGGAGTCCATGAGTTGGCAAGATGTCACACCTGCAATTGAAGGACTGGCACTGAATCAGCACCCCCTACCCCAAGGCTGGTTTGTTCTTGGGATGAGGACCCACAGCTGTGCCTTAGTTATAATGTCAGTGTGCATTTGAGGGTACATTTTTTTGGTTACTAAGTGTGAAGCAGAAGGCAGAGAGAGAGAAGCAAATATTGGCTAGAAGCCAGGGACAGGAACTCCTGGAGAGCTCCACCAAAGAGAGTCTTCAGGGAGAAGCAGGGGAAAGTGACACAGACAGATGTTCAGTTTTGTCCACTTATGGGGCAACTCAAGGTGGACACATTACCCAGTGGGACACTAAAAGGCCTTGCAGAAAGCCTTATGATGCAGGGAAGCCACCCAAACTCCTTTCCAGAGCAGCCTCATCCTGGACTTAAACTAAGATCTAATGCTAACAGGACAGAAAATGCACTCCAAAGTAAATAACTTTTGAAACCTGATTCTTTCCATAAAGTAGATAACAGCATCAATATTGATTCTCTAAGAAAATTTTAGAAAATGTTTATGGAATTAAAGTATTCAAAGAACATTTCATTAGCCCAGGGTCAAATTTCCCTTTTTAGCAAAGCTCAATGTGAAGGCCTTGCATGAAGGGCTGTGAGAGATGTGAAGATAAAATATGTGGTTACTACTCTCACAGAACCTCTGAAATTGTCTCAAATCTGGGTTCTTTGTTAGTATAGCTACTAAGAACTCTCATTCCAAAGAATTATCATGTAAATTTCAACTGATAGATTAGCACAACTTTATTCAGCTCTGTCAATGATAAAAATGAAGATATTTTTAACATTAGTGGATGTAGGTATAGATTTTACCCAGGAATTTAAAAACTGTATAAAAATCTAGCTGTTTCTTGAGTGAGAACCTGCCTGGGCTATGATGATACATAATATCAGACATTAAGGATATGATTGCCATTTTTTCCTAACTCATGGATGACAGGACACTGAGCCATGAAATAGCAAATGTCTGAGGTCCTTTATTCCTGCCATTTCTAAGCACCCCATTCCTGAAGTCACTCTAGACCTCTGTTTCTCAAAGTGTGCTCCAGGAATCTCTTTAGAGATCATGATGGACTTTCTAGGGGTCCACTAAGTCAAACTATTTTTATATAATAATGATACATGGTTTGTCCTTTTGAGTCTCATTCACTCAGTGTGTACAGTAGTTTTTCACAGGCTATATAACATGGGATATTACAGTAGGTTGAATGCAGATCTGTCCTTTATTAAGTCAAATATGAGATTTGCAGAAATATAAAGCAATACCATTTTCTTTCTTCATTTCTGTAGAAAATGCAGATTGTTTATCTTAAGAATATGCTATTTATGCACAATGTAATGAGTATATTGTGACTTTCAATTAATTATTAATAATAATTTTAAATATTCTGTTTTGATTTTTAAGGTGGTAACTATTAATAGATATAATTCACCTGAATAAATGCTCCTTGAGGTCCTCAATAAATTTTCAGAACATATATAGATTCTGAGGCCAAAATATTTAAGGACTGCTGCTCTAGATAGTCCCACAGAGGCTACCCTATTCTTTTTAAATGGAAGAGAGCTCACCAGCTTTCAGGGCAGCCAGGCTATCATTAAGCTGCTACAACTTTATGCTAGATTGGTTTTCTTTGTGAAGAGATCTAAAAATGCCATTCTCTCATTAACAATGTGGGTAGGATTGTATTTAATAGTTCTCCTTCTGTTAAACATTTTTTTCTACTTTCTTTCTGGAACATTCTGTCTCTTTACAATAGAATATGATGCTGAGACAGATTTAAGTTTCTTCTCTCTCATCTTAATCTTGATAGAAAGTTAGATAGACACATAAATAATATTGATGTCTATACTGCTATTTACATTTAAACTACTTTAGAGATCCCACGAGAAATGATTAACGGGAGTTTCTTTTGGTGAAAGAGACTCCAGTTTGGGGAAAGGCAGTTTAAACTTTGGGCATAAGTTTAAAATTACTGCAGGAAACAGTTTTTCATATCATGTACGGTTATCTGGGTGGTGAAATTCTGGATGCTTTTCTTTATACTTAGAAAAAGAACATATATTTTTACTTATCAGGAAGGTAAATGTTTCCATTCTTACAAGATAACCTCAGGGTTCTAATTTGGCATGCAGAAGTCTGTAAGTTGCACAAGTTAGGAATTTTCTAATTTCCTAGCCAACATTTATTTAAATAAATTTTACCCAAGACCATTGCCTTTTAAAGGCACTACTGGATTTTTAATTGCATTTGTACACTCCACATGGCTCAATGAATGTTAGTGAAATTAGCAAATATGAACATAGGAATTTATAAGGCTGAAATACCCCAGGTTTGACTATAGCCTTATTCCCACACCATGCCAGTTATAACAGTGATCTCAGTGTTTCGAGGTCCATAGCAGAATTTACAACAACAGTGAGTATCATCACAGCAAAGTAGGCAGAGAAAGAACTTGCTTCAATTTATTAATAGTTTCTTTTATAAAAATTATTCTATATTTTCAGTTATGAATGTCACACATCTCAAGATCAGCTTCTGGAATGGCAGAGTAAAAATGCCAGTAAACTTGCTCTCCTACTGAAACAACATATGGCCAAACAAATGAAGTCAACCATTTCAGATTTATGGTAATTAAACAAGTCTCCGTAGGAACTGATGATCATCCACCCAAGAGAACTAATGAAGCCTCAGTAAGACAGCTGGATGTGATGCTTTAAAGTGGGATTATACCCATACCACTTCCCTCCCCAGACTGGTGGCTCTGGAGCCAAAAGCCAGCAACACTGCAGACAATGGAGATATTTGATCACTTTGAACTACTTGAAAAGTACCATCCCCAAAACACAGCCAATATTTTGTCCCAACATGCAGCTCCCTGAAATCAATTTTCTGAGAGTGTAATGGCTATTTGCTTGACTCAGTGCTCATCTGGGAATTGGAACTACCCATAGGGCATCACAGAAATAATAGAAAAGTGCTGGCAATAGCACAACTGGATAATGTCAATGATGTAAGTCAGAGTAAAAAAACCCTGGTTGGCAATTGCAATGGAAGTCTTGGAGAACTAGATAACTATAGGAAACTTTGAAAGGTCAGTAGTGTTCCTGGGAATCTAAAAGACTGTGGTTATGGCAAGAAACAATATGGGAAAGGAGAAGGCATCAGCCATTCACCTCTGGATGAACTTGAGGAGCCTCTATGAAAGCAGGAAGTGAAAGTTAAGGCTGCCTTGGAAACTACCTGAAGTTTGAAGGTAGGCTTTCTCTTACAGATCCCCATGGAAATGTTGGAAGACATATAGGCAAAACATTTAAGGAAATCTAATTCATCATCAAAGAACTAAAGGTAACCATATTTAAAGAATTAAAGGAAACTATGGCAATGTTCTCTCACCAAATAGAGAACATCAGTAAAGGTATTTAAAAAGAACCAAATAGAAATAAATTGTAGAGTTGAAAGGTCTAACAACTGAAATAAAAAATTTACTAGAGGAGTTCAACATCAGAGATTTTCAGGCAGAAGTATCAGTGAACTTGAAGATAGGTCAATTGAGATTATTCAGACTGAAGAGCAAAAAGAAAATAGAATGAAGAAAATTAATAGAGCCTCAGAGAAATGCGGAATACCATTGAGCTTACCAACATATGCATAATGGGAGTGCCAACAGGAAAGTAAAGAAAGAAAGAAACAGAAAAATATTTGAAAAAATTTGGTTGAACACTAACCTAATCGTATGAAAACTATTAATCTACAACTTCAAGAAACTCAACTATTAGAAGAATGAACTCAAAAATTCACACCTACACAGGTCAAGTTGACAATAGACAATGAAAAAATCCTGAAATTATCAAAAGAAAAATATCATGTACAAGAGATTAATAGGTAATTACTTATCAGAAACCACGGCTGCCAGGAAACAGTGGAATGACATCTTCTAAGTGTTCAAAGGTAATAACTGTTACCTAAAATTCCGTATTCAGCTAAACAATCCGTTAAAATAAATGAGAAAATAAGACATTTCCAGATAAATAAAATAAAATTAGAGAAAGCATTCCTAGCATGATACTAAAAGGAATCCCTCAGGCTGAAATACAAGTACACTAAATACTAACTCAAATCCTTATGAAGAATAAAGAGCATTGGTAAAGTTAACTACATAGGTATTATGAAAAGACAGTATAAACACAGTTTGTTTATAACTCTTTTCTTCTCCTGTCTGTCTTATAAAACAAATGCATAAAGCAATAATTATAAAATTGTATTGATGGGCTTATAATAGTAAAAATGATGGAGGAGCAAATGGAGGTATATTGAAGTAACTTTTGTTAATACTATTAGTACAATATAAATTTTTTAATCAAGAAGCTAATTGTAATCTCCAGAGAAAACACTAAAACTATATATATATAGTAAAAGAAATAACAAGGGAATTAAAATGTACACTAGAAAGTATCTATTTAACAGAAAAGATGGGCAGAATTGTGGAACAAAGGAATGAAAAAAGACTTAAGACATAGAGAAAACAAAATGGCAGAAGTAAATCCTACCTTATCTGTAATACCATTAAATGTAAATAGATTAAACATCCAAATCAAAAGGCAGAAGCTGACAGAATGGATTTTTTTAAATGATCCAACTATATGCTGCATAGAAAGAGAATCACTTTAAATTTAAAGAAGGACATACTTTGAAAAGAGAAGAATAGAGAAAGATATGGCATGCTAGCAGCAACCAAAAGAAAATTGGAAGGCCTATCTTAGCATCAGACAAAATACACATTAAGATGAAAATTATTACTAGAGACAAAGAAAGACATTTCATAATGATAAGAGAATCAATCCATTAGAAAGATATAAAAATCATATACATATATCTAATAATAGAGACCCAAAGTACATGAAGCAAAGCCATACAAAAATGAAGGGACAAGTAAACAATTTAACAATAATAGTTAGAGACTTCAAAAACATACTTTTTTTACGGAGGTACTGGGGATAGAACCTGGGACCTTGTACATACAAAGCAGACGCTCAAATCACTGAGCTACACCCACTCCCAAATAACACTCAATTGTGGATAGAACTTCTGGACAGAAGACCAACAAGGAAATAGAAGGCTTGAAAAAATGCTAAAACCAACTAGACCTAACAGACTTTTGTAGAACATTCCAACCAACAATAGCAGAATATACATTCAAGTGCACATGGTATCTTCTCCCTATATTTATGTTAGGCCATTAAACAGACCTCAATAAATTTAAAAGGATTAAAATAATGCAGAGTATATACTCTGACCACAGTGGAATTAAATTAGAAATCAGTGACCATAGGAAATGTGGGAAATAAAAAAATGTGTGGAAATTAAACAACACTCTCCTCAGTAATAAATGGGTTAAAGGTTAGCTAACAGGGAGGTGAGGATGGTCAACCACCACACGAGGTTACCAAGAGAGTCTACAGCTGCATCCAGAATTCCATTCATCAGCCATATGAGAGCTAAGCCCCCTCTCGATTTAGTGGTGGAGTAGACATTGCCACCCAGGGTCCTCAGGATGGAGGAATAAAATATGGATTAGAGTGGACTTACTAGTATTCTACTATAGAATTATTGTGACTCTAGCAATGGAAGAAATTATATCATTGATGTGGAGACAGTGGCCATGGATGCTGCTGAAGACAGGGAGAAGGAAAAAGAGGTATGACATTGGGGCATTTTCAGAACTTGGAATTGTCCTCAACAAGATTGCAGAGACAGATGCAGGACATAATATATCCTGCCATAACCCACTGAATGGACTGGGAGAGAGTGTAAACTACAATGTAAACAATAATTCATGCTGTGTAGCAATGTTCCAAAATGTACTCATTCAATGGAACGCATGTACCCTTCTAATGAAAGAAGTTGTCGATGTGAGAGGAGTGAGGGGTATGGGGAGTGGGGTATATGGGAACCTCTTATATTTTTTTAATGTAACATTTTGTGTGATTAATGTATCTTTTAAAAAAGATAATAAATTTTAAAAAGAAAAAATTACAAAGGAAGTTAGAAAATGCTTTGATAAGAATGAAAATGAAAACCAAATTTATGGGATGCAATGAAAGCAGTACTATGAAGGAAATTTATAGCTGATTTGTTTTTATTTTACTACGATGCATTTTTGCTCTTATTTACTTCTCAAGAAACTAGGATATTAACCTTTGTGTATAGTACCAGTGAATAGGTTTAATATTGAAAAAAACTTTTGCAACCTTATTTTCTGATTCAGTGCCTCTCATTCAGGGTAAGAGGCATGGGGGAAATTCCCTCCCTCTTGTACTGAGAAAATTGAATCTTACATATTATGTCCTTTAGATATAATACTAGAGATTTTGAGAATATCTTTATATTTTCTAAATTTCAAGCTTTTTTGATGTAATATAATATCTTGAACTATCAGTAATATTTTTACATTATATATTTCAAGAAATACTTTTAGAAGTTTGTTTTGGCTTTCAGTAATTAACTTTGCTTGTTATATTTTCTGCAATATTACATCTGTTATTCACTACTTCAGCCATTTTTTTGGTATCACAATCCAGCTTTTTTCATTTCAGATTGATGCATCTTCTTACTGCCTAGTCTAATTTTTTCTTGAATCTTACTGGGCTTTTTAACTAGAAGTACTCTAAAATTTCATCCAGCTCCTTGTAATAAATCTGTTGTTGTGAAAAGATCTCTAATATTGAAATGGGTTTTTACCAGTCCTGGAGGTTTTCTTGGTTAATTCACTCCTAGAGATGTAGTTCTGTGCTTAATATCAAGCAGGAAATGAGGAGTTAGAGATTGGTAAGACGTGTGCCCATATCTATAAAAGAATATTGATAGTCCCTGTTACTCCAGGGCATTCTTGATCTAATCTTTTGACTTTCCCCTTTCACTCCACTGACACTAAGGTGCTATTAGAGAAATTATGGAAACTTCTCTCCATTCCCAATGTAGACTCCTCTGTTGCAGATGGGGAAGTTATAAGTCAGTTCTCTGTGCTCCCTTTAATCATCCTCCATAAAATGTCTATTCAGCTGAAATTACTTAGTTCCCAGTAGCCTGTTGGTGTCATTTCCAGTATATGTACATTTTCCTCCATTTCCATGTTTTCTTGGTTCATTTTCATGAAATGTTGTAAGAAGTGAATTAGGTGTGTATGTTCATGTCACCACCCCATATGGAAGGAAGAAAAAGGGAAACCAGATGCGTACATTGTCTTCTAACAATCAAAAGGTAAATTACATCCACCATATGACATCCTATTTCACACACACATATATGAAAATAACCATTTTGCTAATAAAATATTTATTTTAATAGGAGTTAGCATGTGCTATGTGTTTGTAAAGTTCCAAGAATGTGTGTTCTCAACACTTTTTCTTGAGTTTTTGGCAACCTTCCGAGATGAGTATCATAATTTCCATTTTATAAAGGACAAAGTGCAACTTAGCAATGCTAGAAAGTTGCTTAATGTCACACTGACCTGGAGTTTAAATCCTGGATTTTTGGATCTAGAACGCATATTCTTAACCAGTTATGGCTAACAAATCCCTAATCCCAATGAAGGATGCAAGTGAAGTTCCTTTCCCAGCACATTGTCCTTTATCATAGATGGTTTCATGGAAAGGCCTAGTCCACTGCTTTATTCAAGTGTTCTCCCCAAAGCCTAGAAAATTGCAATACCAATAATCATAAACTTTACATTAGTCCATGGCTATCATATTTTTCAAATACTTTTATTCTCCTGCCTTTCTTAATAAGGTAAGGATTTTAACAGTTGAAGAAGCTGGGACTCCAAGGGTCCAAATGATTTGTCTGGCTTCACATGTCTCATAATCTTCCTCATCTTCCCATATGGCCAGTTGTCTTTTCCCAGACTGTGTCACATGAATTATGTATCTGAGAGGAAGTAGATCTTAATGGATAGAAGGTGACTGCAGGGTAGAGAGACAAGAATAGATCAGAATCTAGGAAACCCAGCTAGAACTCATGAAGTGACTCCAACAAAGTCACTTCTCTCCAGATTTTTGTTTTGAATTTTCGAAATGAGAGGTTTCAGATAGATTATCTTATGAAGTCTCTTTTAGACACATCCTTTATGTGTAGAGTACATAACAGAATGGAAAACACTTTCAGATGATTTTGGTTCATTTTTTGTTTATTCTCTTTGAACTAGATCAATCATTGTGAATAAAAACCCTTGAAAACATTCTTTTCTAGTGGGCATGCCCACATAATCTCCATGGCACCAATGGCCCAAAATGGTCCCTCAGGCCATGGCTTTGTTTCTAGCATGTCACACAATCAAGCTCATTATAAGTTGCCATTTGGGCCTCCCTACATATTTTCTTTGAAGCCATGAATTCATTAATTTAAAGTTGCAGCTCCGATTAAGCTTAAAAACAATTGTACTAAAAAGCATCTATATAGAATTGGAGTTAAGCATTACTCCCAGGAAAAAAGATCCCAGGAAAGCCAGCTCAAGATGTAAAACAAAGTGAAATTTAATGATCCACATGTGGGTTCGCATTAAAGGACACATTTCACTTTCCCAATCAGTGGAAACCATATTTTCACTCCAGGGATATATAAATGGCATTTGGCAGACTTATTCAATTGGATAATTTCAAATAGTTGTGATAGAAGGGACCCTGTAATAGCAATTCAAGTTATAGTTGCAACTGATGACATTAAAACACAAGTAAGCTTATTTTTAAATCACAGTTTAAAGAAAACTTATATAGTTTCAAAAATAATAATAAAGTAACTAAAGCAATGGACTCTGTTGTCTCAGTCCAGAGCTGATGCAATGAAAGATGGGCACATGATTCAACTTTCCAGGCCCCGGTGTCCTTGGGACCAAGAACACGATTTTCCTAATTACGTTGTGGATTTGTTGTTAGGACCACATGAAAAAAAAGTAAGGTAATGCCTTATGGCTTTCCTGTAGAAGGACCTGGGAGCTGCTTCTCTGGGTTCTGTCCCTAACTGGCCATGTGATCTTGAGAGAACCAAGGCATCTCACTCTACAACAATTTCCTCTCCGTCACAGGAAGGGTTAAGACCAAACCATCCTCAATGTCTCCTCCCAACTGAAATCTGTGATTATGAAGTACAACCCAGGGTAAAGTCCCTTTATCTTCTTCTAAAATGAGAATATTTATTGGTTAGCATATTAAGTTTGATTTTCAAGTACAAAATGCATAAAAAATACCCATTTGCAATGGTAAGAGCAGAATTACCCCAGCCCAGATGAAAGAAACCAACTCCTGGTGCTGGCTGCCCCAGCAGACTATGTCCTATTTCTATTTTCCTAGGATGTGGATAAAAGCAGGCAATCCGCTCTGGAAATCATGGAGGTCAGTTCTTCCAGTTTGTGGATGAGGGCACTGAACTGCTGAAACTGAGTGGGGTGGGTTTGCCCAAATTCACAGAGACATTCTGTGAAATAGCCAGGGCTGTTTCCAGGACATGGGATGATGCTACTCCCACTCCCCACAGCTGCCTGCTCTGCTATAGATGGATGTCTCCGTTGGTCCCCTATAGACAGAGTTCACCCACCTCCGTAAACAGGAAAGCCTAGTTCACAAGAGGCAAGGCTGGGAGACTCCTGGCTTGCTCTGGACAGAAAGAGGCTTCTGAGAGGAGGACACTGCTTTCTGGTTCTAGGTTTTAGAACCCTGCAGGTTTTATGTTTTATGTTATGCCCAGGGCCTCACAGCTTGTCCCTTGATGCTTTTATCCCATACACTGAAGCACATTCCAGCTGCTGAGTTAATCCTGGACTGAAGAGGAAGCCAAAACATCAGCCAAATCTATTATCTCACTGGAGAATTTAAAATAGGGTCAGGAGACTGAGTCATTGGTCCCTGGGCCTCCAGGGTTGAGTCCAACAACAGCCTCCCTAGCAAATCTTCTCTGTCAACAGACATGGGTATCTGGGTGCTACTGCCCAGTGATGGATCTCCTGGAAACATGATCTCTAGTCTAATATCTAGTTAGTTGAAAGCCGTGCTTCCTGGGACACCTTGTCTGCCAGCCTGAAATGACCCAAAGCCAGGCCCAAAGACTGTATCCAAACCCCCTATACCTGCATCACCAGATCAACACAACCGTGCACCAGAGGTACAAAGTGTTGGTGGTGTTGTCAAGCCCGTGAAAGCCTACTTGTAAGTAAGGAATCATTTTTGTCAGTCTAGAAAAATAATAGTATCATAATTTCAGGTTTTCTGATATTCTCCCAGAGTGAATTTCAATTTATTTAAGAATATTTGAAAAATTAATGTTGAGAGCAGGAAGCTTGATGTACGTCCTGGAATTCTTTCTGTAGCAAGGTGTGCCTTTACTTATATTATTTTACTTGATATTCCCAAACAAGGTAGCTGCTATCCTTGTTTTATACACGGGGACATTCAAGGAAGTTAGGTTTGATTAAGGTCACAGGCAAATACACGATGATGTTCACATAGTGACCAACGTATGCTTTCTTTTGACCTTAACACAAAATTTCTTAGAGTAGCTTGGCTTAGTTGGGGAAGGTGTCCTGAATAAGCAGTTCTTGAGATCAATTTTGATTGTAACTTCAGAAGGAAAAGCTAAAGACGAGCAGAGCAAGAAGAAATAACATTGAGGGGTTTAGTAACTTTTCTGTCAGATTCTAGAGTAGCCAAAGCTTGGTTGTGATGCAGGACAAACTAAGTTTGCAGCTGAGCAAGTTGAAATTAAGGGAGCCTGTGCTGGGATGGAGAACAGAGTGGGCGGGACATTTCAATCATTTCACATAGAAGGCAATCAGGGGCAGTCTCTCTGAGCAGGACATGTTAGGCTGAGACCATGAGTTAGGTCCCTCTTCTTTACTGTACTTGTCCATAAATTTTCAACCATTGCATCAAGGTGCTTTAAATCAAATTCTTAATTAGAAAGGAGCAACACCATCTTTGCATTCAATAAATATTTTGCCTGGCAAAGCAGCCATGCAAAAGTGGTTGTGGAACATTAAAAGCCAATCATGTTCTTCCTAAGACAATAGTAATAATGTTGCTTCATTTGGGAGTTCTGATCTGGCTCACACAGAGCTCGCCAGACCTCCGAAACCCTGGCGGGTCCAGCCGTCTGTGCCTTCAACTCTACTAAGGCCTTAAAGTCAATTCTAGTTCATGAGCCTTGTTCCCTTTTTGTTATAGTTACCCTGGTCATTTCGTATGTTGTGAAATATATTAGTGTATGCAAATGTCATCTCTAACGGATACTGAACAGCAAAGATATGCCAAGGTCAAGATGAAATGATGACTGCTCAGGCCTTTACAGAAACAGGTGAAAGGATTCAGTGAGCAGAGTCATGTTGTTGGTTACATTGCTACCTGCAGGAACTGCAAGGTGTGTTCCCGGCCTGAGCAGCTGTGGGGAGATCTCAAGATTCCCCATGCACAAAGTATAGGACTTGGTTCACCAGATGGGATTCTAATCCCCAAGGATGGATTAGGAATCCTGCACCTTAGGAGATCTACATACTCAGAAGAGTAAAGCCTCAAAAACGCTTTCTTGGTGTGGTCTCTAGTTTTCCTAAAGAAAAAACTTCTGAATAAAATACTGTATAATTATTTATACTTTAAATATATATATATACACACATATGGTTGAAAGTTCTCCAGTGGAAAATAGTAGTGACTGGGCTACACTTTCAGGATGGTAAAAAGCGTGGTTTCTCTTAATAGTAGGTAGAACTCTCCCCAATCAGGGTTGTGATTTTCTTTTACTTCTCTGATTCACCAGGAAACTAGGGAATAGCCATTATGACTAAAAAGTCATTTTGATGCTGCATTTTTAAAAATGTAAGAGACTTTATTCTCGTAGCTATAATTACAGTGCTAGTTTGCCAAAATGAAAACTGAAAACAAGTATAAATAACAGTCGATTGATAATTGTGAACTGAAAGCAGTAAGAGGTCCTACAATAGCAGATAGACCAGTTCTGAGGGTGTTTTTACCCAAAGTAAAGTTTAACAGCTCCAGCTTCTTCAGTATGTATCAAAATACAAAAGATTAAAAAAGGTAAAGGTCATCTTTTTGTGATGGCAAGCACGACCCTTGCAGGAGGAGGGAGTGGAAGCTACTCACACCTGTACAGACAGGGGTGCTCTGAAATGGGCCAGACACTATAGGATGGAGTGACTCTCCAAACTCACTTGCATCTGTGCATTTTAATTGGCTTTGTAATAGAGTAAACACCTAAAATAAAAGGGATCAACCATTCTCTTAAGGTGTGTATGTGTGTGTAACATATATATATATGTGTATATATATATATATGTATATTGTATTTATGTATTTATATATCTAAAATGAAGGTAATCAAAGAGACAAGTGGCCAGCCCATGGTAACACTGGAAATAGGCCATTACCGATAGAAGGCACAGAGCTCAACAGGGCACAGTGTGTCTTTGAGCTGGTAGCTGGCATGGTGGAGAAGCAGCTACTATAGCAGCAAAGTAAGCACGGTAAACTACAAAACAAGAACAACATCATTAACTCTTATGCTACTCTTTCCTACATCCTCAAAAAGACCTTGCTCAATTGCATTCAAAGACTCTGTACACTATACACACTTGATAGCATATTCCATAACCAGGTAAAATCTTATTATGGTTAATTTCATTCATTCATTCACTCCACAATCATTTATGGAAAACTCTCTCTGAGCCAAGTCCTCTACTAGGTATTGTGAAAGACGAGAATAAAACATGAGTCCAAACTACTTTTCAACAAATGTTTTAATAAAGAAAACCATACTATTATATGTAATACATAGATATATACATATATCTACATGTAATATATGTGTGTGCATATACACATCCATGGGAATTAAAAGAAATTTCATTCTTGCTGCACATTTTGGGACATCTCCTCCCCTACCTGAAGCCCTCAAGAAGTTCTGCTCTGGTGGTGATGGGGTACTTTGGTAGAGAAGTGTGAGACCTGACATCGGCAATCTGTTCAAGAGCTGTCTTCTGCTCAGCAAAGCACATCTTGCAAGGCCTCTAGTCGACAACATGTTTGAACAAAATGGACAAACCGAATCTAAGTCTCTACCAGGCAGTCTCATGTTTCCCATTTATAAAGGAGCCTGATCCATTTCATAGAAATGGGATGTTTTCTCTTAAACGGAGTGAGTTAGATCAAATAGCTCACTCTCAGCGTGAAGGTTTTATTTACCAAATGTGATTGTAGGAGATACTTATGAGTTTCAGAGAGACTTTTTAGTTCAAAATGCAACTAATGAAAATCTACTATACTTCCTGCACATTATTGTTCAAACTTATGATTATAATAAGCTAATAGAGTAATTTCAACAAAAAAACATATGATTTTTAAAATTAGCTATCTTAATCAGACTGGGAAATGCTTTCTCAAGCATTTTGCTAACGGTAGAAATCATAAAACAAAATTGTATATGTTTCCATTACTCCAAAACAAAAAACAAAAAAAGCAAACAAAAAAATCATATATATTGTCAAAGTAGCAAAATTAAAATGAAAAACGAGCAGGAAAATATATTTGTGATACACCACATTCATAAATACATTTGATGAATAAACTCACAAACCAAAAAGATGAATGCCCCGAAGTGAAGAAATAAGCTATCTCTGTGGCCAGCACACATAAGGGAAATTCAGACTCCCTTGTAATCAAAGGAACACACGTAAAATTAGAGAGTTTTGATTTAGCTAAATGAATTGGCATAGAGTAAAATGAATAATGTCTGGCATGAATGAAAATAAATGTGTTCGTCTCATACTACTTCTTTAAAGGGACATAAATTGGTGCAGGCTTTCTGGGTAGAAACTGCTAATGCTACATCTGAAATATTAAAATCAGGCATATCCTTTCATATCCCAATTATTGTACACTTTTTTCTTAAGGATATAATCAAAGGTGGTCATAAAACTCTTTCAGTAATTTTGGCAAAAATTATTTATCATTTATAACAGAAAAAAATAGCAATGCAAATTATCCAAACTAAAAATAAATAAATACATAAAAGGTAAAATAATTTACATCATTTTCTCACAATGTGGGAGGACAGTGGTTCTTAACCGCTGATGCCAGAGCAACAAACACACATCTTAGGCCTAGAGATGTATACACAAAAATGTGCATTTGATTTCATAGAGCCGCTCATTTCTATTTTGCCACTGAATCCCAAGAATTATATTGACTTGGAAAGATATTTATATTATATTGATAAATAAAAAGGAAAATTAGGTTAAATCAGAGTATAAAAGATTATATAGAAAATACTATATAAGTGATGAAAATTTATAAAATACCTGTATCTATAGGATGTGTGTGTGTGTGTGTGTGTGTATGTGATTTCAGTTACAGGTTTCTCAAAAGCCAACTGAAATTATCTTATAGAATAAAGGCTTTTAGAGCAAATATCAGCAAGTCCAGTAGCATGAAAGCTTTGAGAGCTATCTCTCTAGGAACTTAAAGATATCTTTAAAGATACAGATTTTGGAGAGTCTCTGCTGGCCACAGAATCAGCTTCATCCACAGAGTGCCAAGTGGCCACACAGACCCCAGGATCATTTTCCTCCTCCTTATCCAGAGGGAAGAGAGAGCACGCTTTATCTCAGTGATGGAACATAAGCTCTATCCTTCAGCCCGACAGGTCCAGGTTAAGTCACTTGTCCAGCCAAGAAGCAAAGCTTAGCATTCCTGCTGGTTCTGCTTAGCATTCCTCTGGTTCCTCAATGGGTCATGGTGTGAGTGGGATTATCACAACTGCCCTAGGTCAGAGCAGTGGTCTCAAGCCTGAGTGTGCCTCAGCATGCCCCAGAGAACTTCACTAAGGACAGATTGCTGGCCCTACCCCAGAAATCTTAGGTCCAGACAGTGAGGGACAAGAGGTGGGAGTCTGCATTGCTAACAATTTCCCTAGTGAGACTGATGCCACTGGCCCAGGGACCACACTTTGAGAACCACGCCTTTGATTAACCAGGGCCTGTACCTGGAGCAGAGGCACAGGTATTACATCAAAAATGCCTGGCAATAGATTGGTGTGTCAGAAAAACAGTATCTACCATGAAATGGGTAGAAGACATATAAAAAATTACTAATACTGGTTATAGGTGGTGTGAGGACTGAGAGTATTTGGGTTTTCTCGCCGCTAGTTCATACGTGTTCTTTGTGCATTTTATGTAGAGTTTTTAAATTTTATCAACTAAAATAGCATTAAACAAAAATGTGACTATTTTGATAAGTACATGAACTTAATTCTAAATAATATGGGAAAATGAAGGGACTGATTTACATGCTAGATCTGAATTTCTTGTCCCACTGTCCCCTTCTACAGCAAAGAGAATTGAGGGGTACCATATTGTCGCTTTCTAATCTTCCTCAATTAAAGATGGTGGAGTAAGTCATATAAATGAATGTTAGCCCTTAAAAACAGTATACAAAAGGCAGATTCTGCTATCTCAAAACTCTGGAAAATGATCAAAAGCAGATAATAGCACATTGAACACTGAGGAGGAAAAAAAGAAAAAGTATTTTTAAAATGGTGGGAAAGTGATGGGACACATTTATCAGTCTGGCCCTTCCCCCACAATTGACCTGCAGGGCAGTTTGTGTGACTGTCGGACATGGCTTGGCCTTCCCTGCATATGCCAGTACCTGGTCCACTGGCAGGGGTGCAAGTGTGGCCAGTGGCACTCAAGTGTGGGTCCCTGAGGCTCAAATCACTCATAGAGGCAGTTTACAGCACATACGCAATTCAGGGCAGGTCCCTGATTACCTGTGTGACCAAATGAAAATATCAACTATCTTCATATACTGACCCCCAGAACTGACTCTGTGGAAGACAGACTGAGTGACGTGCATCTGGGTTTCCTAACCCAGAAGTTGCTGGGATAATTGAGAGAGTCAATGAAAGCAATAGTTGGTCTTTAAAAAGATGAATAAAATTGACAAAACTTTAGCTAAACTGATGAAGAAAAAAAAAGAGGATGCAAATAACTAAAATCCAAAATGAAAAGGGGTGTATTTCCAACATTCTTGGAAAAATTAAAAACATTTTTAAAGAGAACACCAGGAACAACTCTATGCCAGCAAATTAGAAAATTTAGAGGAAATTACCAAGTTCCTAGAAAGACACAACTTATCTAAACTGCCACAAGTAGAAAAAGAAGATTTCAACAAGTCCATAACAAGCAAAAAGACTGAATCAGTAATCAAATACCTCCCAACACAAGAAAAGTCCAGGACCAGCTGTCTTCACTGGTGGAGTCTACTGAACATTCCAAGAATGAACACCCATCCTTCTTCACCTTTCCAAAAACTTAAAGTGGAAGAAACTCTTCCAACCTCATTCAATAAGGCCAACTTTACCCTGATACCAAATCCAGATAAAGACATAAATATATATATATATATATATTACACACTAATATCCCTTAAGAATATAGATGCAAACATCCTCCATAAATTCCTAGCAAGTCGAACCCAATAGCATATTAAACAAATTATACATCATAACCAAGCGGGATTCATCTCAGAACTCCCAGGGTGGTCCAACGTAAGAAAATCAATCAACATAATATACCATATTATCAGAAAGAGGGGGGGCAATCACATGATCACCTCAATTGATGTGCAAAAGTCATTTGAAAAAAATCCAACACCTTTTCCTAATAAAAGCACTCAGAAAAAATAGGAATAGAAGGGAACTTCCTCAATGTGATAAAGGGCCTACATGAAAAATGCAGAGCTAAAATCATGCTCAGTGGAGAAAGACTCAAAGTCTTTCCTCTAAGTTCAGGAACTTGACAAGTTTGCCCACTGGCATCATGCTATTCAGCACTGTACTGGACGTACTTTCCAGAGAATTCAGGAGTAAAAAATAAATAAAATGTATCTAAATTGGAAAGGAAGAAGTAAAAATATCTGTTATCACAGATGAAATGGTCCTTTATACAGAAAATCCCAAAAAATCCACAAGAAAATTACAAGAACTAATATACAAATTCAGCAGAGTTGCAAGCTGTAAGATTATCATTTCTATATACCAGCAAGGAATATTCTGAAATGGAAATTCAAAGGGAAAAAAAAAAGGTCATTGACAATAGCTCCTAAAAGAAGAAAATATTTAGGAATAAATTTAAACAAGAAAGTGAAGGACCTATACACAGAAAACTATAAAACACTGCTGAAAGAAATTAGAGAAAACCAAATTAAATTGCAAGGCATCCCATTTTCATGAATTGGAAGACTTCATTTATTTTGTCAATACTACCCAAAGGAATCTACAGTTTCAATGCAATACCTATTAAAAACCCAGCAGCTTTTTTTTGTGTTTTACAGAAATTAAAAATCTGATCCTTAAGTTCACATGGAATTGCATGGGGTCCCAAATAGCCAAATCAGTATAGCAAAGGAAGAACAAATTTGGAGGTTTCACAATCCCAGACTTCAAAACTTACTACAGAACCACAGTAATCAAAGCACTGTGCTATTATCATTAACTATGGAATAGAATTCAGAAATAGAACCCATACATGTAAGGCTTACTGATTTTTGAAAAAGATGACAAGTATAATAACCGGGTGAAGAACAGTCTTTTCAACAAACAGTTCTGGGAAAATTGGATATCCACTTGCAAAACAAGGAATCATATACAAAAATAAACTCTAAACAGATCAATGATCTAAACATAAGAGCTAAAACCACAGCACACCTAGATGAAAATATATAAGGGATCCTTAAAACCTTGGATTTGGTAGTGATTTCTTAGATATGATGCCAAAAGTATGTGTAATAAAGGGGAAAAAAGACAAAATGGACTTACAAAATTAAAAACATATGCATGTCAAAGAACTCTATCAAGAAAGTGAAAAGACAACCCACAGAATGAGAGAAAACAATTGCTCAACATATATCTGATAAGGGTTTAATATCCAAGATATATAAAGAAATGCTACAACTCAACAACAAAAAGATAACGCAGTTAAAAAATGGGCCAAGCACTTGGATAGATACACTGCCAAAGAAGATGTACAAATGGCCGATAAGCATATGAAAAGATATAACGTGGTTGACCATCAGGGCAATGTAAATCAAAACCATGAGAAACCATTCTACACCCATTAGGATAACTTATCGTTTTTAAAAAAAGAATGAAAATAATGTGTTGGTGAGGGTGCTGAGAAATTAGAACCTTAATACATTGCTGCAAAATGATACAACCACTGTGGAAATCAGTGTGGTAGTCCCTCAGAAATTTGAAAACAGAACTATCACATGACCCAGCAATCCCACTTTTTAGCAAATACCCAAAAGAATGGAAAGCAGGGACTCAAACAGATAGTTGCACACCAATGTTCATAGCAGCAGTATTCAAAGTAGCCATAAGGTGGAAGCACCCCAAGTGCCCATCAATAGCTGAATGGATGAGCAAAATGGAATATTATTCAGCAGTTAAAAAATAATAGAGTTCTAATGCCTACCACAGCATGAATGAAACTTGAAGACCTCAAGTTGACCTCAAGTTGAGTGAAACAAGCCAGACATAAAAAGACAGATATTGTACTTATCTGAAATACCTAGAAGAAGAAAATTCTAGAGACAGACAGTAGATTATAGGGACCGGGCATGAGGGTAAGAGGGAGTTCTTACTTAATGGGGGCAGAGTTTCTACTGAGGTGATAAAGAGCTTGGGGTAATGGATATTGGAGATGGCTGCACAATATTGGGAAAGTAACATCTGAATTGTGCACTTGAAAGTGGTTAAAATGGGATATTTTGAGTTGTATTTATTTTACTAATGTGTGTTAAAAAATAAAGTGGAGAAAACACCCCTCAGCATTCTGCACCCCTCTCTCTGAGACCCCATGGGGTGCACCATGAGTGTACCCACCCAACACAGTCCATTCACGAGCCATCTACCAGCCAGCAGTGCCTGTCAGACTATTTGAGGTGAAGTACCTTTTTGTAAAATAAGACTCCAGTCGGTCAAAGATTGGTCCATTTGCAAAATACAAAATTTTGCACATGGATATCACAACAATAAAAATTTCCTTTCCAAGTTTCTAAATGTTCACTCTCAATTTCTGTACTTACCTTACTGCAATTCCAACAGAGTCACAAGCCTGGGAACCCCATTTGAGGCGCCCAGACATGGAGCCCACATAGAAGACACCTGTTTTATGTAACCTTTTCTGAGGGGAGAAAGAGGAAAAATTTGAGGTAAATAGCAGAGCTGTTAAGTGCACAATGTTTTTCGACATGTAATATTATCAAATGAGAATAAACAGATTGTTTTGAACTTAGCTTCTGGGCCAAGATGAGGGAAGATGTCTAAGCTACTTGTACACTATGGGCCAAACCAACTAACTGTATCCCTTGACTACAGAAGGCTAAGGACATCAGCAGGTGAATGCTGATGTTAAGATCTCGTAAGACCTGGTAAGAAATCATCTCTTGCAATCTCATACATTTCTGTTTTCTTTTCCTCTCATTTTTCCTTTTATTTACTTAGGTATCTTTTTTTGTAATTTAATTTTAAAATAGTTTAATCCCATTTTGACTGAGAAAAAGTTGAAAAAAAGGGCCTACCAGCACCTAGATTGGCAAGTAAAGGAAAAAATTAGTATTTCAAAACTACACAAACCATCTCTGCAGCTATTAAAAGATGGGTTGTCATTTCAGCAAAACTTGATGAAAAACCCAAATTACATCCTAAACTCACTTGTTCAAAAAACATTATAAACCTTGTTAAAGACTTCTGGCAATGCACGACTTCATGATGTGGACCAATCCTTTCATGAAACCAAAATAGAAACAATGGGCAAAGCTTATTAGAAATCTGTTTGGGGAAGTGGATGTGACTCAAGCGATTGGGCTCCCATCTACCATAAGGAGGGTCCCAGGTTCAATTCCCGGGGCATCCTGGTGAAAAGCAAGCTTGCTTGTGCAGTGCAGAGAGCTGGCACATTTAGATAATGCAACAAAAAGAGAAAGAGAGGAGGGACAGTGAGAGACACAACAAACCAGGGAACTGAGGTGGCTCAGATGTTTGAATGCTTCTCTCCCATGCCGGAAGGCCCCAGGATCAGTTCCCAGTGCCTCTTAGAGAGCTCTCAGCAAATGGACACAGAGAGCAGACAGTGAGCACGAGGAGGGGGGGAGGGGAGGGAATAAATCTTAAAGCTGCTTGCTTCCATGGCTTTCTCTTTCTCTTTTTCTATATTCAACACATTTATAAAGGATTCCAGGAAAAAGATTAAGACCCACCCTGGGTCACACTGAAGTAAAAAGGTCCTAATTACAATAGATTTACACCCACAGGAATGGATTAGCTGTCAGAACATACAACATCCGGCAATTGTCCCTGGGGCACCACCCAGGACAACTCCAAGTCCCGAGAATGCCTCCACATCTCTTCTCTTCCTCCCCTTCCCCGCACCCAGAAGCCACCATGGCCACTTTTTCCACATCAATGCCACCTTTTCTTGATTATTAACCACAATAGTTTATGAATAGAATATCATTAAGTCCAATCTGATCCTTACTGTATTCCTCCTTCCTGTGGACCTTGGCTTGGTTGTGTCCATTCCACATCTCTGTCAAGAGGGGGTTTAGATTCCACATGGATACTGGATGCAATCCTCCTGCTTTCAGTTGTAGGCACTCTAGGCTCCATGGTGTGGTGGTTGACATTCTTCAACTCCATGTTAGGTGAGTGGAGTAAGTCCAATAAATCAGAGTGTAGGAACTGAAGTCTGTTGAGGTCAGGGCCTGGCTATCATATTGTCAGTACAGAGATTCAAATCTCCTAGATATATCTTAAGCCCCAGCACCAACTACAATTCCAGTAAAGTAGCATGAAAGGCTTGTGAAAAGAGATCCCATCTGAGTCCAGCTCCATCATGCAGAAACATCAGCTCCAAAGAAGGGCCAACTGACATGGCAGTGAACCCCATCTGCCATGACCATAGAACCTGTGGGTCTCTTTAGCCCTCAAAAGGACCAATACCTGGGGTTGTATCTACTTTATCTGTCTCTGAGACTGCTCAGGTGTGCATAAGGGCAATCCTTCTGACAACCTCCAGACTCTCTTTTAGAGACTCATAGCCATATAAACTCATTTGTCCTTTCCATTTCCCCCTTAATTTAGGTCAAACAGCATTTTAAACTCCTGTTATTATATGTAGACAGGGATATTCTGCTGGTCCACATTGAACTTTTAATTCAAGATCATTTTCTAGTTGCATCATCAGCTGGTATTTGGTAGTGATCCCTCAGTGCCAGGGAGGCTCATCCCTGGGTGTCATGTCCCACGCTGGGAGGAAGGCATTGCATTTACATGCTGAGTTTGGCTTCGAGACTGGCCACATTTGAGTAACATGGAGGCTGTCAGGAGGGAACTCTTAGGCACAGTGCTGCTCTAGGCCTTGTTCTTATTTCAGGAGTATAGGCTCACAAGCATAGTCATTAGTATCAGGGGCTCACTGTTGGACCCTCATTCCTTCCTGGTCCTTACCGTTGCACCTGGGGGACTGCTGCTGCTCCCCTAGGGACCATGACAGAGCCCCCCCACCCCCACCCCGGCCAGTAACCCAGTATCCCCCCAGCTGTTGTTTTTAATTGTTTCCACTATGAGTATATCCAAACATTTCCATGCACCCTGGACATATGCCCTGTATAACTCCCTGTCAACCATATATCACCTGTCAATAACATCCCATACCAGTATTCCTCCACTGCCATTGTTGAACCACTCTGGGATCCAAAACTTCCTGAAAAGCGAAGCCCAATATAATGTAAGTTTCCCTTACTAGTAAAATGGAATATAGCAATGAGTTTAAAGGTTAGATATAGAATACATATTGATTTGGAAAAATTTTACATGGTATCTTTTTCTTTTCTTTTTTCCTAATTATTGAGCTTCTCTTCACAAGAGACCTAGATCACAGTAATTCATATATACAATATACAGTACTCCCACACATCCACCATAAAACCTTTTCCCTTCCACAGTGATAATCTTTTAACTTATTCATATCACATTTACTGAAACTGATGTACAGACTCCGAGACAATAGCTTTCAAACAAGGTGACATCTGTGCTTACTCTAGGATATACAGTTTTCTAAATTTTTTAGTTATCCTATGTTTTACATTATGGTTTACATTATCAGTCTGTTGTCCCCTATGTTTTTGGTGTAATATTACATGTTTTATATCCATCCTTGTGTACTCTCGCGAAACTCCTCTCTTGCCCCCACATTTACGTTGGTTCCATCCATTCAACAGCCATTTTCCCCTCCCCTTGGGGCCCACAGCGACAGCCAATCTCCATTTCCTGAGGAGCCACGTCCAGAGATACTTGCAACAGTGTTCAGGGCCTGACTTGCTCAACTGCCCTAATGCCCTGGAAGCCACTCTTTCTCTCGAGAGATACAGTTCCCTCTATTTGATGGCATTAGTCCTCCCCAGGATGTGGGTCCACCCCCACTCTCACTACTTGGGTCTCTACCTAATGGTACAACCCTCCCTGGCAAAATGAGCATTCAGACATTCCCCAGGAGTCCGTCCCGCGTCAGACCATCCCCTCTGAGCATCCTAAACAGGTAACAGTCCTAATTATATTTTGATACGGTTTCTCAGCATTTTACTCTCAACCAACACCTGACATTCTCCTATGTTTGTATGTTGCCCCTCCCTCCCCCCAATATTTTGGGCAATATTACCCATCCGCCCATCCCCAGCCCCCCTCAAACCCGCAAAGCCCCACCCAAAGGCAACCCCTTGCCCCCATTTTATCTCTTCTTTGTGCTCATACTTACCGCCAGCTCATCATAGATTCCACCCCTGCAGACGTCACCTCACATCCTTCCTCCACCCCCCGATTTCCTGTAAGCCTATCTTCCAGTCTCTAGCTCTCTGAGGCAGCTTGCTTATTTCATATCATTGAGGTCATGTAGTATTTGTCCTTCAATGCCTGGGTTGCTTCACTCCACATAAGGTTCTCAAGATTCATCCATGTTATCACGTGTGTTTGTAGTGTATTTGTTCTTATAGCCGAGTAGTATTCCATTGTGTGTATATACCACATTTTATTGATCCACTCATCTGTTGATGGGCATTTGGGTTGATTCCAACTTTTGGCGATAGTGAACAATGCTGCTATGAACATTGGTGTACATATATCGGTTTGTGTCCTTGTTTTCAGTTCTGCTGGGTGTATACCCAGCAGTGGTATGGCTGGGTCATATGGCAAATCTATGGTTATTTTTTTGAGAAACCGCCAAACTGTCCTCCAGAATGGTTGGATCCTTCTGCATTCCCACCAGCAGTGGATGAGTGTTCCCATTTCTTCACATCCTCTCCAGCATTTGTATTCTTCTGTATTTTTTCATAGCTGCCAATCTTATGGGAGTAAGATGGTATCTCATTGTAGTTTTGATTTGCAATTCCCTGATAGCTAGAGATTTGGAACATTTTTTCATGTGCTTTTTAGCCATTTGTATTTCTTCTTTGGAGAAGTGTCTGTTTAAATCTTTTTCCCATTTTTTAAATGGGTTGTTTATCTTATTTTGAAGATATATGAGTTCTTCATATATGCAAATTATAAGTCTCTTATCAGATATATGTTTGCCAAATATTTTCTCCCATTGTGTGGGTTCCCTTTTTACTTTCTTGACAAACTCCTTTGAGGTGCAGAAGGCTTTAATTTTGAGGAAGTCCCATTTATCTATTTGTTCTTTTGCTGCTCGTGCTTTTGGTGTGATATTCATGAAGCCATTTCCTATTACAGGGTCCTGTAGATGTTTCCCTACACTGCTTTCCGAGGTCTTTATGGTCTTTGCTCTTATATTTAGGTCTTTGATCCATCTTGAGTTGATCTTTGTATAAGGTGTGAGATGGTAATCCTCTTTCATTCTTCTACATATGGATATCCAGTTCTCCAGGCACCATTTGTTGAATAGACCATTCTCTCCCAGTTGAGAGGGTTTGGTGGCTTTATCGAATATTATATGGCTATATATATGAGGTTCTATATCAGAAATTTGAATTCGATTCCATTGGTCTGTGTGTCTCTCCTTATGCCAATACCATGCTGTTTTCACTACTGTAGCTTTGTAGTATGTTTTGAAGTCAGGTAGTGTGATTCCTCCAATTTCATTTTTCTTTTTCAATATATCTTTGGCTATTTGGGGCCTCTTTCCTTTCCAAATAAATTTCATAGTTAGTTTTTCTAGTTCCTTAAAGAAGGCTGTGTTGATTTTTGTTGGGATTGCGTTGAATGTGTGGATCAGTTTTGGTAGGATAGACATCTTAATAATATTTAGTCTTCCTATCCTTGAACAGGGAATATTCTTCCATTTATTTAGGTCTTCTTTGATTTCCTTGAACAGTCTTGTATAGTTCTCAGTGTATAAGTTTTTTACATCTTTAGTTAAATTTATTCCTAGGTATTTGATTTTTTTATTTATTATGGTAAATGGTATTTGTTTCTTGATTTCCTCCTGCTCTTGCTCATTATTGGTGTACAGAAATGCTACTGATTTTTGCCCATTGATCTTATAACCTGTGACTTTACTAAACTCATTTATGAGTTCTAGAAGCTTTATTGTAGATCTCTCAGGGTTTTCTATGTATAGGATAATGTCATCTGCAAATAATGAAATTTTGACTTTTTCCTTTCCAATTTGAATGCCTTTTATATCTGGTTCTTGCCTCAGTGCTCGAGCAAGTACTTCTAAGGCAATGTTAAATAGAAGGGGAGACAGTGGGCATCCTTGTCTTATTCCTGATTTTAGAGGGAAGGATTTTAGGATTTCTCCATTGTAAACAATGTTGGCTGTAGGTTTTTCATATATACTCTTTATCATGTTCAAAAAATTTCCTTGTATTCTGATCTTTTGGAGTGTTTTTATCAAGAAAGCATGCTATATTTTTTCAAATGCTTTTTCTGCATCTATAGATATAATCATGTGATTTTTTCCCTTCCATCTGTTTATATGGTGTATTACATTGATTGATTTTCTTATGTTGAACCATCCTTGCATACCTGGAATGAATCCCACTTAGTCGTGGTGTATAATTCATTTAATGTGTTGTTGAATATGCTTAGCAAGTATTTTGTTAAGTATTTTTGTGTCTAGGTTCATTAGAGAAATTGGTCTGTAATTTTCCTTTCTTGTGGTGTCTTTCTTTGGCTTTGGTACTAGGGTAATGTTGGCATCATAGAAGGAGTTAGGCAATATTCCTTCTGTTTCGATTTTTTGGAATAGTTTCAGCAGGATTGGTGTTAGTTCTTTCCTGAATGTTTTGTAGAATTCACCTGTGAAGCTATCTGGCCCTGGGCTCTTCTTAGTTGGGAGGTTTTTAATGACTGATTCTATCTCTTTACTTGCGATTGGTTTGTTATGATCATCAATTTCTTCTTTCATCAATATGGGCTGCTTATGTGTTTCTAGGAATTTGTCCATTTCCTCTAGATTGTCATTTTTGTTGGAATATAGTTTTTCAAAGTATCCTCTTAGGATAGTCTTTATTTCTGTGGGGTCAGTGGTGATATCTCCTTTCTCATTTCTTATTTTGTGTACTTGCATCTTCTCTCTTTTTTTCTTTGTTAGTCTCGCTAAAGGTTTGTCAGTTTTGTTGATCTTCTCAAAAAACCAGCTCTTGGTCTTGTTTATCTTTTCAAGGGCTTTCTTATTTTCTATTTCATTTAGTTCTGCTCTTATCTTTGTTATTTCCTTCCTTCTTCTTCCTGTTGGATTACTTTGTTGCTTTTTTTCTAATTCCTCCAAATGTGCAGTTAGTTCTTCAATTTTTGCTCTTTCTTCTTGTTTGCTATATGAATTTATGGCTATAAATTTCCCTCTCAGTACTGCTTTTGCTGCATCCCATAAATTTTGGTATGTTGTGTTATCATTATCATTTGTTTCAAGGTAGTCGTTGATTTCTTTTGAGATTTCCTCTTTGACCCACTGTTTTTCTAAGAGTGTGCTGTTTAATTTCCAAATCATGGTGTGAAATCTGGGCCTCTGTCCCTTGCAAATTTCCAGCTTCACTCCACTGTGGTCTGAGATATTATTTTGTATGATTTTTATCTTTCTGAATTCATTAAGCCTTTCTTTGTGGTCTAGCATATGGTCTATCTTGGAGAATGATCCATGTGCACTTGAGAAAAATGTATATCCTGCTGTGTTTGAGTGTAATGATCTATATATGTCTATTAGATACAGCTCCTCTAATATACTGTTCAAATATTTTGTTTCTTTAGTGATTGTCTTTTGAGATGTTCTGTCCAGAGTTGATAGTGGTGTATTAAAATCTCCCACTATAATTGTAGGTACATCTATTCTTTCACTTAGTTTTTCCAGCGTTTGCCTCACGTATTTAGAGGCACCCTTGTTAGGAGCATAAATATTTATGATTGTTCGATCTTCTTGACAGATTGTCCCTTTCACTAATATGTAGTATCCTTCTTTGTCTCTCACAATTGTTTTGCATTTAAAGTCTATTTTGTCTGATATTAATATAGCTACTTCTGTCTTTTTTTGGTTATTGTTTGCTTGTATGATTGTTTTCCAACCATTCACTTTCAGCCTCCATGAGTCTCTGGGTCTAAGATGTGTCTCTTGTAGACAGCATATAGATGGGTCATATTTCCTTATCCAATGTCCCAGTCTGAATCTTTTGATAGGTGAGTTTAATCCATTGGCATTCAGTGTTATTACTTTCAAGGAATTATTTGTGTTAGCCATATTTTGATTGGACTTGTGTTTGTCATATTTTTTTTCCCCTTCTCTTTCTGTCTTTTTTGTTGCTCTTACACTCTCCTCCAACTCTGCCTGTCCTGTTTTTTCCTTTCTTCCTGCAGAACTCCCTTTAGAATTTCTTGAAGGGGAGATTTCTTGTTGGCATACTCTTTCAGTTTCTGTTTATCTGTGAATATTTTGAACTCTCCATCATTTTTGAATGCTAGTTTAGCTGGATAGAGTATTCTTGGTTGGAAATTTTTTTCTTTTAGTGCCTTGACTATATCATACCACTGCCTTCTTGCATCCATGGTTCAGATGAGAAATCAACATTTAATCTTATGGAGCTTCCCTTGTATGTGATGGTTTTCTTTTCTCTTGCTGCTTTTAGAATTTTCTCTTTGTCTTGAGCATTGGATAATTTGACAAGCCTTGGGGTGGGCCTGTTGGGGTTTATGATGAGTGGGGTGTGCTGTGCTTCTTGGATATGTACATCATTCTCTTTCAGTAGATTTGGGATGTTTTCAGCCATTATTTCCTGCAACACTCCTTCTGACCCCTTTCCCTTCTCTTCTCCTTCTGGGATGCCTATAATACATATGTTTGAGCATTTTGCATTGTCATTCAGGTCCCTAAGTCCTAGCTGGATTTTTTTCTATCTTTTTATTGACCAATTCTACTATCTGTTTGATTTCTGATGTACTGTCTTCCACATCACTAATTCTCTGCTCTGCCTCTTCTAGTCTGCTGATATTTGCTGCAAGTGTATTTTTGATTTCTTGAACTGTGGTGTTCATTCCCATCATATCTGTTATCTTTTTGTGTATGTCTGCAATTTCCCCTTCATGTTGTTAACCTCTTCCTTTACTTCATTAAATTTGTCGGTGATAAATGTTCTGAGATCTTTAATTACTTGTGCAAAGTTCTGCTCCCCTTCCTGGTTTTTAGTTTGTTCATTGGATTCAGCCATGCTTTCCTGATTACTGGTTTGGTTTGTAGATTTTTGTTGCTGTCTGGTCATCATTTTATCTTGATGGGTTTAATCAGTTCCTTAGCTTGTTTGTCTAGTCTTGGGGATTAATTAGCTGTTGTTTATGCGTAAGTGTTATATCTTCTCTTTGTCATTTTGTTCTTCTTATTCTAATTTCTTATTGCTGGTTGAGTTCACTTTAAAGGAAAGTATTAGGGCCAGGGAAAGGCAATTGTGTAAGCAAGGAAAAAGTGTAAAGTAGTATTGGTGATAAATGTTAACAGAGCAACAATATGAGATCTGGGAGGATGGATATTAGATTCATGCAATTTATGTAGAGTTATAGCCATAGGTAGAATACCTATAATGAGGTAGTCGACTGAATATGGGAGGAATATGGTATAAATTAAAAAGCTATTGTTTTTGTGAGAGAGGGAAAGAGAAAAGAAAGGCAATAGTTTCAAGAGTGGATAAAAGACAGAAAACAAAACAAAGGTATTAGAAATTAAGAGTTAGACACTTTGGGGATCAAAGAAAGGGAGGTGGAATATAGGAGAGACAGTAGATGATGGGGAATATCAAGATGTAGGGGAAAGGGGATAGTGTAGGTAGCCAAAATCAATTCACACGGAAATGAGGCAGTGGAGGATGAGGAAACTCAGCAAATGTGAGGTGTTCCCTGCAGCACCTTCCCACCAAATCGATGTCCAGACACCTCCTGCCCTGCAAAAATCCCAAATCAGCCTGGTCCTGAAGAACCTCCAACACTGCCCAGCCACTTCTTTGCAGGAGAGATTATCAGGTCTGCTCCGAGTTTGAGTTTTGATTCTGGAGCCCCAGGAGGTAAACACACAGAAGAAGAACGCAGAGGAAGAGAGACAGCTCCATAGACATGGCAGAGGCCCTGGGAAGAGAGACATGCCATTTGCCTGATAGTATACAGTTGGCCTTGTGGAGACAAAAGAGCAGCCAAGCCCACAAAGAAAAGAGCCAGGGAGAGAGACAAGCCTTATGCTAACACACAGCTGAGAAAAGAAGGAGCTGGGACCATGGAGCCTTAGGAGGAAGAGGAAGGCTGAACTCTTGTAGATGTCAGCAGCCACCTTGCTCCAACACATGGTAACAGACTTTAGTGAAAGAAATACCTTACGCTTTCTGGCCTGGTAACTATAAGCTCCTACCCCAAATAAATACCCTTTCTAAAACCCAACAAATTTCTGGAACTTCACATCAGCACTCTTTTGGCTGACTAATACAATGCCCAACTGAATTTACCATCCAGACTTGATCACCCCATAATAAACAGAGAATTCAGTTACCATGATACCTTTATTTCTCAACTTCAAATGAGTTTTCACATGCTACTGCATTTTCCTTAAAAATAAAATCCTAAAATTATTTGCAGATTTGAATAATCTGGTTCCAGAATTATAGCAGTTGAAGCAATAAAAATTGTACACACCCTCTACCACAGTTAATGTCTTAATTTGATGGATTTTCTCTAGAATGCCAAAATCATATCAATACCAGAGTTTCTTTGCACTTAGAACTACCTCCTTTTAAAGTCCTCAGGAAATATCCTGGCTAAATGAGAGGAATGTGAAATCCAAGAGAGCCTTGTTCCACCCTCCTCAAACTACTCATTGACCATGGCAGAAGCTCAAATCTACCAGACGATTTGTCAGGCAAGTCATGTGTGAACTATGAGACACAGGCAGAGTCCACAGTCCAGAGCTTATGAATTGGGCTAAGTATTTTACAAACTTATAGCAATGTCATCCATTTATAGAGTAATTTGCAATTCATTAAGTGCTTTAGCAACATCATAATGGAAAAATTAAGGAGAACAAGACAACATATTTCTACATAGACCTTTAGACTGACAAAAATTCCCACAATGCTTTATCACATTTCATCTTCAAAAAACTGAAAATGAGTTAATATTATTACCTCCTCTCAATGAATATTAAGATACAGTAAAGTTACGTAGCATACCTACAGTCTCATTTACTTTCTCTCAAAGGGGAAGGTAAATGTAGAATCCCAGGTTTTATATTCCAAATGCCATGCTCTTGCCTCTATCTTGTGCTATCTTACTTAAATACCCCCAACAATTCCCAAAGATGGGTATTGGGGTATCCATCACAATACCTATTTCTAGATATTTCTAAATAGTATGCGCTGATGTAGGAAGGGATATTCTCATGAAAAGATTAGATTTCTGTAAGAGCAATGTCCCTGTCATTGAATTGCCTGGGAAGGACTAACTTTTCAACCAGACCCCCCCAAAAGAACCCCAATGCTTATCCCTGCCTGTCCCCTGTCCTCCCCCCTCCCCCCCCCCCCCCACTACTGCAGGCCAGGAAGCCAACCTGATTGCTCAACCTTCTGCATTTGGCATACATAATTTGCCATAATTTTAACACCTTACTATGACATGCCATATTTGGGAGAGGAAGGGCTAAAGGAACTAACCCACCCCGCCCTCCCCTACCACATGCCAGCTGATGACCCTTACACCCACCCAGCTTCAGGCTGATCCTGCACCACATAAAGTAGCCAGTCTTGACTCCTTTCTCTCCTACACATCCTAAATTCCACCCTTCAGCAAGCCCTGCCATCTCACCTCCAAAATATAACTCTAAAATGACCTTTTCCACTGTCCCCCCTAATCCAAACCACACTCATCTCTCTTCTGGACCTCTGTGTCAGCATCTGAGCTGATGTCCTTGCTTCTGTGCTACCAAGCACCCTCCATATAGCCCCAGAGTGATCTTTCCAATGGTTTCCCATTCCAATCATAATATAATCCAAACTCCTCAGAACACACTGGTAAGCCCACCTCTCAGGTCTAACCTCACCCTCTCTACCTGCTCCTCTGCCCCACCCATCTGCCCTTCTATGATAGATTGAATTATGTCCCCCACAAATACAGGTTCAAGTCCTAATCCACAGAGATATGGGTGTGAACTCATTTGCAAATAGGACATTTGAAGATGTTATTAAGTAAGGTAGAGCATCAGTGTGGGCCTTAATCCAATATTACTGGAGACATAAATGGATGAAATGTGAACACATTCAGTTAGTAGAAAAAAGAGAAGAAGAAAGATTGCTATATGATAGAGGCAGATAGATGCATCTTCAAGTCAAGGAACTCAAAGGATAGCTGGCAATCCTCCACCAGAATGCTACAGACTAAGGAGAAGGCAAAGCCTTGCTGACATCTTCATTTTGGAATTCTAGCAAATTCCAAAATCATAAATATAGCAGTTTGATATAGTTATGAATTCCAAAAATAGATATTGGATTGTGTTTGTAATCTGGTCTGCACCTGGGCATGATTAAGTTATGATTAGGGCTTTGATTGGGCCATGTCATTAGGGCAGAAAAAAGACATGGTAAAGGACAGAGTTGGAAGGTTTTTGATGTTGGAATTTGATGCTGAAGCCATAAGTGGGAGCCCCAGAAAATAAATTTACAGAAGAAAGAGAAGCAAGCCCCAGGAAGGGAGGAACCCTGAACCCAGAGAAAAGCAAGACCCCAGAAGAAAGGAACCCAGGAAGACTGAGCCCTCGCAGACGTCAGCAGTCATTTTGCTCCAACACATGGAAATAGACTTTGGTAAAGGAACTAACTTATGCTCTATGATCTGGGAAATATAAGCTCCTACCCCAAATACCCTTCATAAAACCAACCAATTTCTGGTATTTTGCATCAGCACCCCTTTGGCTGACTAATAAAACAAGCCAAGAAATTCTTGTTGTTTAAGCCAGCCTGTGTATGGTATTTGTCATAGCAGCCCTGGCAAACTAAGACACCTTATCTTTGTCCCTCTAACCCTGTGCTTCTCAAAGTGTGGATGGGGGACAAGCAGCATCAGCATCACCAGGTAACTTATTGAAAATGCAAAGTCTGTGGCACCGCCTATATCTACTGAATCAGAAACTCCAGGCAGGGGCCCAGCACCCTTTGCACAAGGACCCCAGGGGATTCTGAAGCAGCCGATGTGTCAGAAACACCCATCTGACTTGGCTTACTCTTGCCTCAAGTCCCTTGGCATTGCTGTTCCCCTACTAACAATCTCTTCCCACCATTTTGGCAGGAGTCTGACTCCTCCACATCAGACACCTCTGAAAATGTCATGTGTATTTATTGGTGTTCGTATTTATTTTCAGTTTCCTTCCCACCCCCTCCAAAACTAGAGTCCAAACTCCATGAATACAGGGCCTTGTTCCTGTTCACTGTTGTTTCCCTGAAGGAGGGCCTGTGTAGAGGTCACCGTCAACCATGCCATTGAACAAACGCATGAATATCATAAGCATCAACTCTCTGCTAAGTATCTGATGGATATCGTTTACCCACTTCAGAGGAGGGGAAACTGAGTTTCAGGGAAAACCACTGGCTGGCTTTAGGACCGAAGGCAATCAGTAACACTGGAACACGTCCATCCCATTTCCATGCACTGTCCACTGAACCTCACTATAAGAGCCACTTAAAAATCACTCCAACTTTGTCCAGACTCACCTTCTGACCTGCCTCAAAAAGAAGATCTCCATATACTCCACATTTTTCTTCATCAGCATTCTGGCCCCAGGACTCCAATGCCCAAGCTAAAATCATCTACAGATGATGGAACCCTCGCCACGTCATTTAATGGAGCTGGCTTGAACGGCTCACCTGGTTTGCTCCTCCACCAAGGACCATAGTTTAGGGTGAAAGGGTCTATTTTAAACTTTTGAAAATTCAGAAAGAGAAGAGGAAGAGTTTTTTCTAAAATGGTACTGACTTGGTTGGACTTGACCATGGTACTTGGGTGGCCTAGAAGCATCAAATAAAGGGACTGGAATATTTTTAGCCTTGATCACAATGCGATAGTTACTTTGGCTTATTGCTCGGTTTTTAACGTCCTTATTAATATATAATTTTCAGCTATAAGCTTTTTCTTTCTTAACTTTGCAAGTGTCGACTCCTCAGAAAATTTGTGTGAATTAAGGTCAGTCTGAGAAAAAAATTACTCAAGAATTTGGAATTGCGCTGTGGAAATTTGCCTCTGACCAACATTACAAATGCTTTGGTGAAATCCTAATTCCCCTTATAGAGTTCTCCTTGGCTATTTGAAGCTCACATTCCTAGTCTGCTGTAAGGAATTGAAATTTGAGACTTCAATGACGGCAAATCATCAGTTCCCACACTCAACTATTTCAAATTCAGAACAGCTGGATTTAAATTGTCTGTGCAGTTTCTTCTATTTGGTTTACCTTTTTTCCTTAGGCCAAGGCACTGAATGTCTTTCCTTTCTCCAATGAAAGACAAATGGACAAAAAAAAAAAAAACAATTAGTATACCAACAAGGACTAAATTTAAATTTATCTAATTGTGGCTCATTATCCCTTAAAAAAGAAATACATATATCTATTAATCTTAGTCCTTGATTTCATGGCCAATTTTCTGGGGTGATTTCAAAAACCCTGGAAAGTCTTTAAAGTATATAGAAAAATTACATACACAATTAACTAAGAAAATTATTTTCACATGTTGGTATGTGGGCTGACCAAGGGGAAAAAAGAGAAGATGCAAATTACCAATATCAGACTCCACTCTCTGGCCTACTGAGCTACAAGAATGTTGTTACACTAGACATTGGGAAAACTTTGACTTAAAGTGACACCTCCTAAGGGCACTGTCTCCACTTTTGGGTCAGAGTATCTGACACACAGCAGGCATCAGTATCAGTATGTCAAGCTAAAATGAAGTCTCTCCAGCCCTTGAACTTCTCAATCAAGGTTAATGATGCCTGTGATGAGGCTGGCGGTTGTTCTAGGTTTGCAGACGAGTTGGGACAGGTTTTGGAGATTTCAGGCTGTGGCACCTGTAGATACTAATTGACAGTTCTGTTCACAATGTCTCTGACCTTGGCGAATATCTCAATTTGGGCCACATCCTACATACCACCTAACCTCCCAGGGTTCCTCAGCCAGTCTCCTGCTACCCATTCTACTTGCAACCACCCTCACCCCTCTCCACAGCACTCTGACACTGATGCCTCCTTGGTCTTCTCCTCCAGCTTCTCCCAGTGGATGCCACCCTCCACTGAGTGATCAGGTTAACCCAACCTCCTGGGCATGTCCTAAGAGAACTTCCACAACAGTATATCCATGAGCATCATCAGTCTTCTCTGCGGCCACTCCAGGCCTCCTATTTCTCACACTCCCTCTGCCCAGCAGTTAGCTCATACTCTTCCAGACCTGCACTCCTTCAGACCTTCCTCTCTTGGCTTATTCTCAGTTCTCAACACCTAGGCTTCTTCCGTCCCCTTAGACAATCAGTCTCACTTCTGAGGTCTCAGTTTGGAATTTTCCCAGTCTCATGACATTCCTGTTATTTCTCAAACGACCTGAAGAACTCCTTAGGATGAGAGAATAATTAGCGAAGGGCTTCACAACCAGCAGCCTTGCCCTCCATCAGTGAGCAGGCAGTGTTTGCCTTGTTACCTTGCATCTTTGCAGCACAGTAACCATTTCTTCAACAGAGATGGAAAATGAATGGAGCTTAGGCATGTGTAAGTGTGTGCATGAGTGTATGCATTAGTGAATCGAGCCTGAGTGGCACTGGAGGTCGGTTCTTTGTAGATAAAGATTCAGAAGTCCTGGGACTTAGGTGGCACCTCTGAGGCTTCAGTCCCTGACCTGAGGCAGAAAAAAATATGTGCTATGGACCAAAACATGCTCCAAAATGGATATGGTTTACAGGGTCAAAAACAGTGACAAAACAAAGTCAGAAATCTTTGGTGAATGGACTGCCCCCGTCACACAGAGGGAAAAGAGGGGAAGAAATTTCTGTGCTAATTTTCTTGGTGCTATAAAATAGTACTATATATTTTCAAGGATTCCCTCATATGTAGATAAATATGCAGTTGATAGCTCCAGGGATCTTGGCTGAAGTATTTCAGCTGTAGATCTATACCAGAGCAAAAGACTGGGAATTGGGATTGGAGGATAAAGAGAAAGAATTTCAAAAACAGAGAAATGTTACACATTCCAACAACAATGGTACTTTATGAAGCAAATGGTGTGTTCAAATATATTGTGTATAATTGAGGCTAAAACTGCATTACTGATGAGAGCTGGGGATGTCCAGTTGGAGACACAGGTTCTGGGAAGATAAAAGACTCTTTAGACACCCTTGCTAGTCTTGGCTTTTCCCAATCTGGTCCTTTCCCAAGGACATTGTCTTGGGGAAATTATATGTCCTAGACCAGTTTTTTTCATATTAGGATCACCTGGAGATCTTCTCAAAAATATCAATCTCTGGGACTTATTTTCAACAAATCTATAGGTTTGGGGTTGTCTTCCAGAACCTGAGTTAGACAAAAAAAACCTCTCCCTGACAACTAACCAAAGTTTAGGTCACACAAATGGCAATGCCACCTTCAGCAAACCCTGTGTTGGAGAAGATTCTGATGGATTTTTAACCACACAGGGAAGGACCTGAGATGAGTAGAAAAATACTCGTCTGTCCTAGTACCACTTAGCAGAAGCTCAGCAGCCCTGAGCAGGAAGGTTTGTGGAAGAACACATTGTAAACTATAATCCATGCTTAATGGCAATGCTCCAATGATTGTTTATCCATTTTAACAAATGCACCATACAAATTAAGGAAGTAGTTAATGTGGGAATGTGTCGAGGGGTAGGGAGTGGAGAATATGGGAATCCACTTTATTTTTATGTAACATTTATGTAATCTAAAGTATTTTTTTTTAAATAAAGAAGTATTAAAAGTAAAAAAAAAAGAAGAAGAAGAACACATTGAGACACCTGTTCTAGTGTGGACTCAGTGCCAGAAGGGATTCTTCCTAGGAAAAGGAATTTTAGGCATTCTTCCTCTTGCCACAGGGTACAGCAGAATACTGGCAGGAGAAAGAACATGGCAGAGACAGTAGGCATTGTTTTTTTATAGAGGTTTCATGCATAGGTTTTCAATTTACGTAAAATCAAGTCCACATAATCTAGAAGGGAGGAAATAAATCAAATGCAAAAATCTTGCTCTAATCCCTTAGTAACTGGAAATACTTTTGTATGGGACCGTCCGGGGAGCCAGTCTCCAGAGTCCCTTTTCTGAGAACCCTTTCTTTTTACCTCTCTTAAGCTGCCCAGGCCTGGGCAATCTCTTGCAGTCTTCCTGCCCCAAAGGCTTTTCACAGTTAGATCTTTGTCTCCTCAAGTCTTCACCCCATTTCCATTACTAAAGTAAGAGCAGGAACCTACCTTTTTTAAATCCCCAGAAAATACAATGAATGGGTTAGCAGGAGAAGAGGTAGGGCAGAGAGACCCTACACCAGAGGGAAGTGATGAAAGTTCCAGGCTCTGAGTCATTGCCCTGGTTTTTCAGTCCTCTCTCCCCTGCCTTACATAACAGCTGGACTCCTCTTCTGGATGAAATCCTCTCCACCCCGCCCCCCCCCATCACTTTCAAATCCTGGTCTCCCCTGAGCGAGCCCATCCACAGCAAAGAGAATGTTGGCCAGAACTGGCCAGTCTGGATTTCGGTCTGGAGTCAAGATTTGATAACCTGGGGAGAAAACTCAAGTTACCACCAAGTTTCCAGCCTTCCTTTTCCCAATCTGTCCATCTGGACTTCTGCTTTTTTTCCAATTCGAGACACCACGTTGCTGAAATGTGGTGTTTTCCCAAATGAGGAAAGCTATTTGTCTGGCCTGGGGCAACTTGTCTTTCTCTGACCAGGTCCTCTTCATCTCGACATTCACTTTATTTTCTCTAGCCCAGCTGCTGGATGGGTTCCTGGGCCAATAGAACTCCATTTCCAAAAGTAAGTTTCTGCTGACCTCCTAGCTGTAAATATTGCCACTGCCTTTGAACATGCAGTCCCACTGATGGGCACCTTCCTCCAAATGAGGGCAGTGCCCACCCTGCTGCACTGAGAGCTGTGCAGGCCTCATGTCTGTAGTCCACCAGCCACATCCGTGCACCCCCTTATCACCTGTCTCCTAGATACATATGTGTATACTGCTCAAGGTTGAACTACTTGAGAACCTTACCCATGAGTGAGCTTTACTCATTTCTGTATTTAGCTTCCACAATGCAGAGTATTGAATTATGTACACAGTAGTTGCTTCCTTGTTGAAATATGCACTCTTGCCTCGTGCCTCATTTTTAGAACAGCCTAGCTAATCAAAAAGATGTTGAAAAATATATGTGAAATATATTTATGGTATATGGTTAAATAAATAGCTTTAAAAATACTACCATCCTATTTTTATTTTTTAAATATAAAAAATATTTTTTATAAGGATGCAGGCTAGCAATGCTTAGAAGGCAATAGCATTATTTATATTAGATAAAGAGGAAGACCTAATATCAGTAACCTGAATTTCCACCTTAAAACGTACAGAAGGAAGAGCAAAATAAACCCAAATCAAGCATAAAAATGGAAATAATAAAGATTAGAGGGGAGAGGACTTGGCCCAGTGGTTAGGGCATCCGTCTACCACATGGGAGGTCTGCAGTTCAAACCCCAGGCCTCCTTGATGTGTGTGGAGCTGGCCCATGCGCAATGCTGATGCACGCAAGGAGTGCCGTGCCACGCAGGGGTGTCCCCACGCAGGGGAGCCCCATGCACAGGGAGTGCACCCTGTAAGGAGAACTGCCCAGCACAAAAGAAAGTGCAGCCTGCCCAGGAATGGTACTGCACACACAGAGAGCTGACACAACAAGATGACAAGATGATGCAACAAAAAGAAACACAGGGGAAGCAGACTTGGCCCAGTGGTTAGGGCGTCCGTCTACCACATGGGAGGTCCACGGTTCAAACCCCGGGCCTCCTTGACCTATGTGGAGCTGGCCCATGCACAGTGTTGATGCACACAAGGAGTGCCCTGCCACGCAGGGGTGTCCCCCACATAGGGGAGCCCCATGCACAAGGAGTGTGCCTCATGAGAACTGCCCAGCGCGAAAGAAAGTGCAGCCTGCCTAAGAATGGTGCCGCCCACATGGAGAGCTGACACAACAATATGACACAACAAAAAGAAACACAGATTCCCATGCTGCTGACAACAACAGAAGCGGACAAAGAACACACAGCAAATAGACACAGAGAACAGACAACTGGGGTGGAGGGGGGAGGGGAGAGAAATAAATAAATCTTTAAAAAATAAAATAAAGATTAGAGAAGAAATCAATGAAAATGAAAACTGAAAAACAATAAAGAAAAGCAATGAAACCAAAATCTGATTCCTTGAAAGAAAATCAATAAAATTGATAGCCCACCAGCAAGACTGACCAAGAAAAAAGAGATTTACCTTACCAAAATCAGCAATGGAAGAGGTGCAGTACTATGGATCTTGAAGTCATCAAATGGAAAAGAAGGGAATACTATGATCAACTGTATGGCCACAAAATCAACAAATGAAAAGGATGAATTCCTTAAAAAAATACAAACTGCCAAAGCTCAGTCAAGAAATATGTAACCTGACTATCCCTATTCTATTAAAGAAATTTAATTTGTACTTAAAATTTCCATATAAAAAAACTCCAGGTCAAGATGGTTTTACTGGTGAGAAACAATATCAATCCTACCCAAAAATTTTCCAGAAACAGGAAAAGAGGGATGCTTCTCATCATATCTTTGGAGACAGTACAAGAAAATTATAAGCATCCTTATGAATAGAGATGCAAAAATCCTCAACAACATATTAAGAAATCATTTTCAGTAATATTTTATAAGGATAATAGTAGGAAAGACAAAATTAATAAATACATATTGGAAAAAGAGAGTCAGATTTTCTATTACTAGAGAAAGGGGGAAGGCCAGAATGAATCCACTATTATAGACTGGTGTAGGAGATATCGGTATGAACTCATGTTTATTTGAATATTGTGATGGTTAAGTTCATGTGTCAATTTGGCCACTTTATGATGCCCAGTTCTTTGGTCAAGCAAGCACTGGCCTGACTGTTACTGTGGGGACATTTCATGGACTTTAATCATAGGTTGATTGCATCTACAGCTGATGACATCTACAATCAACTGAGGAGATTGCCTTCAACCATGAGAAAATTCTAATCCAATCACTTGACGGCTTTAAAAAGAGAAGTGATGACTTCAGCAGTCAGAAGAGAATTTCCATCTCTACTTCAGCCAGTCAGCTTCTCCTGGGGAATTCATTGAAAACCTTCATCAGAGTCCCCACCTTGCAGCTTGCTCTACAGAATTTGGACCTGTGCATTCCCACAGTCATGTGAGACAATTTTATAAAATCTCATACTTGTTACAAATGTGTCCTGTTGGTTCTGTCTCTCTGACTAACATGAACATACAAACAGACAAAACCTAAACAAAGAAGTGAGTGTTCGTACATTTACATCTATATAAGCATACATATACTTCCCATCTCTGTCCACTGAGAGAACCTAGAAGCACAGCACCAGTAGCAGTGAGCAACTACCACTCACTCCTAGCACTCACTCCGCCATAATACCACTTGCCTATAAAAAAGAAACAGGGTACAAGGACAAGTTGAAGAAATGACATTTTCTAGGGCTAGGGCAGGGAAAGTAGAAAACAAATCTGGAGAATCTTGTAATGCCAGAAATTAATGAAGTGTGAAAGGAAGGAAGGGAGAGAGGGAGGGAGAGAGGAAATTGGTCAACATGCAAAATTCAATGCTATGTCTATACACTAGTTATGAACAATCCAAAGAAGAAATCAAGAAAAAAAATTCTGTTTACAATAGCAAATAAAAGAATCAGGTATTTGTGAATAAATCTAACCAAGGGTCTACAATTCTTACATACACACACAAACACGCACACATACACAAACTACAACACATTACTAAATGAAATCAGAGAAGACCAAAATAAATGAAAGGATATTCCATGTTCATAGATTGGAAGACTAAATATGGTTAAGATGTAAATTCTACCCAAAGCAATTTACAAATTCAATGCAATCCAAATAAAAATTCCAACAGCCTACTTTGCAGAAATGAAAAAGTCAATCATCAAATTTATATGAAAAGATAAGTAGCCCCAAATAGCGAAAGCCATCTTGAAAAAGAAAAAAGTTGAAAGATTCAAACGTCTTGATTTTAAAAGTTATTCCAAAGACACAGTAATAAAACAGCATAGCACACATAGAAAAGTGAAATAGAATTGAAAGTTCAGAAATCAACCCTCACACTCATGACCAACTTACTTTTGTAAAGAGTGCCAAGTCTACTCCATTGGAAAAGAACAGTCTTTTCAACAAATGGTGCTGGGAAAACTGGATATCCATATACAAAAGAACGAAGGTGGATTCTTCCTCATATCACATACAAAAACCAATTCAGATAGATCAAAGGCTTAAATATAAAAGCCAGAACTATGAAATTCCTAGGAGAAAACGTAGGGGAGAATCTTCAGGACCTTTTGTTAGGCAATCGTTTCTTAAGACTTACACCCAAAGCACAAGCAATAAAAGAAAAAAATGGGACCTTGTCAAAATTAAAAACTTTTGTGCATCAAAGATCTTTATCATGAAAGTAAAAGAACAACCTAACAATGGCAGAAAATATTTGGAAATCACATATCTCTAAAGATTCAATATCCAGAACATACAACTTAACAATAAAAAGACAAATAACCCAATTAAAAAATGGGCAAAAGACTTGAATAGACAATTACCCAAAGAAGATATACAAATGGTCAAAAAGGAAATGAAAAGGTGCTTAACAGCCATAGTGGTTTGGGAACTATAGGTTCCTCAGAAAAGCAAGTTCTTACAGTTAATCCATTCCTGTGGGTGTGGGCCCACTGTAAGTAGCTTGCAATGAGGCTGCTTTAGTTAAGGGGTCACCCACATCATTTAGGATGACTCTTAATCCTCTTAACCGGAGTCCATGATAAGAGAATGAAATTCAGACAAAGAAAGGGAAAGCCACAGGAGCAAGAAGCAATAAAACCTGGAAGAGGAGGAAAAAGACCAGTAGACACTGTCATGTGCTTGCCATGTGTCAAAGGAACAAGGATTGCTAGCAGTCAGTATTCAGGAAGAAAGCATCACCTCGTTAATGCCTTGATTTAGACATTCTCACAGACTCAACTGTAATCTAATAAATTCCTATTTTTTAAAGCCAGCCCATTTCATGGTTATCTTCTTTAAGCAGTCTAGTAAACTAAAACAACATCATTAGCCATTAGAGAAACATAAATCAAAACCACAATGAGATACCATTTCAGAACCACTGGCATGTCTATTATTTAAAAAACTTAGAAAACTACAGTGTTGGAGAGGATGTGGAGAAATAGGTATACTTATTCATTGTTGATGGGAACATAAAATGGTGCAACTGCTGTAGAAAAGATTTTTGGAAGTCCCTCAGAAAGTGAAGTATAGAATTACCATTTGACTCGCAATCCCATTTCTAGGCATATATATCCAAAAGAATTGAAAGCAGAACTTAGAACTTACACACCAATGTTCACAGCAGCATTATTCACAATTGCCAAAAGATGGAAGCAACCCAAATGTCCATCTATTGATGAATGGATAAACAAAATGATATGTAGGTGCAATGGAATATAAACCACCTGTGAAAAAAGACTGAATTTCTGGTACATGCAACAATGTGGATGAACCTTGAAGAAAGCATGTTGAGTAAAATAAATCCGGGCATTAAGGGGCAAACATTGTATAACATCCCTGGTAAGAAATAAATAGAATAAGCAAACTCATAGAGTCAGAAACTAGAATATTTTTTATCATATGCCAGGGTGGGCAGAGGGAATAGGGTTAAATTGTACAGAGTTGACATTAGGGTAGATTGAAAAGTTTTGGTAATGGATGGTGGTGATAATAGCACAACATAAAGAATGTAAGTAACAGTGCTAATTATAAATTTGAATGCAGCTAAAAGGGGAAATCTTAAGTTATACATGTTACTGGAATAAAAATTTTTTAAAAACCAACATTTATACTGTACAACACAACAGTGAACCCTCATGTAAACCGTGGAGTATAGTTAAGAGTAAAATTATAAAAATATTTTTTCATCAATTGTAACAAATATACTACACTAATGCAAGGTGTTAATAATAGGGTGGTCTGTGGGACTCTGTCTTTTATGCATCATTTGTTTTGAAAACCTCCAACTTCTCATAAAAAAAGAGTGAACCCTAATGTAAACTTTGCAATATAGTTAATAGTATAATTATAATACTGTTTCATCAGTTGTAATAAAGGAACCACACTAATGCAAAATGTTAATAAGAGGGAAAACTGAGTGTTTTCAGGGGCTATATGGAAACTCTGTATTTTCTGTATGATTTTTATCTAATACAAAAAGATATATATATGTATACATATATATATACATAAAGAAAGGAAAGAAAGAGGAGAGGAAGGAAGACAGGTTTTCTCTAATACAAAAAGATATATATGTATGTATGTGTATATATACACACATAAAAGAAAAGAAAGAGATAGAGAGGAAGGAAGGCAGGAAGGAAGGAGAGAAGGAAAGAAAAGCTGTTGTTAATGGGGGAAAGTAGGGGGTAGGATATATGGGAATCTTCTATATTTTCAGTGTAACATTTACGTAATCTAAAGCTTCTTTAAAAATAAAGAAATAAAAGAAATAAAGATTGTCAACTATGACACATAGTTTTAAAGCCAGAATAAGTAAGTACTGCCATACACACTTTATATTTAGCACTATTTAAATTCGTGATCCCAATGGTCAATGTTTTACTTGTTAAGGAATGAGTAAAAGAATAAGGCACCAATCAAAATATTTATTTATTTGCTAACCCTTTGACCCAGAAGCTTATTTCCAGAAACATATAGTTCTGTATCTGAAGAATATTTGGCATATTCTAGTTCTAGAAATCAAAAGTAAAAATATCACGATATTTCAGACAGTTCTGTTTTGAGGACTCACTAGGAGGCACTTAATGTTTGAAATAGTGATAGTGACTGCTGGGGATTGAATCGTGTCCCCACAAGAGGAATGATCGGGTCCCAACCCCTCGTTCTGTGGGTGTGAACCCATTTGTATGTAGGACCTTAGGAATGTTATTGGTTACGGCCTGTCCAAATGGAGCCTTAGCTCCATCTGTCCGAGGTCCTTACAAGCAATGGAAACTGGGCACAGAAGAGGGCCCGGGAGCATTCAGAAACTGGGAGTCAACATAACCCACAAGAATCACCGTGCGACAGAAAAGCCAAGGACCCAGGATTGTCAGCCACCAGCTCCAGAATGCCACAGCTGGCATAGTCTTGCAGATGCCTCTATTTTGGACCGCAGGCCTTAAAACTGTGATGCAATCAATTCACTTTAAGGCAACCCATTTTATGGTATTTGTTGTACCAGCCAAAAAAGCTAAAACAGTTACCATGAATTGAACATATACTATGCGCTGGGAATAGGTCAAGGGCTTCACAATATTATTCTATCCCCTGAACCACCCAAAGAGAGAAATATGCTTGCCTTTCATAGCAGAGGAAATACAGGCATAGAGAAAAGGACAGGAGGGCCTGACTCAAACTCAGAGCTGTGTGGCTCCTCAACTGTGTGATGCTCTCTCCCACCAGGCGGAATTAGAATTCTAGCCCAGAGGACGGAGGACTGTGATGGATGAGAGAGGATTCAACATCGTGCTTGCCTAGACAAGCGCAAGCCACACAATGCCCTCAGTTTGCAGAAGGAGAAACCAAGGTCTGAAATGAATAAGGAGCTTCCCAAGACTGTCCTCATCTGTGACACAGTTGTCCTCTTAGGATACTTGATAAGGACAGGAAATGTGAAATTCACATAATTCAGATTCTATGCCCATGTTCCATGATAACAAGATGAGACGCCATTGGAGAAGCATTCATGTTCCTGAGAATCTTTCATTGTCACAACAACACATTGTTTTTTTTTTCCCCATCTCAAGCAATCCCATTTACCCCTGAGGCAAAGCATATGCAGGTAGAGATGGGGAGAGGATTAAAACTGAGATAGACAGAGGGGGACTTCTGCCCCAAGTTCACATGGCAATGCAGCCAAGAAAACTGCAGTGGCCACCAAAACTTTCATTTCCTTGTGAACTTGAGATCCTCCAGCCAAGCACAATAGAAGGAGACCCTGTAGAGAGCCTGTCAAAGGCCTTTCCATTTCATTTCCTTGTCAGTTTCTTGGAATACAGACAATAAACACCAAAACATTGGAACAAGGAAATAAAACTTCAAGCCATTAATTGTTATAAAAAGCCTCTACAAAGATTTCAAGAATGAGGAACAAGTGTAGCTTAAGGCGGAATAAGCACGGAGCTTTGTGGATATTTTTCTACCAACCTTTTTCTACCTATAAACTCCAAGTGGAACCTAAAACTTGAAAAACTAAGCTGTTTTACAATAGCGTAGCATTGGAGACTCGTTGAGGGCATGCGGTCCCGTCTGAGGGCACAAGCCTGACACCCAGGGGGGACCCTCAGAGACCAGGAAGTGGGTGCTGAGGGGCTGATCAGGAACACCGGGTGTGCCCACCCTGAGGTGCTGGTTGTTGCTGACATAAGAAGGACTCTGTGTCTAAAAGGCAGGGACAGGGTATTCCAAACATCACTCCATAGACTTCTAGCCACACCTGTGGCACTTCACATTCAAAATTTGCTTTTGCCTTTTTTAGTTTCAATATGAAATACAGGCAAGGGAAACTTTTTCCCCAAAATTTGTACTATATGCCAATATGCTCCCATATGGATAAAAAAATAATAATAATTCCACAAATCCCTTTGAAATTATAAATGACACTGTTTCAAGAGGCTGTGATGTTATTCCCGTTTTCTGGAAAACATCAGCATGCTATTTCAATAGGCATCAAACATTAGAGAACATATCTCTCTTTACCTTGGTTCAAATAAATCTTCCCTTGGGGAGGATCTGTTTATCTTTGGCTAAAACCATGTCAAGAATATAAAGTGACGTAGGCTGTCAAGATGACCGCTAGTGGATTCACACCAAAAGGCCAGCTTAATACCAACGATGTGGCTATCACTGACTAAAGGAGGCTAGGGCGGTTTTATTTCATGTAATTTATGTTTAGAATTTTCACCTTGGTGCAAGTCACTTATTCCCTCATTCAGCAGAAACCTGTCCCAGGGTGGGCTCTGAGGATCCATACCTAACATTCCCAAGTGGACACTCGAGGACCCCTGGGGGCGTGAGAAGATGAAAGCCAAATGGTGTGCAGAGCACCCAGGAGGACCCACCCACTTGAGTGGGGTGGAAGAGGCTTCCTGGAGCCTTTCTGAATGCCCAAGGGAAATTCTGAGAAGGAATAAGAGTCAGTTAGTGCAGAGAGCAGAGAAAGGGCATTCTACAAAGTATGGGAAGGCCTAGAGAGGGGTCGCATGTGCGGGGAATACTTACTCCACAGTGTCCGCGTGTGTGATGGTGGGTGTTGGAGGCGGAGGGTGAGAGGCAGAAGATGGCCCCAACCTGGCCACCAATGCACTTGGCCCTAGGAGCGGTTGTGGCCAAACATGTGGACCACTGCCCCGAGCAGCTGCACCGCTGGTGGCCCTAAAGACGGAGGTGGAAAACTCAGCCAGTGAGCCAATCCAGCCTGAGGAACAAAAGGGCCAAGCAAGTCCCAGCCGGGACAGCGGGCCTGCGCTGGGCGGAGGGGCGCTTCTTCCCCAGTGGAGCCGGCTTCTCCCCTGGGAGCAAAAATATCCATTAGAAGTTTGTGTTGAAAGACCATGCGTAAGTATGAACTAACGACTTTCCCCTTGTTAGACGCTGCAGAAAATACAGGACACCTCCCCAGAGGGCTGCAGTACAGAACAAATTCAAAAGGCACTGCGTGCATCCCGGAGCGATTTAAAGGCTGCTCCAGATCCAGGTCCCAACCACTGACTGAAAAAGTAGCTCCATCTGGTTCCCTCTCCAAACAGGAGAAGAACATAATACTTTCTCACACTTCCCCTTTTGCATGAAGATTCCAGAAGAGTCTCCAAGCATCTGTATAAATCCTCACGTGATTTCAAAAGGAAGTAACTTACAGAGTAAAACCAAAATCATCATTGTTGGGGTTGTTAGAAGAAAGAGCAGGTCAATTCGATTCCGAATATGGCCTGAGGCAAAGCTGGTGGCGTCCTCCAGAACATCCTGAGTCCATCTGTTAATTCCCACATCCATTCATTCACATAAACACGGGAGTTTTAGAAGCCGTGTTTCCCTGAGGGAGGACAGGAAGTCCAAGACCCCTAGCCAGCCCTTCTGCCCTGACTATCCTGTGCAGCCTCCTTTCTGAGCCAGCACACCCCCTCCCCATCAAATCCTTCATCACTTTTCATCGCTCCTTGTAATATCCTTCTCCATGAGTGTACCCCAACTGACTACAGATGTTCCCCGGGGACTCAGCTTCCTCCACGTCCTTCCCAGGGGTTTTCTGTTTTCTACACAGCCCTCAAACCACTGAGCCTCAGGGTGGGGAAGGCTTCTCATTGCTCATCCTGGAAGCAAACCCTCCCTAAGACCTCCCGTCAGACTCCAGCACCAAGCAATCGGCACGTACCAGGCATCCAGGAATCTTCCGTTAAATGAATGATTGCCGTCTATTATCCCTCTTTTTGCAGTAACCTCTAGACCCCTGGCCCCACCACATCGCTCACTGACCGTTTAGCACCTGGATCACCGTGGCCTCTCCAATCTATGCCCTGCCGTAATTCGTGTTTATTTGAATGTACACAAATCATTGCATGGACACAATTCCTTGACTGCCCTCTGCCCAGCCTCAGCCACCCACTCTTCTCACGGTTCCGCTCCACACCTGGGCACTCCCAGCAGCCGCAGTGCTCTCCGTTCACTCAATTTCAAGCATCACGCTTTGCCACCCTTCTGGTGTGGTTCAAGTTTGCTCCCTCCAGTACCTCTGCCCTAACGCTACTTAGACTCCCATTATGAACTCTAATCCATGGATCTGAAAGTTTCACTGCTTGGCCTCATTTCCTCCTGGCCCAGCTTAGATGCCAAGGCTCCTTGTTATAATCACTCCCTTCCAAACACCCCCAAATCCCTGGCCTACTGTGCCTCTATCATATTACCCTGACAAAACCTCAAGACCTGATTAGAGTCTCCACCTACTCCATGCCTCCCTATGACCCTAGTTGTAGAAAAATACTGAACTACACTATCTCAATTCATGTTAATGACCAAGCCATCCTATTGCATTTCCTTTGTCCAAGCCATCTCCCGCAATGCTTGTATTTCTCAAACCTTCTCTTTCCTCCTCAGACCCACACCAAGCCATCTGCTCTCACTCTTGACTGATGATAATGTTTCCCACTTCAAGTAGAAGAAATCTCAAGAAAAATTCCATTGGTTCCCTTCATGGCATTTAGCAGCTGTCTTAGTCTGCCTGAGCTACAGTCACGAATACCACAAACCAGTTTGGGCTTAAACAACAAGGATTTATTGGCTCACAATTTCAGAGGCCAGAAGTTCAAAATCAAGGCTTTGGCAAGGCCATGAGTTCTCCCAAATTCTGTAGCCTTCTTGTGCTGGTGGCTGACAATCCTTGCAGTTCTTTGGTTTGTAGTTGTGCCTCCCATCACATAGTGATACATTTTCCCACTTTGATGACTTCTGCTTTCTTTCTAAGGCCTCCAGCACTCTGGGTTAAGGCACACTCTGCTTTAATTGGGCCACAGCTTAACTAAAAATAACATGTTCAAGAGATCCTATTTACAGTGGGTTTCTAACTACAGGGATGTGGATTAAGATAAAGGACATGTGTGTGTTGGGGTATCTCATTCAGCCAACCTCACCAACCTACCGAAATCTGGGCCCATAAAATTTGGCCCCATTCATTTCACTCAACAAATATATATTAGATACTATGTTAAGTACCAGAAATTCTGTAGGAGAGGAGAAAAGGAGACAAAAATCCCTGTTTGCATTAAGATTAATATATTTGTTTCCCATAGCTGCTATAACAAATTAACCCAAATGGAGTGACATTATTTAACATAAATTTATTCCCTCACAGTTCTGGAGGTCACAAGTCCAAAGTGAACCTTAAGGGCTTTTTCCTTTTGGAGACTCTAATGGAGTCTCCACCTTTTCTGGATTCAAGAGGCCATGACATTCTTGGTTGCTGGCTGCATTGCTACAATCCTTGCTTTGCTGATCACATCACCTTCTCCCCTTCCATATTAGTCTGCCAAAGGATGCTGATGTAAAGTACCAGAACTCTGTTGGCTTTTGGAAAGGGTACTTATTTGGGGTAGAAGCTTACATTCATCAGGCCCCCTAAAGAGTGCAACTCAAGGTACTATAAGAGGTACTTGCTTACCCAAAGTCTGTTGCCACATGCTACCATACCACACAAGATGGTGGGCGATGTATGCAAGCATTCAGCCTTCCCCTTGTTCTTAAGACTCCGTGGTCCCAGCTTATTCTGATCTCAGTAGAAGGCTGGCTTAAGTCTTGTCTCTCTCCCCAGGACTTGAATCTTTCTGGGCTCAGCTACTCTGTTCCCTTCCCAAGGTCAGCTGTCATTAGGCTCATCTCTCTTCCTGGAGCTGTGTCTATGGCGCACTCTCTCTTCCTGCATACCTGCTTCTGTGTTCTCCTTCTCCATGCATTTATTTACCTCTCTTTGATTGACCATCTGTTTTTATAGCCCACAACTGTAGGCTAGCTGTAGGCAGAGACTCAAACTGAGTTGCCCTAATTATGTGGTGGAATAAAATCCCTAATCTTGATTTAATAAAGTAAAAGTGAAACCTCTGAGTCTAATACAATCTAGTATGCCCAGAGGAACAGACCAGTGTACAAACACAATCCAATAACTATTTTTGGAATTCATAAATAATATCAAATTGCCAAACCTTCTAGTTAAATCTTCCTCTGGCTCCCTTTTATAAAGTCATTGTATTTAAATTGGGTCAAATTAGATAATCCAGGAAAATCTCTCCATCTCAAGATCCTTAACTTAATCACGTCTTTGAAGTCTATTGCTGTGCTAGGTAACACATTCATAGGTTTGGGGTAATAGCGTGTTGACCACTTCAGATGGCCATTATTCAGCCCACCACAGATAATACTCAAGCGTTTGTGGCAGGGGAGAAAGATAGAAAGCAAAGCACCACATATTGCATGTCGGATGAGGGGTAAGAGGAAACATGGAAGGGAGCACAGGGTGGGAATGTCATTTTAGACAGGTGGTCATGGTAGGCCTCAGTGAGAGGGTGGCATGTGCCTTTATTTCAGAAGTGATGGAGAATCGTTGAAGAGGTTTGAGAAATGACAATGTGATTTGCATTTTTATTATGGTAAAATACACGTAAGATGCACCAAGTATACAATTCCGTGCCATTAATATATTCGAAATATTGGGCAACTATCACCATGATCTAGTTTCAGAATATTTTTATTGCCCCAAAAGGAGACCTCATATCCATTAAGCAGTCACTCCCCTTTTCCCCCTACCTCCAGCCATTGTAGCCACTAATCTGATTTTGATATCTTTGAATTTGCCAATTCTAGATACTATGTATATGTGAAATAATATTATATGTGACTTTTTGTGTCTGGCTTTTTTCACTTAGTCTAATGTTTTCAAGGTTATAGCATACGTCGGTGCTTCATTGTTTTTTATGGGAAGATAATATTCCATTGCTTGGATATACCACCTTTTATTTATGCACTCATCGGTCGTTACAAACTTTTTGACTATTGAGAATAATACTGCTATGAACATTTGTGTACAAATTTTGGTTTGAACACCTATTTTCACTTCTTTGGGGTATACCTATGAGTAGAATTGCTGAGTCTATGTGAATTCTGCATTTAACTTATTGAGGAGCCACCAAATTGTTTTCCACAGGGGCTGTTCCATTTTACACTCCCACAGCAATGTATGGGTGTTTATCCTTGTCAATGTTTGTTATTTTCTGTTTTGCTTTCTTAATTATTATAGCTATATGAATCGGAGGGAAGTGGTACTTCATTGTTGTTTTGATTTGCAGTGCCCTAATAATTAATGACAGTCTTTATTGGCCAATTTTATTTCATTTTTGGAAAAACATCTATTCAAGTCCTTTGCCCTTTTTTAATCAGATTATTTTTCTTTTTTGTTATTGAGCTCTAAGAATAATTTATATACTCTGAGTACTAGAACATTAACAGATTTTTATTCGCAAATATTTTCACCCATACTGTGGGTTTTCTTTTAAATCTCTTAAGAGTATCTTGTGATGCAAAAATTTTTTAATTTTCATAAAGTCCAATTTATCTTTTTTAATTGTTTGTACTTTTGTCATATATAAGATAGAATTAGCAAATCCAAGGTCATTAAAATTTGTCTCTTTGTTTTCTTCTAGGTGTTTTACAATTTTAGTTCTTATGCTTAGGCCTCTGGCCCATTGTGAGTTAATATTTGCAATTTAATTATTTTTACATGTGGATGCCCATTTGTCTCAGAAACATTTGTTGGAAGTCAATTGACTGGAGATATATTGGTTTTGGGACTCTTTGGTTATATTCTATTGGTCTATATATGTATCCTTATGCCAGTACCACACTGTTTTGAATACTGTATCTTTGTAGTAAGATTTGATATTAGGAAGAGTGAATCTTCTGAATTCATTCCTCTTTTCCAAGGCTGTTTTATGTTAGAAAGCATACCTTTCTCTTCATATTTTCAGAAGAGTTTGAAAAAGATTTTAATTAATTCTTCTTTAAACAATTGATAGAATTCATCACTGAAACCATCAGTCCTGGACTTTCCTTTATTAGGAGTTGATTTTTTTTTTTAATTTCTGATTCAGTCTTTTACTTGTTACAAGCCTGTTCAGACTTAATTTCTTCTGGAGTCAGCTTTGGTAGTTCGTGTGTTTCTAGGAATTTGTCCATCTCATCTAGGTTATCTAATTTGTCAGCATACATTTGTTCGTAGCATTCTTCTATTATCCTCTCTATTTTTGTGAAATCAGTAGTAATGTCCCCATATTCATTTCTTATTTTAATAATTTGGATCTTCTGTCTCTCTTTTTTTTTCCTTGGTCTGTCTAGCTAAAGGTTTTGTTTGATACATTCAAAGAACCAACTTTTTGTTTTATTGATTCTTCCACTTCTTTTTCTATTCCCTGTTTTGTTTATCTCTACTCTATTATTTCCTTTCTTCTTAGAGTTTAGTTTCATCATCTTTTCCTAGCTCCTTATAGTTATTGATTTTCGATATTTTTTCTTCTTTTAATGTAGGCATTTAGAGCAGTAAATTTACCTGAATGTCACTTTCTCTGCCTCTAATAATTTTGATATGCTGTTTTTGCATTGTCATTTATCTCAAGATATTTTCTAATTTCCCTTGTGACCCACTGATTGTTTATGAATATATTGTTTGATTTCCACATATTTCTGAGTTCAATAATTTTCTTTCTTTTACTGATTTCTAGTTTCATCACATGTGGTTGAAAAAGATACTTTGTATAATTTCAATCTTTTGAAACTTATTAGACTTTTTTGTGACATATATATGGTTTGGCCTGGAGAATGTTCACTTTTGAGAAGAATTCATATTTTGCTGAGGGTAGGTGGAGTGTTCTGTATATGTCTGTAAGGACAAGCTGTTTTGTAGTGTTGTTCAAGTCCTCTATTTACTTATTAATCTTTGGCCTAGTTGCATCCATTATTAAAAGTGAAGTCCTGAAGTTTCTAGCTGTAATTGTAGAACTGCCTATTTCTCTCTTCAATTCTTTTGATTTTTGCTTCATATATTTTGGGGTAATATTTGTTAGTTCTATATATGTTTATAATTGTTTTATTTTCTTGATGGGTTGAGCTTTTAATCAATATATAATGCTCCACTTTGTCTCTAGTTAATTTTTTTACTTTAAATATATTTTTTCTGATAATAATTTAGCCACCCCAACTTTCTTTTGATTATTATTTTCATGGAATATTATTTTCTTTTTTTTTTTTACTTTCAACCTGTGGTGCCTTTGCATCTACAATGAGATTCCTGTAGAGAGCAGAGATGAATCATGTTGTTGCTTTTTCTTAATCCATCCTGTCTTTGCCTTTTAATTGAAGAATTTAACGCATTCACATTTAAAGTAATTTCTGATAAGAAAAGATTAACTTATGCCATTTTGATACTTATTTCCTGCATATGTTTTTTGTTTCTCAATTCTTTTATTAGTGCCTGTTTTTGTATACCATGTTGATTCCTTTCTTATTTGCTTTTCTCTCTATCTACATTTTTTTGTTATTTTCTTGGTTGCTAACTTAGAGATTATAATTACCATGTGTTTTATCAATCTAATTTGAATAATACCAATTTAGTTTCAATAGTATAGAAATTCTCTCTTCCTATACAGCACCATCTCTCCTCATTTATATTTTTGTCACAAATTACATCACCATATATTGTGTGCCCTTTAGTATAGATTTATAATTATGGTTTTAAGGATATAACGTCTAAATGAAATAGTATAAAAGAAGAATAAATAGGAGTTACAATCCCAATACACAATAATTCTGACTTTTACATTTTTATATGTATTTGCCTTTATCAATGTTCTGTATTTCTTCATATGGCCTAGAAGTCCAAAGGACTTTCTTTAGCATTACTTCTTAGGGCAGGTCTACTATTGATGAACTCCCTCAGCTTTTGCTTGTCTGGTAATTTTTAAATTTCTCCTGCATTAATGAAGGATCTATTTTTCTTTCAATGGCTTAAATATGCCTTGTGACTAACTTCTGGTCTCCATGGTTGCTGATAAGAAATCATCTGTTCATATTTTTGAGATTCCTTGTACATGATGAATGGCTCCTCTCTTGTTACTTTCAAAATTCTCTGTTTTTGTCATTCAAATTTTGATTATAATGTATCTCAGTGTGTGTCTCTTTGAGTTTATCTTGCTTGGAGTTTGTTGAGATTCTTGAATGTGTATATTCATATTTCTTCAAATTTGGGAAATTTTCAGCCATTATTTCTTCAAATAATTTTTCTGCCCCTTCCATTCTCTCTGACTGCAATTACAGTTGTACATGTGATTGTGTCCCTTTGGGTCTTCTCATTTTCTTTGTTTTCCTTCTTTCCTCAGAATAAATAACCTCAATCAACCTATTTCAATGTCACTGATAATCTTTTGCCTGCTCAAATCTGCTGTTGAACCTCTTTAGTGAATTTTTTCCTTTCAGTCATTTTATTTTACAGCTCCAGGATTTCTATTTGGTTCCTTTTTTCTAATTTCTGTTTCTTTACTATGTTTCTCTGTTATAGAGACATTGCTCTCCTATTTTCCTTTCATTCTTTATCCATGATTTTCTTTCACTCTTTGAGCATATTTAAGATTTCTCTAGTAAGTTCAATGTCTGGGCTTCCTCAGGAAAAGCTTCTGGTCACTTCTTTTCCCCCATGAATAGTTTATTGCTTCTTTGCATGACTTATAATTCTTTTGTTTCAAATTGGACATTTTGAATTTTATACTGTGGTAACTAGAAATCATATTCTACCCCTTCCTCAGGGTTTGATGTTGTTTCATGTTGTCAGTTGTAGTTATTTATTTGACTATTGACTCTTCTAAACTACTGTTGTAAAAGCTATATCCTTCATTGTGTGTAGTCACTAAAGTCTCAGTTCTATTAGTTTAGTGGTCGGCAAGTGATTTAAAAGTGGTTTCCTTAAATGCCTGAAGCAAAAAAAATAAAACAAACAAAAAAATATGATGCCAATATTTGCAGACTGGCTCTGTGTTGGAAAGTTCTTTCAATATTTAGCCAAGCCTTTCACAGTCCCTCCTTATTCCTTACTCCCAATTGCTGGAAGCCTACAGCGCAGCCGGAAGTGAAAGTTAAGGCTCCACTAAGGCTTTTTCTGAGCACATGTCCCCCGCTGGACCTGTGCATGGCCTTCTGGATTTTCCCGAGTACATTTATCCCCTTCCCCAGACTCTTCTTTCCCACACTTTACGGCCTATCTGCCACTGCTCCATTTGTTATCCTTTAAAAGCAAAGGATATATGCCTTTAAATTATTTTGATAAATACTTCCCAAGAAGGTGCTTTAGCTCTGAGAAAGCTCCGAGGCATGTGAAACAAAGGCAAATACCTGAGCCAATCTCTAAGGCAACCACCAGACAGGTCAAAACACACAACCACAATCCTCTGAGCACAAAGGCTGTACTGCCCCCTCTGACATATCGCACCAGACACAGGGATCAGCATATCAGTAGCTGCTGAGGAGCGGGGAGAGAGGGATGGCAAGCAAGTGAGAATACCACAATGCTCTCTTACTGATATTTAGCTATGTATGTCTTTCTTAAGCAATCAACTCTATTTCTCCTTGTTGTTGTGATGTTTGTTCTTAGATTCCATAGTTCCAAAAAGTTGATTCTGACACTCTTGGCCAGCTTAATCATTGCCTTATTGAAGAACAGAGTTTTGGACTTCCCTACTCCACCGTGCTCGGGTAGGGAGAAGGAAGAAGAGATGCGATGTGGGGGCATTTTCAGAACTTGGAGTTGTCCTGGGTGGTACTGCAGGGTCAGATGCTGGACACTGTATGTCCTGCCATGGCCCACTGGGTGGGCTGGGGGAGAGTGTAGACTACAATGTAAACCATTATCCATGTGGTGCTTCAGTGCTCTGGAATGTATTCACTAAATGCAATGAATGTGCCATAATGATGAAAGAGGTTGTTGATGTGGGAGTGGGGTGAGGGGGTTGGGGCCCATATAGGGACTTCTCATATTTTTTGAATGTAACATTTTAAAAAAATAAAGAGAAAAAAAAAGCACATGCAAAAAAAAATTACTGCTAACTATAGTTCATATCTTACCCCACCGACCTTATTTTAAAACAAATCAATGTTATTGATACATATTAATAAAGCATACAATTTATCCAAAGTGTTAAAAAAAAAAAGTTGAGAAGCAAGTGGCAAAAGTGGGATGAGACACGGTGTGGTCTTGGACCAGGGGTAGTGGAAGTGGAATGGAGTGGTCAGACTCTGGGCATATTTGGAAAGTACAGCCCAAAGGATTGTGGATGGATTGGAATTGGGCCACGGAAAAAGGTAAGCTGAGAGCCTGAGTACCTAGAAGGGTGGCTCACCATTACTGAGCTGGATACCCACAGAACGCTACTTACTGCTCTGCTTCCACGCTTAGCCGTCTACACTCTATTCTCAACAGAGCAGCCCTTTTGAGCCTTTCAGAAGCTGAGTTAGGTGATGTTGCTTCTTTGCCCCAGTCTCCCTCTCCTTCCTATCCCAAATCCTGGAATGGCCTAAAGAGTCCGTGCCTGTGACCCTGCTGTCTACACCCGCTAAGCCATTCACTCGGTTCCATCTCTGTTCAGCGCTAGCCTCATGGCTGTTCCTCTCAGCCTTCAGGCTTCTAGCTCGGGGCCTTTGTACTTGTGTTCCCCAATTTACATGCCTCCTCCCGCTCCACTATCCCCAGGAAAAGTCACCTTATTAGAGATGCCTTCTCTGACCACCTTGTGTAAAACAGATAATTCTGCCACTCCACCTGCTGTGGAAAGTGCCATTTCCTTTCTTTTGCTTTATTTTCTGCACACACTTATCTCCAAATACATATGAAATATTTATTTGATTATTATACCTTTCACGACTCCTGACCCAGATAATGTTAGCTCCACGAGGGTGGAAATAGTCTTGTTTCTTTCCACTTGAACCATCCAAACCTTAAAGAACACCTGGCAGGTGATGCAGACTAAAATAATATTTCCCGAATTAATGAATGGAGTTACATAGTGACTTGTAAGACACAATCACGCGGTTCAGAGATTGCACCGTTCAGTAGGGAAGGAGCACTAGTAAATTAATGATTATATCCAGAGGATGGGTGTTATGCTCCAGAAGAGCACAAAGAAGGGGTGTTCACCCACCCTTGCTCCTTAGGGCTCCTTAAAAGAAGTCAGCACGCCAGCACCAGGGGCAGGCAGACCTAGGACCCCACCCCCCAGTCTTTAAAATTGTTCTGCTGTCATTGTTTCACATTGTTTAGTTTCACATAAAACTCCATTTGATGCAAAGTTTCTAAGCCTTACAATACTGTTTGAAAGCTACTGGTCTACCTTACAGGCCCAGTTAATGCATGATCCCTATTGGTTTGAATAGGAATCAATGTTATATCTCCTGCCCTTGCTTAAGCTCTGCTGCTAACACCTGGGAGGTCCCCAAGCATCACTGTCACCCTCAATCTGAAATGAAGATGTCAGAGGAGGTCACCTCAGTGGTGTCCTCCAGCTCTGTAGGCTGTGGTTTGAGTCCATCAGCCCTTGGCAAAACTGGGGCAGTATGCATCCTTAGGACATAAAAAAGTTAAAACCAAGAATTTATCAACTGCTTTATTTCTCCCAAAGGACTTTCTTTGTTTTTGTTATTGTTCATTGGAATTAAGTTTAATGAGCAGATGCGATTTATGCCACGTATTTATAGTAATCTGAACTTTGATATTACATTTTTCATCATTGGCTTCCTTGCATTCAAGATATTTGCACCAGGGTTAGAAAGACTTTTTTCTCTGTTGTGTTTACAACAGATGCTAGAGAAACATAGCCAAGGAAAAAATATATCACTTATCTCCATAACCTCTCATCAGTTACTCCCCAAGTCGATCTGAAAAACACCACAGACAGCCCCAAAAAATCACAAAAATGCAAAGGAGTCTTACAACAACTGTCACCGTCTCTTAAATATGCACCATCCTTGGTTCATCTTTTTAAATCCTTTACATTAAAACTGCAGTTTATTCATGCAAAACCTCTTTTGGGGTACTTGTTATAGGTTGGCAATGCAAATATGAATAATACGGGGTGAGAATCATTAAGGAAGGGCCTTACAGGCAGGCTTAAAAATTAGGAGTCTGTAAAGAAGAGTTTAAAAAAAAAAAAGACATGCTGGGAATGGAGAGTAACTCCTTAATGTACTTATGGGTATGAGGTTTCTTTCCAGGATGACAAAGATGTTCTCAAATTGAACCGTAGAGACGGCTGTGATCATAGAGATCGCAGAGCTGGTAGAGACGGTTGTGCATGTACTGTCACTGTGGTCCCCATTAAATGGGAGAACTGTAGGTCGAGCTGTCTTCCTGAGTGTCCCCTTAGGCTCTGGTGGCGATCCTGGTAGGGTCACTGAGGATATGAGTCAGTTCTTTGCCTAAGTGAGGAGGCAGGGGACGGCAGGAAGGTGAGACTTCCCAGAGAGCAGGGTTCGGGCAGGGAGCTCACCGAGGTGAGGGCCGCTCTCGCCACATCCCATCCACACACTTCGTACCTCTGTGGACGTGGCGCCCTGCCTGGGGCCGAGGTTTCCAGGTTCCTCCTTGGGAAGTGGCTCGTTCCTCCCCCGTTCCACACTGTGCTCTTTGGAAGGAGGTCACCTACACAGCCCACGGCGGCGTGGGGTCACACTCCCCTCCTGCGGGCAGGGGATTTACATAGCACCCTTCGTGCGTCCAGCCGGTCCCCAGACCCCAAAACTGTGGATTCTTCAAGTTCTCCTTCCCAGGGGGAGCACAGTTTCTAGCGCAGGCAAGGTGTTCAGTAAACGTGGACGAAATTCAACAGCTGCCTCGGCGCATCAGAGCCCAGCCCGTGACTCTCCTGGAGATCCCCAAGACGTTTCCAGACACAGTCCGTGATCAGAAACCCGTATGCGCAGCTGCCCAGAATTATCCGACAGCGTGTCTAAAGGGCCCAGGTGTGGGCTGAGGATTAGAGAGCCCCCGACACGGGCCACACACACGGGGCCTCTCCGTGCAGGGCCCACCTTCACGTGTGCAGTGACGCTGCCTTGCTCCCTGTCACCCAGCCCTGCAGTCTCTGTGCTGGCCTCGACATCCCGCTTCCATCGCCCCTCCTCTCCGGGTTGTCCCGGCAAGCTGCCGCGGCCACTGCCCTCACCGCCATACCCAGCCACACCCCGCCGCTGGCCGGCTGGGTGCCCCGTCCCTTGTATGGTGCAGTCCGACCCTGGATTTCCTACAGATTGCTTCCACGGGCAGAGGCCTGGACAGGTCAGCTTCCCTTAGGCTTCCTCCCTCAGCCACAGAACGGGGACTTGAGTTACGGCCTGATGAGCAATGCGTGGGCAAGAATTCTGAGTGGCATCAAGAGCCGTGACAATGGCAATCGTGGGCCCGCTTGCTCCGGTGTTATCACAGCGCAGCAAAGCAACCAGCAGCCTGGAGGGTCGCGGCCAGCACCGTGCTCCGCCGTGGGTGGACCGTGCAGCTGCGCCCTCGGAGCCATGATTTCCTCTCCGCCTGGTGGGGACAACAGCGCCCTTTCTAGACATGGTGGAACGGGGTTACAGCCATGGAGTGCACGATGCCCCAGGCACATGCCGCAAAAGCCAGCCTTTGGGCATTCTTACACGTCCTGGAAACATCTAGACTGCTAAGCCCCTGAGGACCTGGCTGGGAGGACACTGTGTGGCTGCGCCAGGCCTTGGCAGACAGTGGCCCTGGCCGTTCACCAGCAATCTCAGGCGGCAGAACTGCAGAGGACGGCCTCATCCCCGGGTCCTCCCAGCTGGCCATCCTAGGGCCTGCCCCTGGCCACGCGAGAAGGGCTGTCCCCCGCAGGCTGCTGGGGGCTTGCTCTGCGGGCTCCGTGGTTCGGCCACGTGGTCCCGTCTGTCCCAGCTGGCTGTGGCCTCCGGGCTCTGCTCCAGGGCCTCTGAGCGACATCGGCTGCTCCTGGGGCTACTCCCTGTTCCATGGCTCTGCAGGACCCCGTCGCTAGAAGGGCAGCAGGTGGCCCCCTGGGAATTCCACAAAGATCCAGGAACAGCAGTGGCTCTGCCCCAGCCGGGCAGCGGACTTGACTCTCGGGCACGGCAGGCCGCCTCGGCTTAACTTCCTCGACTCTTACCCACCAGGTGCCTGAGAAAAAGTCCGCCTCAGAGCACGGCCATCCCAGCAGCTCCGTGACGCCTTCCTAAGACAAGAGAGGAAGGTGCTGATGTCAACGTGGGATGAGAGGTTCTCATAGACACTGTGTCTCTAATCACGTTCTGACTGCAGTGCCCACAAGGCTACAACTCTGCAGGTCAATTCAGCTAACGCCGACGAGGCGCCTTGTGGCCTGGGAACCTGCACGCATGTTTCCACTAATCATCTCCTTGATCCTCACGAGCTAACTATTATTATTTCATTTTCAGATGAGAAAACCTAGGTTCTCGGATCCCCCTAGTAAGTGACGGGCCTGGAAAATGAGCCCAGATCTTTTGGATGCCAAAGCAGGTGCTGGTCCGCTAGAATACACGGCCAGTCACGGAAGGCCAGGGCCGCCCCTGCAGGCGCCTCCCCAGCTCGTCGCAGCCACCGGGAGAGGCAAGTAGCTGTGGAGCTGTTTTGCGAATGAGGCAATTCTCAGGGGGGTTATAAACAGCCGCAGAGAGAGCATTTCAATGCTCTTTTTTTTTTTTTGTCTTTTTTTTTTAATGTTACATTAAAAAAATATGAGATCCCCATATAACCCCACCCCCCTCACCCCACTCCTCCCCCCATAACAACAACCTCCTCCATCATCATGAGACATTCATTGCACTTGGTGAATACATCTCTGAGCACCGCTGCACCTCATGGTCAGTGGTCCACACCACAGCCCACACTCTCCCACAGTCTACCCAGTGGGCCATGGGAGGACATACTATGTCCAGTAACTGTCCCTGCAGCACCACCCAGGACAACTCCAAGTCCCGAAAATGCTCCCAAATCACATCTCTTCCTCCCACTCCCTACCCCCAGCAGCCACCATGGCCACTTTCTCCACACCAGTGCCACATTTTCTTCGATTACTAATCACAGTAGTTCATGAATAGAATATCAGTAAGTCCCCTCTAATCCATGCTCTATTCCTCCATCCTGTGGACCCTGCTGGGCCTGAGAAAGGAAGCTCCTGTGGCGACCTGGGCCCGGACCATGGCCCGAGTTAAACCTCCTGGATGGACGGCGACAGCCCCTGCAGGCTGGGGAGACCCGCGGCCAGACCCCGGCGACCCCGCCCCCGGCCATGCCCCAAGGCGAGGCGGATGGGCAAGCTCACTATTTTCAGGGTGACCTGGGCCCCAGGCAGGCAGGACCAAGAAGCCACCAAAAAGAAAGGCCTCTCCACGATGAAACAGGAGATTTCAGGGAGGGGCAAGCGGCCTTGCAGCGAGAGCAAGAAGGGGGTACACAGGGACCTGAATCTGGGGGAGAGGGGAAGCGGGGTGTGGAGCGCAGGGCAAGGCAAAGCCAGATGTGGCATTCAGCCCTCAGGAAACAAGGACGCTGAGAGTCAGGCAGTGTGGCCCGTGCACGGGCAGGGAAAGGACAGCTCCGGCCTCACCTCCCCACGGCTGGAGCGAAGGGGGCCCCACGGATGCCGGGGTGCCCTGGGCTGGGGGCCAGGCTTTCCTGTGGCCTCTCACCTTGTCAGAACCTGGGATGGGGAGATTGAGGAGCTGCCTCCAGACAGCCTCCCTGAGGGCTAAGGGAGGGACTGAGAAGGCAGCTCCTCCATGCCTCCCACGATCTCATGGGCTGGGAGGACCACAAGGCATTCTGCAAGGGCTCGGGTTCAATGCAAGTACAGCTTTGCCCAGGGACATTCATGGATCCATGCCAGATCGTCGGGGTCGCCTGGGAGAGGCCTCCCCCACCAAGGTGGACGGAGGGATAAGAGATGAGCTCAAAAGGTAAGAAGATGAGTTCAGACACTGGAATTGCCTCCAAGGGGCACTGTGAACCTCCTGAGGTTTTTCGGGCTTTTGTTACTTTGTGGGGAACAGGGCTGCTCTATTTTTTTTTTTTTCTTTTTAACTTTTTATTGTAGCGCAAATACACAACTTGAAATTTCCCATTTTAGCCACTTTCAGCCATACAGTTCAGGGGTACTAGTTACATTTAGTATGTTGAATGTAATGTGCATGTTAACTACATTCCCCATTATCTTTTCCCAGAACTTCTTCATCGCCCCCACCATTATCTAATCACCACACATTCCTCTCCCCACCCCTGCTAACCTGGAACCTACTTTCTGTCTCTATGAATTTACTTATTCCAGGAGTTCATATTAGAGAGACCATAAATATTTAGCCTTTTGTGATAGGCTGATTACATTCAACAAGATGCGCTCATGTATCAGAACTTTTTTATGGCTGAGTACCATTCTGTTGAGTGACTGCACCACGTTTGTTTATCCACGCATCTGTTGATGGGCATTTAATAATTGCTTATTCATGGTACCGTTAGTGCTAGGTTGCACTTTTACTTTTTCTGAGAGCAGAAAGATCTTTAAAGAGAATAAATATTCAAATCATCACTTAAAATGGAGGGCAGATTTTTAAAAGATATTAAATAGCAACAGATTTCAAATTTGGCTCCGACTAAAGTCCTGACAAAATTCCATTCCTCAAGAAGCTAATAAAGCCGTTTTCCAGCTTTTCTTGCTGGGTTATGATTTTTCTCAGGCTACACTGGGATTCCTAAGCGCCTGAGGTTTTAATGTATTCTTACTTTATGAGATACCAGCTTTTCAGCAAGTGTTCTGAGAAGGAAGCAGGGGACTCTGGCAGGGAAGAGGCTTGGAAACAATTAACATATATTTTAGAAAAAGAAGCTGTAATTGTTGGTAGAAGAGAAAGGGTTATCTTTGTTCAATGTTTACTTAGAATTTGCAAAGCTGGTTCAGAATTTGGAAATGAGAGGCCCAGAAGGAAATCTATTCTTAGAGCCTCCCCCAGGGCCTCTGCCGCCACAGCCAAGAGCCCTGCGGGCTAGAAAAATCAGGCCGGGTGAGGGATGGCCCCCAGCTCAGCTGATCCCTCGGGCCGGCACAGGCTCCCACCCTGGAGGGGTGGGAGAACCGGGCTGTGGGCCCATCCCCAGAGCTGCCCGCGCGGGACTCAGGGACCCCAGGACCTTGCCAGAGCCGAAAGGCAGGTGCAGCTTCTCTAAGAGAACCCACTTTCAAATGAGGAAACTGAGGCTCAAGGAAGCCAGCTGTCCCCTTACGATCCCACAGGCAGTAGGTGGCCCTGGTGACATTTAAACCATGCTTAAACAGGCTCTGCTCTGCTTCCAGAGAGGCAGGCCTCTCTGCCCATCCCACCCCCCCACTGCCTCTTATCCTGGTCCCCTGCCATGCCACTCCTGGAACAAGGCATCCTGCTTCACCCCATGGGGGCTCTGCAAGTCCTGCCTCAGCCCCGGTGGTGCTGGGACCCCTGGCCGGGCTGGAGAGCTGCAGGCTCGTGAGCCTGGGACGTAGACGCTGTCGCCCGCGATGCTGCTCAAGTCGAACGTTCGTCGGCAGATCGCTCCTGGACAGCTGCAGCTTGGCTGGTTTCTGGTGCTGGACAGCAAGGCCCAGTCCAAATGAGGGCACCTGAGGCCCAAGAGCCGGAGCTCCGCGCGCATCAGGAAGGACCTGGCTTCCACCTGACGCTGTCATCACCTCGTTGGCGCAAATCAGTCGACAAGGGCTAACCGCCCGGACACAGAGGCACGTCACCCTGAATCTGCGGATGAGGAAGCTGTGTCACCGTTCTTACTGGGCAGTGCCCTAGCAGGGGTCACTAATGTTTTTTTTTTTCCTCTCCCCTTCCCCCCGCCCCACCCCAGTTGTCTGTTCTCTGTGTCTATTTGCTGCGTCTTCTTTGTCCACTTCTGTTGTTGTCAGCGGCATGGGAACCTGTGTTTCTATTTGTTGCATCATCTTGTGTGTCAGCTCTCCATGTGTGCAGCACCATTCCTGGGCAGGCTGCACTTTCTTTCGCGCTGGGCGGCTCTCCTTATGGGGCGCACTCCTTGCGCGTGGGGCTCCTCTACGCGGGGGCACCCCTGCGTGGCACAGCACTCCTTGTGTGTATCAGCACTGCGCATGGGCCAGCTCCACACGGGTCAAGGAGGCCCGGGGTTTGAACCACGGACCTCCCATGTGGTAGACGGACGCCCTAACCACTGGGCCAAGTCCACCGCCCACTAATGGTTTTTGATATAATATACCTTGTAAAATCTTCTAAATGGTAAAATAGTGAGTGAAGAGATAATGGGATTCTTTTAGGGAAACTGGGAATGGGGCAACATGACAGCATTTCAGTCAGCCTAGCTGTGCGTTTTATTTCTAGTGAATCTTCTGTCTCAGGAAATCAAGATCTATGTCAGAAAGGAGCATTTTAAGGCTATTACATGAGTATACTGAAAAGGAGCTAAGCTGCCTCCCAGGTTTTACAGTGAGTTCGTTCACAGACAACGTTTGGGTACCGACCACCCAAATCCTTCGTGAGTTCCAAGCCTCAGGGTCCAACATCTGATACTTATATCCTGAACCCCGCGTTGGCTGAGCTCCACTTCCCAGCTACTACCTCACCCTCTGCTCGACTGCTTCTGCCGTGCCCCCCACTGCGCGGGACCACCACCTCCTGCCTGGCCCCTCCTGTTATCCCTGCGTCCCTTCCCCTTTAAGCACATCAGCCTCATTTCTGTATTTGAACCTGCTAAGTTCCTTGCTACCCCCGGGCCTTTGCACAGGTCCTTTTCCTGCCACAGGCCTTCCATCGAGCGTCATCCTCCAGGTAGGCTTTGCAGCTTTTATCCTGACTCAAAACCATCTTGGTTTCTCGGGCTTGTTGATTTTGACTCCCAACCCCACCCTCATTAGAATATAACGTCTTGAGCTCAGGGACCTTGTCCTTCCTCCTTCCATTAGGCCAATAATTGCCTAAAAATCTATTGAAGCAACACCAGCTGGTGCTGTGTGAGATACTGCTCAAGCAATCGGTGAACCAGGCAGGGTCCCTGCTTCCTATGCTCCAGGAGAGTGAAAAGCGCTGGGAAGGAAACAAAGTGGGGCCTGAGTCGGCAGGACAAGATGGACAGAGGCCCCAGAGGAGGGCCATGTGGACGGCGGCTGGGCAAGGCCTCTCTGCGGGTAGGAGACCTGACAAGTGAGTGGGCGGGACCCCAATATCCGAGGGCACCTGGGAGAACCTGAGGCTGGGAGCGCTGCGCTTGCTGCCAACGCGGCCCCCAGCACGTGTCCTGGTTCAAAGCACAGTGTCACGAGCCTGACTTTCCTGCGGTGCTGGGTTAGTTGAGCCAAGACGGGAGCCTTTAGGGGGACAGAAAGAGCCAAGGTTCAGGGCTCAACTCCTGACCCACTCCTTCCCAGCTGAGCCCTTGGACAAGACCTAATTTCTTTCCAGAAAAGGGTGAAGATTATCCTCCGTGGAGCATAGTCACGAGGCTGAAACAAGGTACTGCAGGCAGAGTACATGGGTCGTTGTTGCCACAGTCATTATTCTTTATTACAGCAGAAAAATAATTGAGCATTTAAGCTAGGAGGGCTATGTGCCAATCAGCAAACACGGGGTTTGGGAGGTAAAAGCTCTGGGGTTCTCCTGCTCAACCGTATCCCCAGTGCTTGGCAGGATTCTTGAGAGCATCCTCCAACTCTCTTCCACTTGGCACAGTTGTGGGGAGACACAGGTCCTTGGGATAGAAAAATATGTATGTGGGGTGAAGTGCCTTCCCTAAACGGAGCTGGAGTTTTCTCTCCTTCTGTAATGTTGGCCACAGAGAAGGGCAATGCCTCTTGTGGCCATCTTCAGAGACGACAGATCTTCGCCCAAGCTACCTCTTCTGGTGGAGAAAAGAACATTTCTTGCTTCCTCCTGCCGGGCCCTGGTGGGAGGCTGCCTGGCAAGTAAATTGCTGGGGGCTCAGAAACTCAAGGCCGCTGTCCTCCAACTCACCTTCCAGGGCCCTTTCTTTCTTTGCATCTGATTTTCTCCATCTGCAAAACAGGGGTGGTAGACAAATGCAGTGTGTCCAAACTCTTCCGCAGAATCCAAAGACTCTGAGGAGGTGCTTCAGGGAACTTAAAATGTTTGCTTCAGTTTCATTTTAACATGCTTTAACATGCTTTAAGACTTTGATGAACATTGGCATACTTAAAATGTGTCGATACCAAACATTAGCACGTAGGAACCCCGCAATGGGTTACTGCCAAGTATAATACACTCAGAATACTTATTCCACTATCCCTATGCAGGTACAGCTCAAATTCTTTTCGAGATGTCTTTAATTGGGAGGTTCTTTTATTTCCTTTAATTTTTAAAAAAGATTTATTTTATTTATTTATTCCGCCTCCCCTTGTTGCCTGGGCTTGCTGTCTGCTCTCTGTGTCTGCTTGTTGTGTGTTCGTCTTCTTATTAGGAGGCACCAGAAACTAAGCCCAGGCCTCCTGTGTGGTAGGTGGGAGCTCAATCACTTGAGCCACATCTGCTTCCCCGTTTCCTTTAAATTGTAACAACGATTATATTTGCTACGTAGCCTTGTGAATTGGGAGTTGTTTTCCCCCACGTGAGAGAAACCAGTGCAGAGGAAACACTAAGGCAATTAAAGGTGTTTGGGGTCACCAAAACAGCACTTCTTGCTCTGCAGAATGGCTTATTCATAAATAAGTAAAAATTATCACTTTGAATTATAAATGAAAATTTATAGTGGTGCCATGTTGTCCTTAATTTTTATAGGAATTTTATATATTGTCATTCCCTATCAGATTTGGTCTGGGAAAACTATTTTTGCAGGTAAACAAATTTGAAAACACTGAGCTGGATTATCTTTAAGGCTCTCACATTCTGCTGACCTGACAATGGCTGTCAGGCCGTCTCATAGCCCGCCCCCAGAGCTGCGCCCCTAAGCTTCCGCTCTTCCTTAAACACAGGCGGCTTATGCTTCCTTCACCCTGAGGAGGGCCTGGCCTTGATTAAGCTCAACTCACTGAGTCCAAGTTCAGAGGACATTGTGTTGAGTGAAGCAGGCCAAACACAAAAGGACAAATACTGTGTGACTGTGCTATTATAAACTAATACATATTGTGTAAACTCATGGAGTTAATAATTAGAATATAGGCCACCAGAAAACAGATGGGAAAAGAATGGAAAGCTAAGGGTTAATCTGGGCAGAATTAGTAAAAAGGTTGTTTGTACATCTTTGGGAATGAATAGAAATGGTGAAAGCATGCCATGGTGTTTGTGACTAGCAGAGCTATTACGTGGATATGATAGTGTTTAGAAGGGAAAGTCTAAGGTCGTTAATATTACTAGAAGGAAAGCTAAAAAATGTAATGTGGGCCTGTATAACACAGTGAAACCTCATGTGAAGTACAAATATGGGCGATATTGCATATACAAGACTGTTGTTACAAAATATCAATGCTAATAGAGAGAAGGAAAGAAAATAGCAGTATGCACAGCCGGGGAGGCATAGATTGTGAGGTGATGAGTTTTATTTGTTTGGTTGGTTGGTTAGTTTTCGTTTTTTAGTATTATTATTATTGCTGGAATAATGAAAATGCTCTAAAAATGATTGAAGTGATGAATGCACAACTATGGATGGATTTGTGGCTTTATTAATATCTATCAATAAAATTGGTTTGTTAAAAATAAAAAGTTAGCAAAGCAAGCACAGGCATTCTTCAGAAGCAAAGCCTATCATTGCAAGCAGCTATTGCATGCCCATTTTCTGGGAAGTCCCCGTGTTCCTTCCACAGCGGGCTGAGTCACGTTCCAGCATCTCCCAGATTGCCCAGAGGGACTCACAGGGGACAAAGGCTTGGCTTTGGGGTGCAGCAGCTCCCCAGCTCTGCCAAGTGTCCCAGATAACTGAGGGGTCACCTAAATCTCAGCACATTGATTTTTCTCGGGAGGAAATGAGCCACACTCGAGGGTCCGTGCACCTTCCAAGGGTTCTTGCAAAGCTGCCCCCATTAGCCAAGAGTTTATCTATGCAATAGTCTTCAGACGGCGTTTCTGAAAATGTTAGGCGACATCTTACCAGTGTGTACTGGAGATACTTAATGGTGTCTTTAATCACCATGATCATTAAAGTAAGTCTATTCTAAGAAAAATAATAAAATAGCCATTTACAGCACTCATTTCAGAAATTCAGCAGAACCCAAAGATGTACATTGAACTCACATTTCATAATAATTTGGCAGGAATAGTACCATGGAGGAAAAGTGCAAGCCAGTTAAGGACACCACGTACCTCCTTGCACACAGTAGGCACTTAATACATACATCCTGAGGAGCAAAGGTGGTGGAGGGAAGAAAATATAAAGCAAAAGGATAAAAAGAACTCCCCAACTGATCTTGATGCAAAAGCCACCAAGAGCCAGGCTCTTTGGGAACCTCAAATCCTTCATCCTTTTTATTTCAACATTGACGTCCACTCAGAACACTAGAGCCTTTCCCTTCCTCCATGCAGAATTTTTTAAAGTCATTTTTACAATTATGCTAATTTCCCCTTGAATATGACACTCTTGATTATGAATTTCCCCAACATGTGTTCTCCTGAGCGGGTTAAGATCACCACCTATAATAGAATTCTTTCTATTTACAACATGCTCAAAGAAATGCATTAGAAATCCAAAAAATTGAAGAGGCTCTTTCCCAGGAGATGGCAGGTACAGCAAGACGTCGCCGAGCCAGCACAAGGCAGGAGAGAAGGAAGAGGCCAAGGGACTGGCAGACCAAGGGGACGAAGTCTGCCCTGGGCAATGGGAGCTTTTGAATCTCCTTAAAATCTCATTAGAGGGAAGCGGCCGTGGCTCAGTCAGTTGGGCTCCCGTCTACCATATGGGTGGCCCTGGGTTCACGTCCCGGGGCTCCTTGTGAAGGCAGGCTGGCCCGCAGGCAGCAGAGAGCCGCCAGCCTGGGTGCCACGGAGTGCTGCCCGGCCGGCAAGTGCCGCAGAGAGCCGCCGGCCCACAATCTCTGCGGAGAGCTGACTCAGCAAAGGGTGACCCAACAAAAAGAAAAGGGAGACAAGCAACAACTCAGAAGAGAGCACAGTGAATGGACACAGAGAGCAGACAGCAAAACAAGCTGCAAGGAAGGGGGGGAATAAATAAAAATAAATACAGACACAGAAGAATGCACCGCGAATGGCCACAGAGAGCAGACAGCATGCAAAAAGCCATGATGGGGGAGGGGGAGAATCTCATTAGACCTGGAAAGAACATTAGGGGACCTGTCACCCACACATTTGGCAGGATAATAAAAATGAGAATCGGAAGGGTGGGAGGTGCCCAAAGCTTCCAGGAATGGATAAGAAGGGAGAAGCTCTCTCCTAGCCCATATAGCACAGGCTTTTCTTTTGCTCATGCTTTGCCTTAGAGAGTTGTCCTAGCAGCACGTCCACCCCTCCCATAGAAACCTGGTTCCAGGTTGGCTTGTGTTGAGCCCATTTCCTTTTTTCAGAATTGCATTGCGCTTTTCTCCATTTCTGCCACATTTGTCCAATCTGTTTTATTCTTACTGTTATGAGGCATCCACTTGGCTCTCTCTGGCAGCAAGAGTCTGCTGACAGCTGGAGGAGAAAACCCACAGTGGGGCTGAGGGGCACTGGGCTGGGACCCATGGGAACCTTCTCCCTGGGCTGCAGGACTCAGCTTGTCACCTCTGGGGCCTTCCCCACTCTAGGACACAAGGAAAGCAGCTCGAGGACCTTTATTAGCATGTGCCAAACAACAGCATAGAAGCTAAGCAAATAAATGGACCCCAAATGCTTCCAAATGGAGTCACGCCTGGGCAAGGGCCAGCAGACTAATCCCGAGCAGGGCTCAACCTGTCACTCAACTCAGCAGCCTGGGAGGTGGGTCAGGGGAGCTGCAGCTGTGCTGAGGTCTTCTGAAGAATTCCTACAGTGTACAGCCAAGGGACGTCATGGGGGCCCCTCTGGACCAGGAGGAGATGAGATCCAGGAACCCACTGACGCAATTCCTACAACTGCACCTGCAGCCGCAGTGGCATGCAGTCCTCACAGGGTGCCCCTCCTGTGCCCTCTGGCCAGCTCGCTGCTTCTCAGGCCACTGGCAGCCAGGGGACCACAGTGCATGTCTAATTTCAGATCCACTGGGAACTCTCACTTTGGTAAAGTGAGACGAAAATAAATGGCTGGGAAAATGAAATGAAATAAAGACATACAAAACACAAATCCCAATTTTTATGAGAGTCAGCAGACATGAAATCACCCCGTCAAACTGCTCTCGGAGTTCACATAGACGTGCTCTCCACCTCTGTATTTCCTTCTTGTTAATCAGTAACACACAGTGACCAGCAGACTGTGGTCTGGGAACCTGTGTGGCTCCAGGCTCCTCTTCACCATGAACCTATGGGGTAGATATTGCCCGTTTAGTAGATAAAAAAACTCAAGTACAAGTTTCTAGAGCCAGGCCAAGGCAAAGCCCTCTCTATGCGGTCTGACAGAGCACCACACCCTTGACCTTAGCCCTGCCATGCCCTTGATCTTAACCCCCTGCCACGCCCTTGACCTTGACCCCCAGCCACGCCCTTGAACTTAGCCTTCCATGTCCTTGACCTTAGCCCCCTGCCATGTCTTGACCTTAGACCTCTGCCATGCCCTTAACCTTATCCCCCCTACCACACCCTTGACTTTAGCCCTTGACATGCTCTTGACCTTAGCTCCTGCCATGCCTTTGACCTTAGCCTCTGCCAAGTCCCTAACCTCTTCCCCCTGCCATGCCTTTGACCTTGGCCCCCTGCCACACCCTTGACCTTAGCCCTTTGATGACCACCAGCCTTGTTCCAGGAGCAGTGGGCACAGAGATGACTGCCCCTGGGGAGAGCCACAGAGGCCAGAGCTAGATGGCAAATAACAAGTGACCCCACCACAGTGCAGTGGAGACAGGGCTGCTGGACAGCGAGTGTCCACAGAGGGGCCATGGGAGGAGAGGCAGTCTCTCGGCCACTTGCTGGAATGGGGAGGCCTCTCTGAGGGTGGTCCAGAGCCGGGACTTGGGAGTCTGGAGGGCGCCCCGGTCCCCAGTGTGCACTCCGCCCTCCCTGGAGCTCAGGTCTCAGGTACAGGCCTCCCCAGGCCTGGCCAGGAGCTCCACAAACCTGGGGACAAAGATGGCGCCATTTCCTTATCTGTCCCTATCCAACCCAGGGAGGCATCTGTCCATATAAGATGCCAGGAGACATGTTATTTCAACTCAGGATGAACACACGGAGGAGATGCATGGGTAAAATGGCCTCCTTGCGAGCTCGTCCCGGGCCCAGCCCACACCAGGGGCTGGAATTTGTCTTCATGGTCTCCCCTGTGGACTGTGACCTGTTCAGGGAAGGGACCCCTCATTTCTACCCCCACACACATAAAAGAGCTCCAGAGCCTGTCATAAGGAAATTCTGACCCCTCCTGGGGCACATTCCTGCTGCCAGAGACTTAAGTCAGCACAAAAAGTGGTGTTTTCACCATATGTTGGAAGAAAGGATTTAGGGCAACTTGGAGACACGAAGGGTTCTTTGTCCAATTTTGCAAACTAACAAAAAACGGGATTAAGTGTATCTCCTAATATATGTGTGTGTGTATATATATATTTGGAAACCTAAATATAAAATTAGGAATTGGACTCAAGTACCACCTCCAATTCTTCCCAGCCTGAAATTTCTGTGACTTCCTCGAGCCTCCAAGTCTGGAGGTGAGTTTGAACATGTACCTGGAGCAGATGTGAAAGCACTCAAAGTAAACATTTTTTCTGCCTACTTGACTCTCTAATTGAGCCCAATGTTTGTTTGGGGAACCGTTCCCGTTGCCAGGTTAGCCACCCTGTCACCAGCCTCTCCCGCCCAGGCTCAGGGAGATGTGTTCCACCGCATGGTGAATCGACATTCTTCGGTGCTTCTGAAACAGTGAGGCAGGCAAAGGTCAGAAAGAGCTGGAGTGAGACAAGGGAGGAGATGACAAAGGCACAGAGGTGCCTCCTTCTCGGTTGACCCAAGCAGGCCGAGGCCGTGGCCCCAGGCGCAGCGAAACCCGTCGGCGCTGCAGCAGAAGGAAACCTTCCCAAGCGCCAGCCCCAGGTTCCCACGACGCCGCGCTCCGGGGGCGCTCCGCGCCTGCCAGCCCGGCACCTCCACGCACCCGCGGACAATCACCTGCGTGGCACGAGGTGCCGCGTGCGAGTCCCCGTCAGCCGGATGCGATCGAGTCAGGTGGTCTCTCAGGGCCTTCTGACCACTTCCTGCTGGAGCGCAGCTCGGAGGCACCCAAGAGGCCGAGGACTTTGCGGCCGTCATCGGCTTAAAAAAGAAAGGGCCGGCGTGCACGGGCAGCCTCGGGCACCAAGTGAATAGGGGTGTTCGGAGATGCTGCGCTCTCTGTCTGTGGCAGGAGGCTGACGCAGCAAGTCCCCGGGCAGGAGCGCACATAACGGGCTGATTGTGCGCCTTGGCGCTGCCTGCCAGGGCGCGCGGGGGGTGGGCCGCGGGGACCCAGCGCCCCCTCCCAGAGGACTCCCTTTACACAAACAAACAGGCCCCGCAGAATGAATGGCGCTTTGTGCATTGTTCCTTTGGCTTTGGGAAAGGAAAGCACCGTTAAGTGACCACAGAGGTGAGGGCAGGAAGGTCACGGGGGCGAGTGGGGGGCCAGTCCCAAAGCGCAACGTTTATTTTAAGATGAGCTGCGACTGACAAGCGTGAGAACGAGAGCGGGACACGTAGCCCACCTAGCAAACGCTGCACGTGCGCAGACCTCACAGCCCCCAAACCTTTGGCCCCGGTTCCTCATTGCTAACGTGAAGCTCCTGGGGCCGCCGAGCGGTTGTCCTGAGGATAACCAGGACCCGCCCTCAGCGAGGCGAGCTTCTATCCTAAGTCTGGGTTCGAGGAGCGGAAGGCTGGTCCTGGGCAGACTTTTCCCTTCTTCCTCTAGCTAGCTCCATGGAAAATGGAGATTTCAGTAATAGTACCAACAAACCTTACCCCACTGAGGCTGTGGTGAGAACTGAACAGGATAACCCAGCCCTGAATGTCCCCAAGGATAAATAACTTAAAATACTATATTTAGATGGAACAAGAAGGCATATGTAAAGTAGGCATAATTTGTAAAGATGCACCATGACATTCCCTGCTCTGCTGACCCTCACCTCCCCCCCACACACACACCCCTGCTGGGGTGGGTGGTGGGGAGCTCTCTGTGCGGGACTCAGTTCAGCAGGTGGCCGGAGCGCTGCTCCTGGGACGAGGAGGGCGCTCCAGGCTGGGCGGAAGCTGAAGTCTGTGTTCTCGAGGCCCCTGGGAGCCTGCAGCTTGCGGACAGGCGTTCAAACTCACTGCTGTTTTCTAAATGGGAAAAGGTGCAGCTGGCACCGTTTGGGAAAGAAACAGGGGAAATGAAATCATAAAGCTATTCTAGGAAACGAGAAGTTCCTTCCTCTCACAGCCGCCCTTCACTTCCACGTCCCTGCACCCATGGGGAAGTGTCTCCTTGACCCCTCCAGTCCCACCTTGGCTTAGATGCCCGCCCCCCTGGCTCCCCTCCTCTACAGCCTCTCGGAGCTGTGCCCATACTCATCTGCTCACGTGACCCAGCGCTGCCCTCACCTGAACCTGGCTCCTGGAGCCCAGCCTGGCGGGAGCTCCATCCCAACATGGAAATGCACAGCGGTCAGGAGCGTGCCAACACCCTGCCCCCAGCTCACAGCCAGCGTGCTTTCATTCATTCCTGCTGCCCCTGGGCTCCCAGGCTGGTCCAAGGAGGACAGCTGTAGAAACATGCACTCCGTCCCTGCTCCCCTGGACCGCTCCACGGAGCCAGACACAAAGCAGGAACAGCAAAATGCAGTGTCAGGGAGGCAGCAAACAAGGGCTGAGGGAGACAAGAGAGAGGGGGCAGGGACCTACTTACTCTGAGGGAGCGGCTTTCCTCAGGGGCTCCCTGCTTCGGCTAAGACCAGCTTTGAAGACCCCCAGCCCAAGGTCAGGGATCTGCCCAAAGTCTCTGCCTCTCACCGTACTTAGGCCCCCTCTTGCAGGGGTCATGAGAAAAAATACGGCATTCGGGGTCTTGTTGTCTCACATGATGAGGTGCTGAGAAACCCAGAGGTGAGCTTGCCTTAGGGAGAGTTGGATCCAGTTGGAAGTCCACCTGCTCACATTTGTTCGACGAGTGGCCTCTAAGTGCCTGTCAAGGCCAAGCTACCGGCACTGCACGGTGGATTAGTCAGCCCAAAGAGGTGCTGATGCAAAATGCCAGAAATCTGTTGGCTTTTATAAAGGGTATTTATTTGGGGTAGAAGCTACAGTTACCAGGTCACAAACCATAATTTACTTCCCTCACCTTAATCTGTTGCCACGTGTTGGAGCAAGATGGCTGCCGACGTCCGCCAAGGTTCAGGCTTCCCGGGTTCCTCCCTTCCAGGGATTCAGTTCTCTTGGGCTCAGCTGCTCTGCTCTCTCCCATGTGCTTAACTTCCCAGGCTCCAGCTCAAAACTCAAAACTCCTTTCTCTGCAGTTTCTCTGTGAGTCTCCACCCACCAAGGGGATGCAACATCCTACTGAAGTGGCCCAATCAAAGCCTTAATCACTATATAGTCAAGTAAAAGGCAAAACCTCTGAATCCAATATAATCTAATAGGTCTGGAGGGACAGACCAGTTTACAAACATAATCCAATATCTACTTTTGGAATTCATAAACAATATCAAACTGCCACACACAGACACATTTGCAGCGAAACAGATGAAAAGATGAAACAAAACAAGTACGTTTAAAAGGACACCATAGAAAACAAGAAGTGCTTTAAAAGAAGATGTGGCATGTGGTTCAGGGTAGCAATGGGGGCTTCTCTAGGAGTGCCCCGTGAGGACTCCAGGCTGAGCTTGCTGCTGCAGGCAGGGGGATGCTCAGGAGATGCGTCTGGGGTGCCCAGCAAGTGAGGAATCATGCCCCAGTAGGATTCCTGGGAAGGTAGGCAGGAGCCAATGGGGTTGGGCCCTGTTGGCATGGGAGAGTCTAAGTTTCATTCTAATTCAACAGAAATCCTTGAAAGAGCATAGCACAGAGCAGTGACACCCTAGGGTGCATGGGGGTGGAGGAGTCAGAAAGAGTGGGCCATTGCGGAGGACCACATTAAGGGAGTCTTGAAGAGCTGAAGGTGCCCTAATAGAGGGTAGGACGTGGGAAGGAGGAGAATGGACCGGGTCATGGTGAACCTGAGAGGTCAAAGCTATTCAGCAGTGGGAGGAATCCGGAAGGCCATGCAGCCCTCTGGTGGCATCATTGGGTGAGTGGAAGGGCTGTGCACTTAACAAGGAGGGTTAGGGTAGGACATGGTTACAGGAGTAGTTTGTGTAGCAAGACCCAAGTTTGGGCATAGTCGTTTTAAGATACTATTAGACATGCAAGTTAAGAGAACAAGTAATAAGGGAAAGGATAACGTGTAGATGAGACAGACCCTCCTTCTCTTGTTTCGGCTTCTCTCTCCAGGTACCTGATGAGTCCCTCTGTCAAGAAATCTTCCATTCTCCACTTGCCTAGAACCATCTCCAAGATTACAACCTGGCAGCTTTAGGACTGGAGAGCAAATCTATTTCTCCCCTGCCCACTCCAACCAGAAAAATTCCAGGAAAGGATTCTTATCAAGTCAGGTGGGGTCACATGTCCATTCCTGAACCAATCAGCTTGTCTCAAGGCCATCACCACTGAGAACCATGATTTTGGGGTGGGAGAGAAGCAATGCATCAAAATGCAAGGGATGAAGAATGCAGCAAGATGGCAGCAGAGTAAGGAGCTCCTAGAGTCAGCTCCTGCTACAGGGCAGTTAGTAAACACAAGAGCTATCTGGAGTTAGCTAAAGTACCTGTTTAGGGGCTCCAGGAGACCAGAAGAGCATCCTGTAATGTCCTTGAAGGAGTGGAAGGAGGAGACTGCCCATCTGTAGAGAAGACTCATAAGTAGAGTGCTTAACGCCCTGAAGGCCGGTGCCCATCCTCCACTGGAGGCACAAGCTGCCTCGGGAGCTGTTCTGTGGCTGGAACCAAAAGCTCCACTTCCCCAAAATGGGGGAGGAAGAGATGGTTGGGCACCAGCTTCAACTACTGTTGAGTAAATTCAGTGGGCTACAATACAATCGTGAGAACAGCTAAAGTTTGAGCCTGTCCAAATCAGAAAGAGGCTGGGAGTTGCCATCTTAACCCCACACCTGGCACGAGGGGAAGCGGGGTGGACTGAAAATCCCAGTGGTGGTGGGGACCAGCTTCTTCCCATCCAGGTCATATTGCAGCTCTAGCCTGGGCCCCAGTGCCGCCTCCAGCAGGGAGGAAGCTGCAGGGACCTGCACCAACCTCTCTGGGAAATACTGTCCAAGCCACGGAGGCCAGTGATCATCCTACTCTGGGGGCATGCGCCACCCCAGGAGCTATTCTGTGCCTGGAATTGGAAGCTCTATTTCCCAGAAATGGGGGAGGAGGAGATGGTTGGCTGCCGATTTCAGCTACTGATTGGAAGACTTGGCTGGCTAAGATATAAACCCTGGGAAGAGCTGGGGTGTGAAACAGCCCAGGTCAGAAAGAGGCCAGTAGCCGCCATTCTAACTCCACCCCCAGCATGAGGGGAAGCCAGCGGACTGAAACTCTCAGTATCAGCAGGAACCAGTTTCTTTTGCAAAGATCAGCCTGCAGCCCTAGCCTAGGCTTCAGCCCTGCCTCTGGCAGGAAGGAGGCTGAGGAGCCCTGCACCAGCCTGTACAGCTAACTGCAGGTACCTTTGGCTGGCATAGACGGAAAATGAGAAGTCTACCAGGGCAACTGTAGTCATCTTGGACCTGTACTGCATAGATTGCTGCACACACACACCTGCAGCTCCATCCCCACCCAAGGCAGGGGAGAAAGGGATGTGAAGCTTCATCAGTCTCTCTGGGCAACTACTCTCTAGGCCTGTACTTGGATTATTTCACACAGCTGTGACTCTGTCCCTATCCCTGGCAAAGGAGAAAGTTAGAAAAAGTTTTATTGGACCCTGGCGCAATGAGGGCAGCTTGAGTCTCCACAGCTTACAGCACCAACTACATGCTTGGCTCCCACTGCACAACCAGCAAGGAAGAAAGGATAGGAAGCCCTAAACTAAAGAGAAAACTGCACCCAGAATAAATACTCTAGTAAGCCAGACAGGAAGACACCAACAAAATATTACAATCCTCACCAAGAAACAGGAAGCTATGGCCCAGTTAAAGGAACAAGATAAGCCTCCAAATGACATAAAGGAGTTGAGACAACTAATCAGATATGTTCTAACAAATCTCCTTAATAAAGAGAATCTATAAATGAAGATTATATCAATAAAAGTAATTAAAAGAGTCAGAAGAGTGGTGAAAATGAGATATGACAGATAGAACTCAAATAGGAATAAACTTAACCGATGATGTAAAGCACTTGTATTCAGAAAACTGCAACTCAATGTTAAAACAAATCAAAAAAGCCTTAAATAACTGGAAGAACATTCCATGCTTATAGGTTGGAAGAATAAATATCATTAAGATGTCAATTCTATTCAAATTGATATACAGATTTAATGCAATCCCAATAAAAATTCCACCAGCATTAAAGAAAAAATTGAAAACACGATCATTAAATTTATTTGGAAGGGTAAGGAGTCCTGAATGGCCAGAAACATCATAAAAAGGAAAAGTTAACACTCATCTCCAGATTTTAAAACATAATACCTACCTATAGTGGTAAAAACAGCATGGTACTGGCCTAAAGACAGACACAATAAACCAATGGAACCCAATTTGTGGTTCAGAAACAGACCCTCACAAGCATGGTCAAGTGATTTTTGACTAGCCTGTCAAACTCACACAGCTCAGGCAGAACAATTCATTCAACAAATGGTGCTGAAAGAATTGGATATCCTTAGTTGAAAGAAGGAAAGAGGACCCCTATCTCACACCTTATCCTAAAATTAACTCAAAATGTATCAAAAAAACTAAAAATAAGAGCAAGAACCATAAAACTTCTAGAAGAAATTATTGGAAAATATCTTCAAGATCTGGTGATAGGTGGTGATTCTTTTTTTTTTTTAAGATTTATTTATTTATTTATTTATTTATTTATTTATTTATTTATTTCTCTCTCCTTCCCCCCCCCCCCCCGTTGGCTGCTCTCTGTGTCCATTTGCTGCATGTTCTTCTTTTGTCCGCTTCTGTTGTTGTCAGTGGCACAGGAATCTGTGTTTCTTTTTGTTGCGTCATCTTGTGTGTCAGCTCTTCATGTGTGTGGCGCCATTCCTGGGCAGGCTGAACTTTCTTTCGTGCTGGGCAGCTCTCCTTACGGGGCATACTCCTTGCACATGGGGCTCCCTTATGTGGGGACACCCCTGCGTGGCACGGCACTCCATTGCACACATCACATTTTCCATACTGCCTCAGTATCAATACAGTACATCTTTCATATAGATGCAAGAATATTATATTATTACTACTAACCATAGTCCATAGGACACTCCAGCTTTATTTTTCCCATGCTTCTCCACATTCTCAACACCCTGCAGTAGTGATATACACTTGTTCTACCTAACAAAGGACACTCTTGCATCTGTACCATCAACCACAATTCTCACCCACCTCTTGGTTTACTGTGCTATCCAGTTCCTAGATTATTCTCTAGCATTCTGTCAATTGGCACTTACATAACTAGACTACCATTTTCAGTCACATCCCCATTAATAAACTAGCTGTTACTCACTGTGTGTTACCATCCACTCTATACATTTCCACACCTTTATAGGAAAGCTAATTAAAACTTCAACATACATTAAACATCAATAGTCCACTCAGTCCTCCTCTTATCTCCTTTAAGAATCTACCACTGGGAAGTGGACTTGGCCCAGTGGTTAGGGCATCCATCTACCACATGGGAGGTCCACGGTTCAAACCCCGGACCTCCTTGACCTGTGTGGAGCTGGCTCATGCACAGTGCTGATGTGTGCAATGGAGTGTCATAAAAAATATATTTAAAAAATAATAATAGGGTGGTTTGGGGGAAAAACACACCAAATGTAAGATAAGGACAATGATTAATAGTAAGATTTGGACAATATTCTCTCATAATTTGTAACAAACATCTCAAGACAATGCAAGGTGTTGGTGGAGGGTTGATGTATGGGACCCCTGTCCCCTGTTTGCTTTGTAAGTTCACAACTTTTACTATTCATTTATTGTTTATGTATGTTCATATACAAATGATATAAAGATAATAGTAATAGGATTGGTTGGGGGAAAATACTTTGTTTAGTAGTAATAATTTGACACTGCTCTTTAATCTTTAGTTAAAAAGGTTTAACAACAATGCAAGTTATTGGTGGTAGGGTGAGTTATGAGAGTCCTGTATGATGTTATATATGTTTGTTTTGTAAGTTCACAACTATTATTATACATTTATTGTTTTTGTATGTTTATGTATGAGTGATATACTTTAATAAATGGGAAAAAATGAAAAAAATATAGGTATATAAGGGATTGCTTTTCTGTGCAGATCCAATTGTGAAATCATTCAGAATTCCTGGGTATTAGCTGGCAATGGCAATTCCTAAGTTTCATGTCTTCCACAGAAACAGCCAGCCTGTCAGCAACTCTCTTTAACTGAATTTAAATGAGAAGTTGAACTAGCATATTTTCTCACAGAAATGGGAAAAGTAGGCATGATGAAGGAGTGAGATTAAGAGCAAAATGAATAGAATCAAAGAAAGAAAGGAGAGCTTCAAAACCGAGACGGGCCAGGAAGGTGAGCCGAACGGCCTCCTCAGGACCGCAGGCTGATGCCAACGGCAGGTTAGCAGCAACTTGTCTCAGGTATCCTCCAGCATTTCCATTAGCAGGATCTGAGTCCTTCAAACCTAAAAAAAAAAAAACAACATGACCCATTCCCGTTCATTTTGAGTGGAGTGAGAAATGCACATCTCCAACAAAGTCCTGTTAACCTGTACAGAGCCTTCTGAGGCGGCCAGCTTGGGTTTGGGGAAGGAAACACCTACCAGTTTAGGAAGCCACCTACAGAGTCGTCCTGTTACCAGCAGTGGAAGTGGGAAACCAAAACAGACCTGAGCAAGAAGCCTCCGATGAGCTGCAAGCTCCGCGGCTTCACATTTTTAGTCCAAAGAGCTGGCACAACGCTTAGCCATTTTCAGAAGTCTATCGAGATATCTTTTGTTTCTAAACTGAAACAAAATACAATAACACACAAATTCAGAGCAACAGGGTATGAAAATGAGCATCACTCGCAGCACAAAGCTCTGTGAAGCCACCCACCCTCGGCCCCAAAGACGACTCTGCAAAATTCTCCACTAACCCCACGGTCGGCCTTAACAGAAACCCTCTCCCCATCTCAAATGTGTTGGGCTCTCTGAACTTTTCCCACTACCTGCCCTCACTCACCTCCAGCTTGCAAACTCCTGGTTAGCCTTGGAAGCTAGGCCTCACCTGAATGAAATTCAGGTGAAGAGAGGAAGATAGCCAGAGCTCCTCCTCCAGGCCATGTTCTCACCAGCTCTGGGCCACAGCAGGCACTCCTGGGCATCCAGAGCTTTCTTCTGTCCAGGCCTCCCTCATGTTTCTTATCTCCTGGCCCTGAAATCATCGGTCCATATGGCCCTGACCCCTTCTGGAGTCACCTTCCTCCCCACAGGGTCACCCCACACTGCACCCAGCCCTGGACCCAGCACCCAATGTGCTCTCAACTACATGAAATTTTGGGTGGCCAAGTGGCAATCGATGCCTGGTCTCTATCATAAAGAGAACTGTCCCAGGTCGATTTTGAGTCCAAAAGCAACACCCAAAGGCTCTACACCACACCCTTTCCTGCTGCCAAAAATAATCCACAAATGGACACAGCACCTGGAAACCAATTCGTTGCTTGAGAGTTTCTAAACAACTCTGAGAGTTCCTTCCGAGGGGCTGGGCCTGGCAGCTAGTAGACTAGATTGGCGGTCAGTCCTCCGACAGCATGGGGCCACCTCTGCTGCAGAGCTGAAGCAGTAAGCAGCAGTCGAGGTGCCATCGGGAGAAGTGAGACTCTAAGGAACAGATGTTGCCTTGCCAACTGGTAGATTTCAGCCCATTCTGGGAGGATGACCTGTGAAGTCATGAGATAAAGCTTCCACCCCCTGCCGGTGTGATAAGGCATCTCCTTCCCAGTGTGGAAGCTGTGACTGCCTCTCCTTCCAATGGCCCACAGAGGTCCCAGCAGACCAACTGACCCCAGAAAGGGACAGACACCTGCACAAACGCTGTCGCACAACTCATCGGTGGAGACACCCCTTCCCTCTCAGCGTGGGTGGGGCTGTCCATCACCATTAGGCACCATGAGAATCCCTGCCATGCCTGGAACAAAATACTTCTTGTTATGCAGAGGACACAAATGGGCAGCTAAAGTCAGAATGTCAACCAATGATCCACCTTTGCAATATGTACATTCCTATCATATTTAACAATATAGTCTTACATAGAAGGAAACATGAGTGCTCAGAGAGGCAGAATAAAATCCATACTTTATGTTTTGCCTTGCAAAGCTTTTGAAACATCTAGGTTTGCCCCAAGAGTGATGGGAAACATATAGAAAGAGAAGAGAAAAGCAAAAAACGGAAAATGATATATCCTCATTGGTTTACAACTGAATTGTCACAGTTGTCCATCTAAACAATGCTTAATTCATGACATTCTTCATATAAAGAGAACTGAGTTTTTCTAACTCCTGGATTTTTACCAGAAAAAGGCTAATCAAAAGGGGAAAAAAACTTCATTTGGGGAACTCAGCACATAATGGATACTTTTGTTAATCTCCAACATTACTCACCAATATTAAGCAGTGGATCCTGTATATTAAGCTTTTAATTAGCTCATTAATTTGGGGTGGTTGAAAAGTTACCCTGTATGGATAAAGGTAGGAAGTCTAGTATATTAAGGCACACCCCCATGTGGCAGATGGAATTCTGGATCCCAGTTTGGACATGGTCTTGGTCTTTGCATTCTGGTGGGTGGGGACTCATTGCAAATAAGATCTCCTCAACGTGTGGCCTGACCAGAGTAGGTGGACTTTTCTCCAGAAGGCTGGAGGCCTTCCAAAGCACAGTGAAAATCAGGGGGATAGAGAAGCCATGGGGAGCAGCCAGGAGCTAGAAGTCAGCAGAACCCAGAAGAGGATGGAGAAGATGCTGCCCTGTTGCATTGCCAGGTGCCAGAAAAGCCAAGGAAGCCCAAAGATTGTTGGCCAGCCAGAAGATCTCAACCCCAAGAGGAAGCCAGCCTCTAGCCATGACAACTATGAGCCAGTAAAGTCCTGTTGCCCCTAGCACAGTACTTGTTTAGCAGCCAGGAAATGACACACCAAACGGAATACTCTACAGCTATTAAAAAGAAGCAGTAGCTGTATATGAACTGGCAGAGAAAGATCTGAGATGCACTGTTGAAGAGAAAGCTGCTGCATATACTCACACACACACACTCACACACACATCATAATCCTATTGAAAGAAACAATGTAGAACAGCATCCAGAAGGCCCTGCAGGATACCCCCTTCTACAGAGAAGGAGAGGCAGGGGAGCTGGCACCCTTGATGCCATTCCTCTGTGGTTTGAATGTGTTCTCTGAAAAATTAAAAAGGGTGTGAGAGCGAAAAACCCTGAGGGGTCTCCAGGGATGTGTGGTGTAGAGGAGGTGAGACCCTGGCCAAATCAGGCGTTTGGGTTGAAACAGCTGGAGCTGAGGGCTGGGAAAAGCGGGCTGGGCCAGGCCCACCATTGGGAGAGGAGTCAGTGGGGCTTTGAGACCCAGAACCCATGGTAAGACCCTCTGTGAAGGCCTCTCTCTCATGTGCTATTGTTTTATTTCTGTTTCCCTACAGAAATTAGCAAGAACCTGATTCAAGGTGACATAATGAACACAGCTCCTCTTACCTGATTCAACAGCAAGGAAGATGACATCATGGGCACAGCTTCTCTTTGTCTGGCGAGAATCCCTGTGAGCAAGGGAGATGAGAAGGCAGCTCATCAGGCTACGCCTTGCTACCTCTGCAAAGGACCAGCACCTCAGAGGTACCCCTTGGTGCTTCACATGTATATAGGAATGTTTAAGACTATATATATTAGCATTAAAGAAGGTGTGCTGGTTTGAGGCTTTCTGAATCCCAGAAAAGCGTGTTGTTAGAGCTAATCCATTCCCGTGGGTATGAACCTATTGTACATAACGCCTTTTGATTGGTTTACTTCAGTTAGGGGCCTTTTGATTAGGTTACATCAGTAAGGCATGGTCCAGGGTGGGTCTTAATCCTCTTACCAGAATCCTTCATAAAAGAATGAAATTCAGGTGAAGAGAGGAAGAGAGCCAGGGAAGGAAGAAGCTGAAGGCAATGAAACCCAGAAGGGAAAGGAGAGCCCAGCAGATGCTGCATGTGCCTCACCATGTGACAGAGGAGCCCAGGACCACCAGCAGCCAGTTTTTGGGGAGGAAGCATCTCCTGACGAAGCCCTGATTTGGATACTTTAATGACCTCAGAACTATAAGCTTGTAAGTTAATAAATCCCCACTGTAAAAGGCAACCTCTTTCTGGGTTGCCTTCAGCAGCTTTAGCAGACTAACACAGAAGGGCACATGAAAAGAAGTTGGTTGGTCTGTGTCAGAGAAGTGAGAAAAACCTCTGTGACTCTTCTCCAAGGCAGCAGATGTAGTTTAGTGGGAGACCACCCTGGGGCCTTGGCTCACATCAGATCTTCCTTTTTAGAGAGCTAAACCCAGGAGGGAGGGCAGGTCTCTGCCAAGTCACCTCCATAGGTTTTCAAGTCAGTGTCCTAGAGGCACTTCCTTTACAACCAGGACAAAGCCCCAGGAGACACTGAGTTGATTTGGAGAATGCAGGTTGTTGGTGGGTGTCAGCGTGCCTGGATTGTTTTGGGGGCCAACTCGCACTTTGTCCTGGAAGGGACTGTCGGGGAATCTGTTCCATTCCCCTGAGACAGCACAGCCCTGTCCCAGCCTTGGAGAGGATGGAGAGATTCAGCATTCTTCTTGGAAGGAAGGCCACAGTCCTAGAGAGTTAGAACTCCTTGCCTCCTCAGTAGAATTTGCGATCCCCTAAGCCCTGGAATAGTGTGCTGGACTCTTGGTCCCAGCATTTGCTCACTAAGGAGTCAAGGAAGAGCCTTTAGGGTAAACTCACCAAGCCAACCTCACCAGGCCTTATGTTTCAGAGGGGCCACCAGGACCCTGGAGAGAATGGAGACAGGCCCTCCCTGGGAGGAGGCGCCTGAGTGTCAGAAAGATGGATTTGAAAAGCACACCTGCATTTCTGTAAGGTCTTGTCAGACGTTACTGAGAGGATAGTGCACCTGAGTCAGACGCTGCCCCTGAACGAGAGGGTCTCACCACAGCATGGAAGGAGACCAGCCTCAAAGGACAAAGGGCAGAATCTCCAGCACCCTCTGCGGAGATCTCCAACATGTAGAGGTTTCCTTTGGGGAAAGGTGAGGTCAGATGTGGGCTTGTGGGTTCTATCAACAACTGGTTCTAGTAAGGTTGATCCCATTCTCCACGTGCAACATCTGTTTTCCCCAAGATTACCATTGTCCTTTTGTATACCACATCTTCTGCAGGATCTGTGGAGTGAGCTGTGTCCACTCTTTGTAGGATAGCTTAGGGAAACATGAGTACAAGACGATAACTGAGTGGTCTACTACTCCTCAGTCACCTGGTGAGCCGGCTGACGAGAGCCCAAGGGCCTGGATTGCTGGGACTGGGAAAAATTCTCCAGAGAGTCCCAGGAGTAGGTGGCTAGACTTTCTATGGCCACCCATAACAGAATTATTGATAAAATCACTATTGGTACTACTTGGGCTAAGGGAGTTATGGAGCCTTGCTGTGCAGAGTCCTGGCTAACAGGTGGAGAACCGGGCACATCTCACCCTTTTGTCTCAAAATACTCAAGGCAAAATAAAAGCATACTAGAAGGAGGCCCTAACAAGTAAGGAGATTTGAAAGTTCTCCCACTGCAATAGCCACGGACATGAGTAAAGAAGTTTTCACCTCTGGTTACCAAAACTTCACCCACACAGTGGACTGTGCAGTTTTGCAAAGGCAAGGCACACGGTCCAATAAGGGCAAACAGAGACTGACTTGGACTACTCTGGAAGCTCAGTGGGGAGACCCACAGTGCACGCTGATCATGGAACTCTCCACTCACGGTGGGAAATGCCATCAATGCACCCAAGAATTGTAGCTCTTATAAAGGGCCGCTGGAAGAAGAGGGAGAGTCCACACATTCATCAGCAGAGGACAGAGGCAGTAGAACCAAGTGGAAAGGAGCGCTCCCCAAAGAACCGCGAGACTCTGGGAGCACAAGCAAGCTGAAGCTCACAGGAGACCAGGCCACCTCTCTCACCAGACTGCCAAAGGTGTCACGAGAGAGCAGTGCCCGACACTGGAAACCGCTCAGTAACCTGGGGCTATCCTGCTCTGCTCACGGGAGAGTAAACCCACCCAGTCTTTCGCGGGATGACTTGGTAGCATGTTTTTAAGTCTCCAGGAGCTTTCATACTTAGCAGCTCCATTTCTGGAAAGGCATCCCAAGGAAATGATCCTGAAGGTTCAGGGTCATTTTGCTGAGCTTTTGGTTTGAGAAGCCATATTTTTCGTGCTAACTTGAGGATCCCTGAGGGCTGAAGTGGCAACAAAAAGCCATCAGCCTCTGGGAGGCTCTGGGAAGAGCTCTTCTCTGGGCCACCCCAGCGCCTTGGCTTCAGCCTGACCCCTCTGCCTCCTGACCCCTAACCTCTGCACCTTCATTCCGTTTTCATGGTCAGCCCCTTTCTGCACAGGCACCTGGCATCTGCTTTAGCTGCCACGCAAAGCTCATCAGTTTCTTCCCAAGACCTTATTGAAATCCCCAGAGCAAGAACATTATAGGTCAGATTTGTCACGTTTTCCCTGTCAGGCCACTCCACAAGCACAGTCAACCTTGGGTGCAATCGTCAAGCATGGGAGTAACACTTGTGGTTCCTGGCGGCGGTGGGAGGGCAGGAGCCCCTAACGTGTTCAAAATCATTATTTTAAACATTGTGAAAGCTAGATATATTCGTTGTATGGATAAGTCACAATTTATTGAAACATCTCTTATTATTTGAATTCTAAAATTTTGTTCATTTGCAAGTAATATTTTGATTGGATAGATAGATAACGATGATAATGGATGGATGGGTAATAGATACAGATAGATTATAAAGACAGCTAAATGATAGCTAGCTAGATAGCTAGATAGCTAGATGATGAAAGGAAGAAGGAAGGAAGGAAGGAGGAAAAGAAGGAAGGAAGGAAGGAAGGGAGGGAGGGAGGGAGGGTGGGTTACATATCAAATGGTCCTCTGTGAGAAGCAGAAGCAAGGGGCTTTGAATCCAACCCTGTACATGCTGGTTGCATAACTCTGGAAAGTCACACAACCTATTTGTGCCTCAGTTTCCTCCTCTGTAAAATCAGAACAATACTATACTTATTTTTGTTGTAGGAAATCATTAAGTATATATGGCAAAATGTACATACCAACTCCTATAGAAAGGTCAGCTGTTACATGTATTTTTTATGCTGAACAAAAGTGATGTTTGTAATAAAGAATAAGAGAGAGGCTGTTTAAGAAAATAAAATGAGAATTCCAATTGGACCCTCTCCCTCAGTGGGTAAGCCATGAACTTTTTGAATGATAGCTTAACACCTAAATACCTGCACCCCAAAGAAAGTGGATAGCGCTCCATCGTCATAGAAGGGGAAGGAGATTCTCCATTCGGCCCAACCAGACCCAGGAAAGCAGAGCAAATGGAAAGATGCCATCAGGACAGGGTGTGCTTTGGCAGCTTTGGACATGCCCTTTAGATGGGATTGGATGCAAGAAAACTCAGAGACGCAGCCTCCCAGCCGGCCAGGGAGCTTGCACTTGGCCGCATCTCGACACCTGCTCTCTCAAAGGCTCTCGTTGCTCTCCTCACAAGCCCCTTCCAACTCTACCACCTGCTCCAGGGAGCCCTCGAGGAACCCCCCACCAGAGCCACCACCCACCTCTGGGCACCCATCCACCCATCTGTGGATAATGCATGGGCTTCACAGATGAAAGCAGCAAGAAGACGACTCAGCTCTGGCAGAATGGGGGGTACCCTGACCCGATCCACCCTCTCAGACCAGCTTCAGGGGAGAGGAAAGGGCAACAAGGGGCAGGAACTTAACAGGAGAACAAACTGCCGTCAGCCCTGAGTCCTTGCCCACATGATTCTGCGTGTGTGGCTGGACCTCCAGTTGCAAGGGCTTCATCTGTAAAAGGATGATAATGCTATTTATCTCACAGCTTTGTTATTCAATAGATCATGAGCAGGTGCTTAGCACTGAGGCTAGTGTATAATAGACATTCAATAACTGGTCATTCTTCTTCTTATGTTGGCATAAATTCTAAAAAAAATGGGGCACTATTTAACCAGGGATATAATACCCTTTTTTTTTTTTTTTTAATTTCATGGGAGGACAGGCAGTTATTAGAGACATCTATATTTACTCCAGTTTGGTGAGCCTTATTTGGGACAAAAGTGGCAAAGGTGAGGCATAGACTAAGTTAGATTTTCTTTCCCCAGGAGAGTACCAGCATGACAGGCTAAGAGAAAAGCAATTTGGCACATGTTTCTAATCCCAAAAGCATCATGAATGCCACCGAAGATGTCTGCACTGAAGCAGATGGCCCTCCCAAATCCACGTGGCCCCATACATGCAGCTGTCAGGAATCAATGGGGGAAAGTAAAGACCAGAACCCACCCAGTCTACTTATTTGGGGGGCCCTTTGTGAACCTTCGAGCAAAGTGAAATCCATTTAACCTTCAAAGAGCACCAGTGATGAGCACAGCTACTCTGGTTCTTTAGAACTCAGAAGAAAGGTTAAAAAGACACGAGGGAGTAGGGCTTGCACGCTGCTGCAGCATTTCAACACCAGAAAGCTATTCTTAGGAAAATCTTCTAGCGAGTTCCACAACAGTCAATGCCTTGAGAAATCGAAGCTCACAGGGAGCTAATTATGCACTGGAAATACCAACTTGGTTATAACAATGGTGACATGCAATCGTGATTACTATTCCATTTTCCTAAAGTATTTTAAGAGTAAACCCTAGGATTATAGCCACATTTGACATTTCCAGTTGTGTTTCCACATCTCTCTTAGGACACAGAAAGGTACTCATTTTAACAAAAGAAAGAAAAGGGCCTCGTTTTGCCATTTCTGTCTGGTATTTAAGCCAGCAGCAGCATGGGTACATTATTCTTCATTTCAACCAGGGCACCACCATTAAACACGGGCAGAACTCCAAAGTTGACACGTTTCATTCATCTACCCAAGGGTTTAAATACTCAAACGACCATGAAAACATTCTAAGCAGGCAAGATCCTCTCTAGGAGATTTCTGGACCTTATGCTGCATTTCAACCAGATGCTGATGGTCCTCATTGGAAATAGATACTGCAGAAAAACAGGGTAAAGCAGGTCCTCTTAACCAGGGGTCCGTGAGCTTGAACTGAAATTCAAAAAGACATTATTCCTGTGGGGACGTGTTGGTGTGGGTGGGATCTATTTGTTAATTAATACACAGTATAGAGTGGACTTAGTCAGGGGTCCATGGTTTTCACCTGACTGGCAGAAGGGTCCACAGAACAAAAAAGGTCAAGAATCCTGGTATAAAGCATTAGCTACTTTCTGGGAAGTTGGCAGGTCTTTGGTGTGTGAGCAAACCTGCCTGTTTTCAGAGAACTCTGTTCACGCTCACTATGGGAATTCTACAAATGAGATCAAAAGGAACCAAATTATCCCTCTCTTTACACCCATGACAGTCTGACAGGAGAAAAAATCTGAGACCTTGATGGCAAAGGGTTGCAGAGAAAACTCAGTTTTAGTGGACAAAGAAAGATGTACTAAAGTTGGTGTTATAGAAAAATTGATTTTTTAAACATTATTAATGATTTTTCTGATGCTTAAAACTTTCAATTCGATAGGTTACTCACGGTAGAATATCTTTTCCTTAGGGTATTTGTGACAGTTTGAATTTGGTGAATCCCAAAAAGAGAAACATTACATTTTTTAACTAATCCATTTGCTGTGGGTGTGAGAGCATGATTGGATGACATCAGAGCAGCATGATTCAGGTTGAGTCTCCGCCCCCATGCTGGGCCTGAGGAAAACGGAGACACAGAAAAGGGCCCTCTGCCGTATTTGATCCTGCCAGATTCCAGGTTCACCCACTGCTGGGCTCCAGGAGAGAAGCCCCAAGAGCCTCAAAGAGCTGAGGCCCAAGGAGTGGTGAGCCGAATGCCTGATCACTCACGGCTGAACTCAGAAGAACGTGGAGCAGCCAAGACAGAGAGGAGGCCCGTAAGAGACAAGCCCTATACGTGGTTGTTCACAGCTGAGCTTTGGGAGATGAAACCTTCTGGAGGGGAAGGCAGAGGCCTTGGCAGAGATTGCCCGCCATCTTTTTTTTTTTTTTTGGTTTAATAGTTTTTTTTTTTTTTAATTTTAATATTGTTTTATTTATTTTTTTTTAATTACATTATGAAAAATATGAGGTCCCATTCAACCCCACCGCCCCCGCCCCCCACTTCCCCCACAGCAACACTCTCTCCCATCATCATGACACATCCATTGCACCTGGTAAGTTCATCTCTGAGCATCACTGCACCCCATAGTCAATGGTCCACATCATAGCCCAGACTCTCTCACGTTCCATCTAGTGGGCCCTGGGGGGATCTATAATGTCCCGTAATTGTCCGTGAAGCACTATCCAGGACAACTCCACGTCCTGAAAACGCCTCCACATCTCATCTCTTCCTCCCGTTCCCCACACCCAGCAGCCACCATGGCTACCGTTCCCACACCCATTCCACATTTTCTCTGTGGACATTGGATTGGTTGTGTCCATTGCACATCTATGTCAAGTGAGGGCTTAGATTCCATATGGGTACTGGATGCACTCCTCCCGCTTCCAGTTGTAGACACTCTAGGCTCCATGTTGTGGTGGTTGACCTTCTTCAACTCCATGTTAGCTGAGTGGAGTAAGTCCAATAAATCAAAGTGTAGGAGCTGAAGTCTGTTGAGGCTCTGGGCCTGGGTGTCATATTATCAGTCCAGAGATTCAAATCCCCTACATATATCTTAAACCCAGCACCGACTACAATTCCAATAAAGTAGCATGCAAGTCTTGTGAAAAGAGATCCCCTCTGAGTCCAATTCCATCACGCAGAAACACCAGCTCCAAAGAAGGGCTATCTGTCATGGCAGTGAACCCCTTCTGCCATGACCATAGAACCCGTGGGTCTCTTTATCCCTCAAAAGAACCAATACCTGGGGTTGTATCTACCTTATCTGTCTCTTAGACTCTGTTCAGTTGTACATAGGGGTATTCCTTCTGACAATCTCCAGACTCTTTTTTAGAGACTCACAGCCTTATAATCTCATTTCTCCTTTCCATTTCCCCCTTACATTAGGTCAAACAGCTTCCCGAAGTCATGTCATTATATGTAGACAGGTATATTCTGCTGTTCCGCATTGAATCTTTAATTCAAGGTCATTTTCTAGTTGCTTCTTCAGCTGGTATGTGGTAGTGATCCCTCGGTGCCAGGGAGGCTCATCCCCGGGTGTCATGTCCCACGCTGGGGGGAATGCATCGCATCTACACGCTGAGTTTGGCTGTGAGAGTGGCCACATTTGAGTAACATGCAGTCAGGCTGTCAGGCGGAAACCCCCAGGCACAATGCTACTCTAGGCCTTGTTCTTATTGCAGGTGTATAGGCTCAAAAGTGTAACCATTAGTATCACGAGCCCACTGTTGGGCCCTCCTTCCTTCCTGGTTCTTGCCGTTGCACCTGGAGGATTGCCGCTGCTCTCCCAGAGCCCACAACAGTGACCCCCCGGCCAGGAGCCCAGTACCCCCCCAGCTGTTGTTTTTGTTTCCACTATGAGTATATATAGACATTACCATATACCCTGGGCATATGACCTGTATAATTCCCTGTCAACCATATATATCCTGTCAATAACATCCCATATCAGTATTCCTCCGCTGCCATTGTTGAACCACTCTGTGATCCAAAACTTCCCGTAAAGTGAATCCCAACATAATGTCAGCTTCAGAAGAGTCTTAGATCACCGAAATTCATATATACAATATACAGTATTTCCCCAGATCCACCATAAAACCTTTTCCCTTGCACAGCAATAATCTTTTAACTTATTCATATCATATTTCCTGAAACTGATGTACAGATTCCAACACTATAGTTTTCAAACAAGGTGACATTTGTGCTTACTATGTGGTCCATATTTTAGGCTGTACAGTTTTCTAAATTTTTTAGTTATCCTATGTTTTGTCTTATGGTTTTCATTATTAGTCTGTCGTCCCCTATATGTTTTTGGTGTAATATTAGCTGTTTTATATTCATCCTCGTGTACTCTCACATAACTCCTCTTTTTCCCCCTTATTTACCTTTGTTCCATCCATTCCACATCCATTTTCCCCTCCCCTTAGGGCCCACAACGCCTGCCAATCTAATACCCTGGGAGCCGTCCTTTCTCACGAGAGATACAGTTCTCTCTATTCAACGGCATTAGTCTTCCCCAGGATATTGCCCGCCATCTTGTTCCAATATATGGCAGGACCCCAGGATCACCAGTAGCTGACTTTGGTGAGAGGGCATCTCTGATGCTGCCTTGATTTGGATATTTCATGGCCTCAGAGTTGTAAGCATTTGCCCCAAATAATTCCCCTTAATAAAAGCCAATCTATTTCTGGTACTTTGCATCGGCAGCCCTTTGCCAAACTAAGAGAGTATTTTTTTCCTTCAAAGCATGTACCTGGATAAGCCTTCCAGGGTCCCTGCAAGCCTCATGATGTGATCACATGAGTCCACACGTAGAAGTGACACAGCCATGGCCCCCACATGAGTTTCAAGCAGCAGGATAAAGCATCAGGAGGGCCGGTTCTTTCTGAAGTATGGGCAGATACAATTCAGCAGCTCCTACAGGCCTTGATCACAAAGGGTGACCCCAGGATCCATGAGGAAGAAATCCTTCCATGGATACTGCCTCTTGCACAACTCCAAGGAAAACTCTTCTCCCCAAGAAAATAAACTAGCTTTTGATGCATTGGTGCAAACTTGAATTAATAATGAATTCATTTTAAAGACCTACTTAGGCCCAAGAATTGTTCAAGTTGAGGAGGAAGAGCATCCCTGAGGTTCATTCACAGATGCTCTCCAGCACCCCAACCTGAGTCACCCCCAAAACTGGAGCACCATCAGCAGACTGGGGACCTGCCAATGCAGGGCCTCACAGGGTGTGGTGTTTGAGATTATTTTATGATTCCCAAAAAGAGAAAGAATATGTTTGTAAACTAATCTATTCCTATTGGTGTGATATCCTTTGATTGCATTAAATTCAGCTGCAGGCCTTTGATTAGATTACTTGATAAGATCATTTTAGGGGTTTTGATTGGGCTACATCAGTAAGACAAAACTCAGGTTGGGTTTCTGCACCTTACTGGATCTGGTATAAATGGAAACAAAGAGAAAGACTGATGGAGACAGGCACAGGAAGAAATAACTGTCATTTTTTATCCTGCCATGTGACAGAAAGAAGATTCAAATACCTGAGGTGCCAGCGAGAGATAAGCCATTTGCCTGATAGCTTACAGCTGAAATTGAGAAGCAAGCCAAAATTGATGTAGGAAGACTGGAAAGAAACAAGCCCGATGCCAGGACAGAAAGGACTGCAGGATCACTTGAGCATGAAGCCTCAAGAGGCTGGGCCCACGGAGCTCAAGAGGAAAGGGGAAAGCTGAGACCAGGCAGAGATCTTGCTTCAACACATGGCAGCTGACTTTGGTGGCAAAGCACCTCTTATGTTGCCTTGACGTGGACTTTTCACAGCCCTGAAGTGTAAGCTTTTACCCCAAATAAATCCCCTTTATAAAAGCCAACACATTTTTTGGTACTTTGCATCAGAGCCCCTTTTGGGAACAAAAACCTGGCTGAGTGCAGGTTCAGAATGGTAATGAGGCACATCTCCAAAGCTGAACTTTGGAGAAAGAGGGAACACGGGGTGGGCAGGAGACCCCCGTGGCTCCTGATACCAGGAAGAAAGGACCCAGGTGGGAAAGACCAGCCACGACATCAGCACTTGCTCACTGAGATTCTAGCCTCACTTCCCCTCTCTGGTGCAAGTCCAGGGCAGGGGAAAGAACAACCTACAGTCCCAGACGTGCTACACCAGCTCTCACTCTGGGTGAGCAAACCAAACTGTTCCCTCCAAGTAACCCCCAGACACTTCTGAGCTATCTCTGTATGGCAGTTTGGGGTTATTGTGCCCTTAGAGCTCATCCATTCCTGTGGGTATGAACCTACTGTAGGTGGGAACTTAATGCTTAGTTTCCTTCAGTTAAGGGTCCTTTGATTAGACAACTTCCATAAGGCATGACCCAAGGTGGGTCTAAATCCTCTTCCTGGAGTCCTTTCTAAAGGGGATAAATATGGATAGAGGGACAGAGAGAGGAAACTGCAGAAGAAGAGAGAAAGCCACAGGCAAATAAAATGTGTGCTCTTTGGATTTCTCTACCTTCTTCTATAATCAGCTCTGCCCCATGGGATTGCATTCTTCGCTCCTTTGTTTGCAGCTTGGTAGAGAAGTTACTTGCTAGTACTCTTCATTTATTTTATATTTCAATGTGTTTCTGTGCATGCTCAGAAGCCTCTGAAATTGGGAAGCTGACAATGACCACATCTTAAATAAATCTCATAAAATCTGGTGGCTTTAACAAAGGTAGGGAAGCCATAATCAGAAATCTAGGTTTAAAAGGACTGAAAATTATTTTCTGCAATTCAGCAAAATACAATCTGTCTTTGGCCATTGTATTAGTCAGCCAAAGAGGTGTTGATGCAAAATACCAGAAATCTGTTGGCTTTTATAAAGGACATTTATTTGGAGTAGAAGCTTACCAGGCCATAAAGCATAAGTTACTTCCCTCACCAAAGTCTGTTGCCATGTGTTGAAGCAAGATGGCTGCTGATGTCTGCCAGGGTTCAGGCTTCCTTTTCCCCCTTAAGGCGCTATGGGCCCAGCTTCTTTGGGTCTCAGCTGTAGGCTGGTATAAGGCTTTGTCTCTCTCTCTGAGGCTTGTTTCTCTCCGGGCTCAGTTGCTCTGCTCTCTTCACAACGTCAGCTCGTCCTCTTCCCAGGGGCCTCTGCCCATGTCTATCGGACCCTACATATATCTGCTTCTCTGGGAATTTACTTCCTGGGGCTCCAGCATCGAAACTCCAAAACTCTCTCCTCTGCAGTGTGGTTTCTCTTGAGTCCCAGGCCCCTGGTGAAGAGGGACTCAACATCCTATTGTGTGGCTGAATCAAAGCCTTAATCATAATTTGATCACGTATAAGTGAAACCTCTGAATCTAATACAATCTAATATGCTCAGAGGAACAGACAAGTTTACAAACATAATCCAATATCTATTTCTGGAATTCATAATTAATACCAGACTGCCACAGCCATTAATTTTTTTTCAATTTGAAATTGTTAGTTGCATTTTTGCCCATCTTAAAAATCATCACTTCATTATGGCTACAGCTAATACTTTGTTGAACTCAAAACAAGTAAGAAAAATGGAAAAAGTATATTTGTGTCTGCATTATACAGACACACACATGAATCCTTGGGAAACCCTATTTTAAATGGAATAGGAAAAGTTTCTCAGAACAGAAATCTTTCCATTGCCTCACTGCAAAATGGGATCTTGCCCCAAAATAAATATTCCTCCCCAACTCTTCAAATGGAGCTGGCAAACAGGGCCAGGGGAACCCTAATTTTTACAGCACCTACCAGTCTATGGTTTGGCTTTCTGTCAAGAACATGGTCCTTTTCTTATTCTCCCAGATTTTCTCTAATCCCTAGATTCCATATTTAGTCCCCAATAACCACCTCAGCCCTCCTGGTCTTGCTAATGCTATCAGACTCGCAGACCATCCGTGGCACATTCCACCTGGTCTGGGATTCAACAGGAATAGTCTTCATAGAGCCCACTATGACTAGACTACACCTTCACCCTTCCTGACCAGGTGCAATCAGGGAACTCGGGCACTCCCCAAAAGGCAGACAGGCAGAAGCAGTCAGCCCTGTGCTAGTGTGCACACGTGGGCGCCAGGTGGAAAACCTGCCCCCACTGGGGTCATTGTTGCACGCAGGAATCACCCACTTCCCCCGTCAGGGGCAAGCTTTCAACACAATTAAGAAATGTGTCTGCTCTTAAAAGGAGAGGCAGGCTTGTTAAACAGCACACGAGCCTCTATACATAACCCGTGACGGGTAAAACCTGGACAATTTATTGGGGGCTTTTTGTGGCAGTTTGATACTACTGATGAATTCCAAAAAGAAATATTGATTATGTTTGTAAACGGGTTTGTTCCTCTGGGTGTGATACCCTTTGACTATGTTAAATTCAGAGGTTTCACTTTTACTTGATTAAATTAAGATTAGGGCTTTGATTTGGCCAAAGTCAGTAGGATGTTGAGTGGGCAGATGCTCACAGAGAAAACAGGACTGCAGAGGAGAGAGCCGCGTTCTTGACACTGGAGCCCCAGGAAGAGAACCAAGCCGTTCACCTGATCATTTATATCTGACCTTGTGGAGAGAGTAGAGCAGCTAAGCCCAGAAAGAGATAAGCTCTGGGAAGAGAGAGCAGCCTCATCCCAGTCTTCAGCTGAGAATGGAAGCAGCTGGGACCTTGGAGCCTTAGGAGGAAGAGGAAGCCTGAACCCTCCCAGAGACTGGCAGCCATCTTGTCCCAACACGTGGCGAGAGACTTTGGGGAGGGAAGTACCTTAAGCCAGCAGAGTCCTGGCACTTGGCATCAGCACCCCTTTGGCTGACTAACACACTTTCCGTGGCCTCAGCCACTTGCCTTTCACTACCTTGTCTGGTCTGCCTTTATCAAATATCTGACTTCTTTTATTAGCCTATGTCCTCAAACTCTTAAGGGAACTACACAGTTCATATGTCTATTTAGTGAAAAGGAATTACCTCTGCACTGAGAAGGTATTTGAAAGCACATTGGAAACAACCCTAAATGGAGGCACAGTTACGTCATGGAGATTGGCCTGGACTTCAGTGCTGGGAACACAGAGAAGTGCTGCCACCAGTCCAAACGACGTTTGTAGATAGGGCTCTCTGTGTCCGATTCCCCATCTGTAAATCTCACACTATTATTCCCATAGAGATTAAATACTGTAAACGACATAAAGTGCTCAGGATAAAGACTGTTGTATAATAACTGTCCGAGGAATGTCCGGCCTTGCTTTCATATTCTCATATTTGCCCTCTGTGACTCAGCGGCTAGACCTCAGCAGCTTCCCATCCCGGTCCTGACTCTACAGGCTCCAGCTTACTTCCCAGCGTCTCCTGATCTGTAGGTCCACCCCCAGGTTCTGGTAACTGAGACCCTGGCCCCATCACCATGGGTTATAACATTTGACACCCAGCATCCCAGAAGGCACCGATCCTAAGTAGGGTATTTAAAGCATCCATCGAGTGCCTGCCTGGAGCAACTGGGATCCGATAGCTGAAGAAGTCTTGGCTCCTGCCTTTGCAGTGGAAACATGGACATACACTCAAATAATTTTCTTAAAAGTAGAATAACCTCCTTAATGAAGACAATGGAAATCCACAGAAGAAGGTGATGTAAAATGTAGAGTCACCAGGGAGGGCTTGGCAAAGAAGCTCTCAGAACAAAGGAGAAAGACATTGAGGGTATATACAAAAATCAGGAAACAGCATGGAATCTTCAAGAAATAATTCAGTATGGCCAAACAACAATGTACACAATATAAAACTTGCTGGAGAAATAGAGACATTTCAAAGAAAACATTCTGGTTTACCACACTAAGTCTGGAATCTATATTATAAGGAAAAATTTATGTGAGTACATTTATGTCTGAAGTAGTTACTAACATCTCACACAATTAGATGCTGGATAGATCCTCAAAAATCTCTGCAAAACCTTCAAAGGAGAAATACAACAAAAGGGGGAAGACATTTGCAACCTATTTCACAAATGATTAGTAGCCCCGAAATACAAAGAACATAAAGAAACACAAAGAAAAACAGGCTAGAGCTATAAAATGCAGGGCACAAAAAAGAATTGCCTTTAAATATATGAAACATTATATAATCTTTAAGTATGTGAAAAGATGTTCAACAGCATTCAAAGGAGGACAGCAAATTCCAAACATAAAGTTACCATTTCTCACCGATCAGACTGGCAAAAATCCAAAATCTTGACTCCCTATAACATGAACAAAACTTAGGGAAATGCCCCCTCATACATAGATAGTGGAGATGCAAAACAACACAGATCTTGTGGAGGGGAATTTAGTCACACAAGCATTTATCTCTCGACCCAGTGTATTAGTCAACCAAAGGGATACTGATGCAAAGTACCAGAAATCTGTTGGTTTTTATAAAGGGTATATATTTGGGGTAGGAGCTTACGGCTACCAGCCATAAAGCATAAGTTACTTCCCTCAACAAAGTCTGTTGCTGATGTGCTGGAGCAAGATGGCTGCCGACGTTCAGCCCCCGTCTTCCTCTTGAGGCTCCGTGGTCCCAGCTTCTTCCAGTACCAGCTGTAGGCTGGGGTACATCTCCTCTCTCTCCTGGGGCTCTTACTTATAAAGTTATCTTGCTTATAAAAGTATAAGACGGAGACTTGGAGAGACCCATACTTAAAGTGGTAGACTTCAAACATTCATTCTCAGTTAATTTATAACAATAAATGCTTATATTAGAAAACAAAATATTCTTAAATCCACTGTCTAATTTTCACATTAAGAAACTAGAAAAAGAACAAGTTAAATACAAATCAGTGGAAGAAATAAGGAAACAATAAAGAGCAAAGATGAGTGAAATAGAAAACTGGCACTCAGGAGAAAAAAATCCATGAAACCAAAGCTGATATTTGAAAAATGGCAGTAGTGTTGAAACTCTCCAGGATAAGCTAGGGTAAAAGGGAGAAGAAACAAATTACTAGCAGAAGAGGAAGCAAAAGATTCAGGAACACATGCACGTCCCTAAAGTTCAAACATGGATAAAATGGAAAAACTCCTTGCAAACACAAATTACCAAAGCTCGTGTAAGAAAGTTTAGATTAGCTGAGTGGTTTTATATCTATTCAAAAAATCAGTAGTTAAAAATCTTCAAACAAAGAAAACTTGAGACCCAAATGGGAACATTGATTGGATTCTAGAGATGATGAGGCTCTGGGTCTTGTTGAAATCTGGAAGAAAATATTGATTTTTTTTGTTTGTTTTAGCAGGCTATCAAACTGATTAAGTTCATTTGTGACCTGGCTTCTGTAGGCTATGGTTTTAAAATCAGTTCAGTTTTTAAAGCCACCATGATGCTATCCAAATGGACAGTGCCATTCAGTTTTCAAAACTTAGGCAATTTTGTTTGGAATTGGATCCATGTATGTGTAGCTCAGGGCTGAACCCAGGAGTTTGTGCATAACTTTTTTTTGGTGGGGAGGGCCTTTCTTGATCTCCCTAGTCTCCACAATCTCCCCAGCACTTTCTATCTTCCTTGGGCCATCAGGACTTTAGTTTCCTCCGCTGCCATCCACTTCCTGGAACTACATCTGTGTCCAGGGTCAGCCACACAACCAAGTTTGGGAACCATAAAGAAGAAAGTGCAACAGAGAACTCCTCACACTCTTAGCTGCACCGCTGCTCTGATTCCTGAGGTTTAGAAGCCAGGCTGGTCCCTGTTGACACTGCCAAGGCATCACCTGCGGGCTATGGAAGAAGGAGGAGAGAAAAAGGAAAGAAAGGAGCAGGAGAACCCCACACACTTTCTCTGATTCCACTTTATAGCTCTTTGGACCGGAAGCTGTTCTTGGAGCTCTGAATATTCTTACATGGTGCGTGTCTGAGTTCCAGTGCCTTCGAGGTGAAGCCAGGCCACAAAAAGATTAAAAAATAGTAGACTTACAGTGGCCTCAGTGGAACTAATTCTGGCCTCCTGCCCAAATCCACCGCTTCTAAGAGTTTGTCATCAGATTGCTGCTCCAAGCATCTTCCCAGAATTTAATTTCATTAAGAATCTGACCAAAAAAAAAAACAAAACAACCAAAAAGCAAAAAACTTATATCCAAAACACACAAAGAGCTCTTAAAATTCAGTAAAAAAATAAACAAAAATACATAATAAGGAAATAAACAATTATAAAAACAAGCAAGAGATTTTTAATGGACACCAAAGAAGGGATATAGACAACAAATAAGCACATTTTAAAAACTGTCAACATTATTAGTCATTAGGGAAATATAAATAAAATAAAAATGAGATGCCACTGCATACCTACTAAAATGCTCAGAAAAATTTTAACTGGCAATAGCCAGTATTGGTGAGGATGCAAAGCAAGGAGAACTCAAGCACTGCTGTTTGGTCTAGAAAATGGCAGAGCTATGTTAGAAAACAGTTTTACACCTTCTTATAAAGTTAAACACACATCTTCCACATGACCCAGGAACTCCCTGCCTAAGTATTTATCCAAAAGAAGTTAAAACTAATGTCCATGCAAAAACCTGTACACGAATGTTTATAGTAACTTCATTCAAAATTTCCAAAAACCGGAAACAGTCTAAATGTCCTTATCAACTGGTAATTGGATAAATAAACTGTGGTATATCCATTGTTGATAATATTGCCAATACCACTGGGCAATAAAAAAGAATGAACTATTGATACACACGCACAAACACGAATTAATTCCAAGGACATTACACTAATTAACAGAGGTTGGGCTTAAAAAGTCACATACTGTATGATTCCATTTATATGACATTCTGGAAAACTCAAAATTAGAGGGACACATGCAGTTGTCAGAGAGTGGAGATGGGGAGATTGTTGACTGCAGACAGGAAGCATGAAGGAATTGGGGGGACGGTGGAATTGTTCTCCATCTAGATCCTGATGTGGTTACATGGCTCCATGTGTTTGTCAAACTCATAGAACTGTAGACCAAAAATGGTGATCTTTACTGTATGTAAATTGAAAATTAAAAAGAAAATTAGCCATCCCAAAAAGAGAAGGAAAGAGAAAAAACATAATAGAACAGGTAGGAAAAATAGAAAACACATAATTAGATTATCTTTTCAGCCTCCACTTTATTAATGAGTAAATCATTGTAAATGCACTGGATCCTCAAGTCAAAAATAAATAAAATTAGATGAAAAAAATCAAACTCTAACACTATGCTGTGCAAATGATACATGTTGAAAATTAAAGTATTAAGTGAAAACTCTGTATACTGCATACATGCTAACCAAAAGAAAGTTAGGGTAGCTCTATTAATATCAGAGAGAATAGACATGAAAACCAAAGAATTACTAGAGATAAGCACAGCTGTATTATAATGGTAAAGAATTTGATAAACTAGGAATATACTAAATTTATATGTGCACATGGCCTCAAAATAGATTTTTAAAAACTGACAAAACCATGAGGAGAAACAGACAAATTCAAAATAAGTTTATAAGGTTTTAGCACATCTCTCTCTGTGGTACACCCACAGTTGATAACAATAAAACACATGCAAAAACAAACAAATCTTGGATAGGTAAGATTTGAGCAATGTGAATACTGAACTTGACCTAGATGCAGTATATCCAAAAAGTGAAGAACACATCTCCTTTCCAAGCACATGTGAAACATTTTTCAAAACTGATCATATAGAAGACCATTAGGCAAATGTTGAAAAAAATTTAAAACCTGAAATCATATGGGACAGGTTCTTTGATCACAGTATAATTCTGTTAGAAATAAACAACAAAAAGATAATTGGGCATTTTTCATGTAGCTTAAAATTTACTGAATATCATATAGGTCAAAGAAGAAAACATCAGGGTAATAGAAAATATCTTGAACTGGATTACAGGAAAAATACTGCATTTTATGATGAAAAAAATAACTTAGCAAAATAGTAATAGGTAATAGTTTCTGCAACCTCATAAAGGTATGTACCTCCATACCAAAAACTGAAGTCCACAACAAACATCATATGAAATATTGGAACTGTTCATTAAAGAGTGAGACAAGGACACCCACCATTACTATTTCTACTAAGTGATATACTGGTAAGTCCTAACCAGTGAACAGGGAAAGAAGTATAAATAAAAGATATAAGGAAGAAAGCAAAAACAAGACTATAATTATTTTAAGATGATAGAGCTGAAGATATGTGTGCACATAGAATATACAAAACAATCTACAGCATTTAGCAAAGTTGCTAGATTCAACATAAATATACAAAAACCAGTTATTTCTACATGTCTGTAATAGCAGAGAATGTTCTTTTTAAGGCAGGGTTTACACTAGCATCAAAAAAAAATTAGGTTCCCAGGAACAAATCTAACAAAAGATGTTCAAAACCTCTGTAAAGAAAATATAACTTTTAACTGATAAAAAATTTAAGGCCTGTATAAGTGGAGAGACATTCCACATCCACGGATTGAAAGATTTAATATTATAAAGATGCCCATTCACTTCAAATTGATCTATATAACCAATGAAAGCATAACTTTCATAGAAAAACTGACTACAAGTTCTGTGAAAATGCAGAGCCAATATTAACCCAGGTACATTTGAAGAAGAATTTTGGGGAATCTTGCTATATTTTATATCAATGCTTTTCATAAATATAGAGAGATTAAGACAATGTGGTACTGCCATAAGTAACCGAACTGATCAATAGAATAAAATCACCATCTAGAAACAGAGCCAACATATATGAACACCACTTTTTGACAAAAATAACTGGGATAATTTTTTAAATAAGTGGAGTTGGGACAACTAGGTATCCTTGTGAGAAAACAAAACAATTAATATTATATACCTTCTGCAAATCATACAGAACATTCAATTCCAGTTGATTTATAGAGCTAATTATGAAAGATAAAACTAAAAGGTTTGTAGAGGATAACACAACCCATTCCATT